>NC_139948.1:21268253-21600753 GCF_963454915.1 Gymnoscopelus microlampas
CAAATACCCACCCCACGCACGCCCCAAATAACCCACCCCACGCACGCCCCAAATACCCACCCCAAGCACGCCCCAAATACCCACCCCACGCCCCAAATACCCACCCCACGCACGCCCCAAATACCCACCCCACGCACGCCCCAAATACCCACCCCACGCACGCCCCAAATACCCACCCCACGCACGCCCCAAATACCCACCCCACGCCCCAAATACCCACCCCACGCACGCCCCAAATACCCACCCCACGCACGCCCCAAATACCCACCCCACGCACGCCCCAAATACCCACCCCACGCACGCCCCAAATACCCACCCCACGCCCCAAATACCCCACCCCACGCACGCCCCAAATACCCACCCCACGCACGCCCCAAATACCCACCCCACGCACGCCCCAAATACCCACCCCACGCCCCAAATACCCACCCCACGCACGCCCCAAATACCCACCCCACGCACGCCCCAAATACCCACCCCACGCACGCCCCAAATACCCACCCCACGCACGCCCCAAATACCCACCCCACGCACGCCCCAAATACCCACCCCACGCCCCAAATACCCACCCCACGCACGCCCAAATACCCACCCCACGCACGCCCCAAATACCCACCCCACGCACGCCCCAAATACCCACCCCACGCCCCCAAATACCCACCCCACGCACGCCCCAAATACCCACCCCACGCACGCCCCAAATACCCACCCCACGCACGCCCCACATACCCACCCCACGCACGCCCCAAATACCCACCCCACGCACCCCAAATACCCACCCCACGCACGCCCCAAATACCCACCCACGCACGCCCCAAATACCCACCCCACGCACGCCCCAAATACCCACCCCACGCACGCCCCAAATACCCACCCCACGCCCCAAATACCCACCCCACGCACGCCCCAAATACCCACCCCACGCACGCCCCAAATACCCACCCCACGCCCCAAATACCCACCCCACGCACGCCCCAAATACCCACCCCACGCACGCCCCAAATACCCACCCCACGCACGCCCCAAATACCCACCCCACGCACGCCCCAAATACCCACCCCACGCCCCAAATACCCACCCCACGCACGCCCCAAATACCCACCCCACGCACGCCCCAAATACCCACCCCACGCACGCCCCAAATACCCACCCCACGCCCCAAATACCCACCCCACGCACGCCCCAAATACCCACCCCCACGCACGCCCCAAATACCCACCCCACGCACGCCCCAAATACCCACCCCACGCACGCCCCAAATACCCACCCCACGCCCCAAATACCCACCCACGCACGCCCCAAATACCCACCCCACGCACGCCCCAAATACCCACCCCACGCACGCCCCAAATACCCACCCCACGCCCCAAATACCCACCCCACGCACGCCCCAAATACCCACCCCACGCACGCCCCAAATACCCACCCCACGCACGCCCCAAATACCCACCCACGCCCCAAATACCCACCCCACGCCGCCCCAAATACCCACCCCACGCACGCCCCAAATACCCACCCCACGCACGCCCCAAATACCCACCCCACGCACGCCCCAAATACCCACCCCACGCCCCAAATACCCACCCCACGCACGCCCCAAATACCCACCCCACGCACGCCCCAAATACCCACCCCACGCACGCCCCAAATACCCACCCACGCACGCCCCAAATACCCACCCCACGCACGCCCCAAATACCCACCCCACGCACGCCCCAAATACCCACCCCACGCACGCCCCAAATACCCACCCCACGCACGCCCCAAATACCCACCCCACGCACGCCCCAAATACCCACCCCACGCACGCCCCAAATACCCACCCCACGCACGCCCCAAATACCCACCCCACGCACCGCCCCAAATACCCACCCCACGCACGCCCCAAATACCCACCCCACGCACGCCCCAAATACCCACCCCACGCACGCCCCAAATACCCACCCCACGCACGCCCCAAATACCCACCCCACGCACGCCCCAAATACCCACCCCACGCACGCCCCAAATACCCCCCACGCACGCCCCAAATACCCACCCCACGCACGCCCCAAATACCCACCCCACGCCAAATACCCACCCCACGCACGCCCCAAATACCCACCCCACGCACGCCCCAAATACCCACCCCACGCCCCAAATACCCACCCCACGCACGCCCCAAATACCCACCCCACGCACGCCCCAAATACCCACCCCACGCCCCAAATACCCACCCCACGCACGCCCCAAATACCCACCCCACGCACGCCCCAAATACCCACCCCACGCCCCAAATACCCACCCCACGCACGCCCCAAATACCCACCCCACGCACGCCCCAAATACCCACCCCAAGCCCCAAATACCCACCCCACGCACGCCCCAAATACCCACCCCACGCACGCCCCAAATACCCACCCCACGCACGCCCCAAATACCCACCCCACGCACGCCCCAAATACCCACCCCACGCACGCCCCAAATACCCACCCCACGCCCCAAATACCCACCCCACGCACGCCCCAAATACCCACCCCACGCACGCCCCAAATACCCACCCCACGCACGCCCCAAATACCCACCCCACGCACGCCCCAAATACCCACCCCACGCCCCCAAATACCCACCCCACGCACGCCCCAAATACCCACCCCACGCACGCCCCAAATACCCACCCCACGCACGCCCCAAAAACCCACCCACGCACGCCCCAAATACCCACCCCACGCACGCCCCAAATACCCACCCCACGCACGCCCCAAATACCCACCCCACGCACGCCCCAAATACCCACCCCACGCACGCCCCAAATACCCACCCCACGCCCCAAATACCCACCCCACGCACGCCCCAAATACCCACCCCACGCACGCCCCAAATACCCACCCCACGCACGCCCCAAATACCCACCCCACGCACGCCCCAAATACCCACCCCACGCACCCAAATACCCACCCCACGCACGCCCCAAATACCCACCCCACGCACGCCCCAAATACCCACCCCACGCACGCCCCAAATACCCACCCCACGCACGCCCCAAATACCCACCCCACGCACGCCCCAAATACCCACCCCACGCACGCCCCAAATACCCACCCCACGCACGCCCCAAATACCCACCCCACGCACGCCCCAAATACCCACCCCACGCCCCAAATACCCACCCCACGCACGCCCCAAATACCCACCCCACGCACGCCCCAAATACCCACCCCACGCACGCCCCAAATACCCACCCCACGCACGCCCCAAATACCCACCCCACGCGCCCAAATACCCACCCCACGCACGCCCCAAATACCCACCCCACGCACGCCCCAAATACCCACCCCACGCACGCCCCAAATACCCACCCCACGCCCCCAAATACCCACCCCACGCACGCCCCAAATACCCACCCCACGCACGCCCCAAATACCCACCCCACGCACGCCCCAAATACCCACCCCACGCACGCCCCAAATACCCACCCCACGCACGCCCCAAATACCCACCCCACGCACGCCCCAAATACCCACCCCACGCACGCCCCAAATACCCACCCCACGCCCCAAATACCCACCCCACGCACGCCCCAAATACCCACCCCACGCACGCCCCAAATACCCACCCCACGCCCCAAATACCCACCCCACGCACGCCCCAAATACCCACCCCACGCACGCCCCAAATACCCACCCCACGCACGCCCCAAATACCCACCCCACGCACGCCCCAAATACCCACCCCCACGCCCCAAATACCCACCCCACGCACGCCCCAAATACCCACCCCACGCACGCCCCAAATACCCACCCCACGCCCCAAATACCCACCCCACGCACGCCCCAAATACCCACCCCACGCACGCCCCAAATACCCACCCCACGCACGCCCCAAATACCCACCCCACGCCCCAAATACCCACCCCACGCACGCCCCAAATACCCACCCCACGCACGCCCCAAATACCCACCCCACGCACGCCCCAAATACCCACCCCACGCCCCAAATACCCACCCCACGCACGCCCCAAATACCCACCCCACGCACGCCCCAAATACCCACCCCACGCACGCCCCAAATACCCACCCCACGCCCCAAATACCCACCCCACGCACGCCCCAAATACCCACCCCACGCACGCCCCAAATACCCACCCCACGCCCCAAATACCCACCCCACGCACGCCCCAAATACCCACCCCACGCACGCCCCAAATACCCACCCCACGCACGCCCCAAATACCCACCCCACGCCCCAAATACCCACCCCACGCACGCCCCAAATACCCACCCCACGCACGCCCCAAATACCCACCCCACGCACGCCCCAAATACCCACCCCACGCCCCAAATACCCACCCCACGCACGCCCCAAATACCCACCCCACGCACGCCCCAAATACCCACCCCACGCACGCCCCAAATACCCACCCCACGCACGCCCCAAATACCCACCCCACGCACGCCCCAAATACCCACCCCACGCACGCCCCAAATACCCACCCCACGCACGCCCCAAATACCCACCCCACGCACGCCCCAAATACCCACCCCACGCACGCCCCAAATACCCACCCCACGCACGCCCCAAATACCCACCCCACGCACGCCCCAAATACCCACCCCACGCACGCCCCAAATACCCACCCCACGCACGCCCCAAATACCCACCCCACGCACGCCCCAAATACCCACCCCACGCACGCCCCAAATACCCACCCCACGCACGCCCCAAATACCCACCCCACGCCCCAAATACCCACCCCACGCACGCCCCAAATACCCACCCCACGCACGCCCCAAATACCCACCCCACGCCCCAAATACCCACCCCACGCACGCCCCAAATACCCACCCCACGCACGCCCCAAATACCCACCCCACGCACGCCCCAAATACCCACCCCACGCACGCCCCAAATACCCACCCCACGCACGCCCCAAATACCCACCCCACGCACGCCCCAAATACCCACCCCACGCACGCCCCAAATACCCACCCCACGCACGCCCCAAATACCCACCCCACGCACGCCCCAAATACCCACCCCACGCACGCCCCAAATACCCACCCCACGCACGCCCCAAATACCCACCCCACGCACGCCCCAAATACCCACCCCACGCACGCCCCAAATACCCACCCCACGCACGCCCCAAATACCCACCCCACGCACGCCCCAAATACCCACCCCACGCACGCCCCAAATACCCACCCCACGCACGCCCCAAATACCCACCCCACGCACGCCCCAAATACCCACCCCACGCACGCCCCAAATACCCACCCCACGCACGCCCCAAATACCCACCCCACGCCCCAAATACCCACCCCACGCACGCCCCAAATACCCACCCCACGCACGCCCCAAATACCCACCCCACGCACGCCCCAAATACCCACCCCACGCACGCCCCAAATACCCACCCCACGCCCCAAATACCCACCCCACGCACGCCCCAAATACCCACCCCACGCACGCCCCAAATACCCACCCCACGCACGCCCCAAATACCCACCCCACGCCCCAAATACCCACCCCACGCACGCCCCAAATACCCACCCCACGCACGCCCCAAATACCCACCCCACGCACGCCCCAAATACCCACCCCACGCACGCCCCAAATACCCACCCCACGCCCCAAATACCCACCCCACGCACGCCCCAAATACCCACCCCACGCACGCCCCAAATACCCACCCCACGCACGCCCCAAATACCCACCCCACGCCCCAAATACCCACCCCACGCACGCCCCAAATACCCACCCCACGCACGCCCCAAATACCCACCCCACGCACGCCCCAAATACCCACCCCACGCACGCCCCAAATACCCACCCCACGCACGCCCCAAATACCCACCCCACGCACGCCCCAAATACCCACCCCACGCACGCCCCAAATACCCACCCCACGCACGCCCCAAATACCCACCCCACGCACGCCCCAAATACCCACCCCACGCACGCCCCAAATACCCACCCCACGCACGCCCCAAATACCCACCCCACGCACGCCCCAAATACCCACCCCACGCACGCCCCAAATACCCACCCCACGCACGCCCCAAATACCCACCCCACGCACGCCCCAAATACCCACCCCACGCACGCCCCAAATACCCACCCCACGCACGCCCCAAATACCCACCCCACGCCCCAAATACCCACCCCACGCACGCCCCAAATACCCACCCCACGCACGCCCCAAATACCCACCCCACGCACGCCCCAAATACCCACCCCACGCCCCAAATACCCACCCCACGCACGCCCCAAATACCCACCCCACGCACGCCCCAAATACCCACCCCACGCACGCCCCAAATACCCACCCCACGCCCCAAATACCCACCCCACGCACGCCCCAAATACCCACCCCACGCACGCCCCAAATACCCACCCCACGCACGCCCCAAATACCCACCCCACGCCCCAAATACCCACCCCACGCACGCCCCAAATACCCACCCCACGCACGCCCCAAATACCCACCCCACGCACGCCCCAAATACCCACCCCACGCCCCAAATACCCACCCCACGCACGCCCCAAATACCCACCCCACGCACGCCCCAAATACCCACCCCACGCACGCCCCAAATACCCACCCCACGCCCCAAATACCCACCCCACGCACGCCCCAAATACCCACCCCACGCACGCCCCAAATACCCACCCCACGCACGCCCCAAATACCCACCCCACGCACGCCCCAAATACCCACCCCACGCCCCAAATACCCACCCCACGCACGCCCCAAATACCCACCCCCACGCACGCCCCAAATACCCACCCCACGCACGCCCCAAATACCCACCCCACGCCCCAAATACCCACCCCACGCACGCCCCAAATACCCACCCCACGCACGCCCCAAATACCCACCCCACGCACGCCCCAAATACCCACCCCACGCACGCCCCAAATACCCACCCCACGCCCCAAATACCCACCCCACGCACGCCCCAAATACCCACCCCACGCACGCCCCAAATACCCACCCCACGCACGCCCCAAATACCCACCCCACGCACGCCCCAAATACCCACCCCACGCACGCCCCAAATACCCACCCCACGCCCCAAATACCCACCCCACGCACGCCCCAAATACCCACCCCACGCACGCCCCAAATACCCACCCCACGCACGCCCCAAATACCCACCCCACGCACGCCCCAAATACCCACCCCACGCACGCCCCAAATACCCACCCCACGCACGCCCCAAATACCCACCCCACGCACGCCCCAAATACCCACCCCACGCACGCCCCAAATACCCACCCCACGCCCCAAATACCCACCCCACGCACGCCCCAAATACCCACCCCACGCACGCCCCAAATACCCACCCCACGCCCCCAAATACCCACCCCACGCACGCCCCAAATACCCACCCCACGCACGCCCCAAATACCCACCCCACGCACGCCCCAAATACCCACCCCACGCACGCCCCAAATACCCACCCCACGCACGCCCCAAATACCCACCCCACGCCCCAAATACCCACCCCACGCACGCCCCAAATACCCACCCCACGCACACCCCAAATACCCACCCCACGCACGCCCCAAATACCCACCCCACGCACGCCCCAAATACCCACCCCACGCACGCCCCAAATACCCACCCCACGCCCCAAATACCCACCCCACGCACGCCCCAAATACCCACCCCACGCACGCCCCAAATACCCACCCCACGCACGCCCCAAATACCCACCCCACGCACGCCCCAAATACCCACCCCACGCACGCCCCAAATACCCACCCCACGCCCCAAATACCCACCCCACGCACGCCCCAAATACCCACCCCACGCACGCCCCAAATACCCACCCCACGCACGCCCCAAATACCCACCCCACGCACGCCCCAAATACCCACCCCACGCACGCCCCAAATACCCACCCCACGCACGCCCCAAATACCCACCCCACGCACGCCCCAAATACCCACCCCACGCACGCCCCAAATACCCACCCCACGCACGCCCCAAATACCCACCCCACGCCCCAAATACCCACCCCACGCACGCCCCAAATACCCACCCCACGCACGCCCCAAATACCCACCCCACGCACGCCCCAAATACCCACCCCACGCACGCCCCAAATACCCACCCCACGCACGCCCCAAATACCCACCCCACGCACGCCCCAAATACCCACCCCACGCACGCCCCAAATACCCACCCCACGCACGCCCCAAATACCCACCCCACGCACGCCCCAAATACCCACCCCACGCACGCCCCAAATACCCACCCCACGCACGCCCCAAATACCCACCCCACGCACCAAATACCCACCCCACGCCCCAAATACCCACCCCACGCCCCAAATACCCACCCCACGCACGCCCCAAATACCCACCCCACGCACGCCCCAAATACCCACCCCACGCACGCCCCAAATACCCACCCCACGCACGCCCCAAATACCCACCCCACGCACGCCCCAAATACCCACCCCACGCACGCCCCAAATACCCACCCCACGCACGCCCCAAATACCCACCCCACGCACGCCCCAAATACCCACCCCACGCACGCCCCAAATACCCACCCCACGCACGCCACAAATACCCACCCCACGCACGCCACAAATACCCACCCCACGCACGCCCCAAATACCGGGGGGTGGGTATTTGGGGCGTGCATGGGGTGGGTATTTGGGGCGTGCGTGGGGTGGGTATTTGGGGCGTGCGTGGGGTGGGTATTTGGTGCGTGGGGTGGGTATTTGGGGCGTGCGTGGGGTGGGTATTTGGGGCGTGCGTGGGGTGGGTATTTGGAGCGTGCGTGGGGTGGGTATTTGGAGCGTGCGTGGGGTGGGTATTTGGAGCGTGCGTGGGGTGGGTATTTGGAGCGTGCGTGGGGTGGGTATTTGGAGCGTGCGTGGGGTGGGTATTTGGAGCGTGCGTGGGGTGGGTATTTGGAGCGTGCGTGGGGTGGGTATTTGGAGCGTGCGTGGGGTGGGTATTTGGAGCGTGCGTGGGGTGGGTATTTGGAGCGTGCGTGGGGTGGGTATTTGGAGCGTGCGTGGGTTGGGTATTTGGAGCGTGCGTAGGGTGGGTATTTGGAGCGTGCGTGGGGTGGGTATTTGGAGCGTGCGTGGGGTGGGTATTTGGAGCGTGCGTGGGGTGGGTATTTGGAGCGTGCGTGGGGTGGGTATTTGGAGCGTGCGTGGGGTGGGTATTTGGAGCGTGCGTGGGGTGGGTATTTGGAGCGTGCGTGGGGTGGGTATTTGGAGCGTGCGTGGGGTGGGTATTTGGAGCGTGCGTGGGGTGGGTATTTGGAGCGTGCGTGGGGTGGGTATTTGGAGCGTGTGTGGGGTGGGTATTTGGAGCGTGCGTGGGGTGGGTATTTGGAGCGTGCGTGGGGTGGGTATTTGGAGCGTGCGTGGGGTGGGTATTTGGAGCGTGCGTGGGGTGGGTATTTGGAGCGTGCGTGGGGTGGGTATTTGGAGCGTGTGTGGGGTGGGTATTTGGAGCGTGCGTGGGGTGTGTATTTGGAGCGTGCGTGGGGTGGGTATTTGGAGCGTGTCTTTGGAGCGTGCGTGTGGTGTGTCTTTGGAGCGTGCGTGTGGTGTGTATTTGGAGCGTGCGTGTGGTGTGTATTTGGAGCGTGCGTGTGGTGTGTCTTTGGAGCGTGCGTGTGGTGTGTATTTGGAGCGTGCGTGGGGTGGGTATTTGGAGCGTGCGTGTGGTGTGTCTTTGGAGCGTGCGTGTGGTGTGTATTTGGAGCGTGCGTGTGGTGTGTCTTTGGAGCGTGCGTGTGGTGTGTATTTGGAGCGTGCGTGTGGTGTGTCTTTGGAGCGTGCGTGTGGTGTGTCTTTGGAGCGTGCGTGTGGTGTGTCTTTGGAGCGTGCGTGTGGTGTGTATTTGGAGCGTGCGTGTGGTGTGTATTTGGAGCGTGCGTGTGGTGTGTCTTTGGAGCGTGCGTGTGGTGTGTCTTTGGAGCGTGCGTGTGGTGTGTATTTGGAGCGTGCGTGTGGTGTGTCTTTGGAGCGTGCGTGTGGTGTGTATTTGGAGCGTGCGTGTGGTGTGTCTTTGGAGCGTGCGTGTGGTGTGTATTTGGAGCGTGCGTGTGGTGTGTCTTTGGAGCGTGCGTGTGGTGTGTATTTGGAGCGTGCGTGTGGTGTGTCTTTGGAGCGTGCGTGTGGTGTGTCTTTGGAGCGTGCGTGTGGTGTGTATTTGGAGCGTGCGTGTGGTGTGTATTTGGAGCGTGCGTGTGGTGTGTCTTTGGAGCGTGCGTGTGGTGTTTATTTGGAGCTTAGGTGTGGTGTGTCTTTGGAGCGTGCGTGTGGTGTGTCTTTGGAGCGTGCGTGTGGTGTGTATTTGGAGCGTGCGTGTGGTGTGTCTTTGGAGCGTGCGTGTGGTGTGTCTTTGGAGCGTGCGTGTGATGTGTATTTGGAGCGTGCGTGTGGTGTGTCTTTGGAGCGTGCGTGTGGTGTGTATTTGGAGCGTGCGTGTGGTGTGTATTTGGAGCGTGCGTGTGGTGTGTCTTTGGAGCGTGCGTGTGGTGTGTCTTTGGAGCGTGCGTGTGGTGTGTATTTGGAGCGTGCGTGTGGTGTGTCTTTGGAGCGTGCGTGTGGTGTGTCTTTGGAGCGTGCGTGTGGTGTGTATTTGGAGCGTGCGTGTGGTGTGTCTTTGGAGCGTGCGTGTGGTGTGTATTTGGAGCGTGCGTGTGGTGTGTCTTTGGAGCGTGCGTGTGGTATGTCTTTGGAGCGTGCGTGTGGTGTGTATTTGGAGCGTGCGTGTGGTGTGTATTTGGAGCGTGCGTGTGGTGTATCTTTGGAGCGTGCGTGTGGTGTGTATTTGGAGCGTGCGTGTGGTGTGTCTTTGGAGCGTGCGTGTGGTGTGTCTTTGGAGCGTGCGTGTGGTTTTTTTGCAGATCACACACACCTTGCAGATGAGCCTTGGAATGAGCAGCAGCACCAGGATACAGTCGTGGTCTCCTCCATGGCGGAGGAAGGACTCAGGCATGAAGGCGGTGAGGAGGGACACCTGGCGGTTAGCCTGGCCCACCTCCATCTTCCTCAGTTCCATCTCGATGGCCTGGAAGACACACAGTCACGGTTGGGTATAGAAATTAGGAACCATATCCAAACTGCCAGGTACCCATGAAAAACTTAAACTTTTATTAATGTAAAACTTTTAAACTAAATGTCCATTGATGCCATTAACAAGAATTATGATCACGTAAGCCTAGTGCTCAGTTAAACTGGATACAACCTTTTCCAATCCATTTCTTTCCAGTATGGCTTGGCTTGAGTTTTGTGGTAGTGGTACCAAAGTGTCACTTTAGACATTTTATTGTCATTGGATTGATTAAAATCCCCATCAACTCCCAATCAGATTCCTATCATTCTGACATTCGTCTCAGCCGTACCTTGGCATAAGCTTTGGTCTCTGCAAACTTTATCTTGAAATCAAACATCTCTGCAGGAGGATGCAGCAGGACCTGCTCAGCTCTCTGTTGGTCTCCTGGTGCACAGGGAAAAGCACACACAGACAGCAGTGAGCAATGTGCATTTACTGACGACCTACTGATAATCATAGCAGCTCACTTCTCATTCCTGTGTGTGTGTGTGTGTGTGTGTGTGTGTGTGTGTGTGTGTGTGTGTGTGTGTGTGTGTGTGTGTGTGTGTGTGTGTGTGTGTGTGTGTGTGTGTGTGTGTATGAATATACTTGAGGGCCGCGTGTCCCCATAAGTATAGTAGAAATTGACCTTGTGAAGGCCATTTTCCTGGACACCACAAGAGAATTTGTTAACAAAGACTTTTAGAGCCAAGGTTACAATTAGGAAAAGATTCAGGTTGGGGTCAGAATTAGGATTTAGAGTTAGGTTCAGGGTTACAAACGGCAAAAAAACTCATGGGGGAAAAAATGCATTTAAAACGAAAATCCATCCTAAAATGTTGCGGTAAGTAAGCATAGTAGTACAACGTGTATGTGTGTAGTGATCTATGCACCTGCAGGCTGGCAGTGAGCTCTCTGTACTTGTTGATGGTCTGCTGGTAATCGGCCATGGTCTCCTGGGCAGCATCAACTCTCTTGTGGGCCTCGCAGACCTTTCACCCCCGCTCATGTCCAGCTGCTCTCTCAGCTCCATCTCAGTCTCCCTGCCGTTCTCCTGGAGCTCGTCGTTCATGTCATTAATGGCCTCCTGTTGGGAGGACAGAAGAGGGGACCGACCGTCATGTGTGGTAGTATATACATTGTAAGGCGTAGAACAAAGCCAAATGCAGTGGTGGAAGGAGTACTCAAATCTTTTTACTTAAGTAAAATTATCAATACTACAATGTAGGAAAACTGTTACAAGCTAAGGTCTGGTATTCAAAATTTACTTGGGTAAAACTACAAAAGTAGTGGCATCAAAATGTACTTAAGGATAGTAAGGGGTCACGCCCAAAATGACGTTTTCTATCGATTACTCACCGGCAGCGGTTCTGTATGGAGATACAAAGAATCTCCTTTGTGTCTCCATACGGAACCGCTGCCGGTCATCAAATTATTGGCTTAGGAATGCGACGGAAAGTTATTTTCGGGGTAAACTATTCCTTTAAAATACCAAAAGTAAAAGTATTCCTTATGCAGAATGTCCCATTTTAAGTTTTCAAAATGTATACCGGTACAAATCTTTTGAAAATAGCAGATCTACAAGCTCGCAACGTGTCACTTCGTGCCACGCTGCAAGCTTGTACAACAATTTGTGTACAATTCCTTGACATGAAAAGGTTTGAGAACCACTGAGAGGGCGTTTGTAAAATGGGCCTCAGGTCTTAATGGGCTATGAAACACTGATTGCATGCAAGTTGGGGTGAAGAACACAGGTGCACTGACCAGGTCAGTGACCGTCTCTCTCAGCTCCCGGACTTTCTCCTCCAGGTCCAGGTTCCTCTCCGTCAGGGTCTCCACCATCTCCTCTGACCCCAGCGCAGCATCCACCCGTGACACACACACACAATCATTACAAGAGGCACATGGTTTGAAAGTCACGTACAATTATCCATATCCATTTAAATGTCACTTCACCCAATCCCATTCACTAATATCTGCAAATTTGACAGAATGACATTCATATCTGCAAAGGAAACCTGTTTAACCCAAATGGATTGCCTCTTACAATTTTTCATCACTTTGTATTGTGTTTCTTTTGCTGTGCTTTTGTTCTTTTAAACATTCTATTTTTTTGACAATATCAGCATCAGCAAATACAATATTTAACCACTTTCATTCAACGTCCCGTCCCAATTTTGGGCATGTAAGTGAGAGTTTTAGGGCTTAAGTGGTTAAATAAAATTAAGTTCATGTGTATTGCATACTTAGCTGTTTGATTGTTCATTGTATAATTAAAGTGTGTAAAATGTATTGTTAAAGTAGTTTAGATATGGTGAAATAGTAAACTAGAACATGTTAAACGGGAAAGGATCTGTGTCATTTTAGATTTTATCTGCCATTTTTTAACATTTTTGAAAGATCTTGGAAAAACTACTGGTTTAGAAGGCATTTGCAGAATCGGCCTCAGGTCTTAATGATAAAGAGCATTAGCAGTCATCTTTTTAAAGAAAAAGATGAAATCATCTTCATTTTAAGCATGTGGTTCATATCCTATACAGGGGAAGACAGTACCCCCTCTTCAAAATGATAGTGATTCGCTCTAACTGTCCGTACCTGTTCTTTCAACTCATCGATAGTTGCCTCGGCTAGTGTCATGTCCTCTTGGAGTTTCTCCTTCTGGCTCCTCACAGTGTCCAGCTCCACGTTCTTCTTCTCCGTCTGCTTCTGCAGCTTCACGTGCTCCTGCTTCTCTGACGAGGACAGGTCACGCGTCCTGTGAACATAACAGGGGGGTTAACAACTTACAATTAGAGATGTAACCGATACCATTTTTTCCCTTACCGATCCCCATAACTTGCGCATCTCATTTAAACAAATGTAGGACAGTGGTTATCAAAGTGGGGTTCAGGGACCATCTGGGTTCCTTGAGGGGGTTCCAAGAGTATATAATTTGTACACTCTCAGGTAAATAGTACAAGTAAAAGTATAAAACAGTCGTGCAACATCAATTGAAGAAATCAAAATATGAATGAAATATCATGTAATTTATGTGGTATCGGAATGGCATCCTCGCCAATACAGATGCCAGCATTTTAGGCAGTATCGGCAGCTTTTCCGATACAAGTATCGGTACAACTCTGCTTACAATTTGACAGGGAGGCAATGCCATAACCAGACTATGTCTTGTTATTGTAAAAGTACAATGTGCGTGTGTCCGAGGCAGCAGAGGACACCTACATATCATTTAAGTCAAGTGGTTTATTTTTAAACCACTTGCTTTTGTGGATAATGGTTATTATGACTATCATGCTGTTGTCAAGTCATTCCTGATTGGAAACCATTTGGGTCAACAGCTGTTGTTTTTAAACAGATGTACACATTTTGACTGACCTGACCAAGGCCTCCTTCAGCCTGCCGTTCTGCTCCTCCAACTGTTTGACATGGTAGCTGGAGGCCGCGCCGTCTGTACCTGGAGGGACAGCGTGATGAGAGGAACCCGGTAGAGGTGGGAGAGAAAGATACACACAGGGAGATAGGGTTGATAGAGAGAGTGGCGTAGAGAGAGGAGTCAGAGAGAGAGAAAGAATGAGAGAGACAGCAAGGAACCATTGGACAGAGAGACAGGGGTGGATGGGTGAGAAAGAGAGACAGATACAAAACATTAAGAAACACGTGTACATAGATTTTTGAGCAGTGATTATCAACCTTTATCATTTTGAGGACCCCCAGTTTGTTTTGCATGAGGTCGCGGACCCCCATTTCATACGATTCTCATCTCTGGGAGCCCAATCTACATGGCAAGGCATCAGTCTGAGTGTGTAAATGGAACCAAATGGACCACTACGGGTCCATTTGGTTCCCGCTATAGACTCTGAGTTAAAGACCCATTAAGGGTCGATTTGGTTCCTAGCAATCAATCAAGCTGGGGACCCCCTGGAACCCCCCCAAGGACCCCTTCAAGTTCCTCGGTCTGGCCCTACAGGCCACTACATTTGGTGGCCAAGTATAATTAAGGAAATTGGAATGGAATTGCTTGCAGAGGGGCTCACTGAATCTCGCAATAATGTTGACATAAGTGTGATTAGCAAGAGAGGAATGTGTGTGGCAAGTGTAATGTAAAAAGCTCACATTAGATACGGAAGGATCCACACACCAACAAAGTTCTTCCTCAGACACTTTCTCTCTTTTACTTACATTGGGCGTATAGAAACAAAGATCATTTCAAAGTACAAAAATATACCTGTGTGACATTTTAGGTTAGCCAGGACTGTATGGATGAGGCTATAAGGCTCCATGTTGATAAGCAACAGAACTCACCTTCAGGATTTGGGTCTTGGGGTGAACAAATCTCCAACACACCAAGGCCTGGTTTCTTTATAAAAAACTGAAACGCCTCCTCGTCAACTTCAGTGTTCAAGTCATCATAGACTTTTAAGTCTGAGGTACTAGGAATTTCAAATTTCTTGGCAACTGAAGACAAAACAAGATTGCACAAGCTTATTGATAAATCTGTTGTGCAATTGATTTAATTTGTATTAATGTGTCATACAAATGGATTAAAATAGCCACAGAAAATTCAATCATATGAGGAAGATTGACAGCCCTACTGAAGACATTGAAACACTCTATCCTAAATAAAATGGATTGTGCCTTCCTTGTACTGTACACCCAGCATGTTGTTGCATATGACAGTGGTTCTCAATTTTTCATGTCAAGGACCCCCCAAATTGACAATTAGCCCACAGACCCCCATTTGAAAAGATATGCCAGGGACCCCCATAATAAGAAGACTTTTACGGCTCTAGCAGTGATTCTCAACCATTTTAATATCAAGGACACCCATTTAATGGCATGTCTATCTCTGGGACCCCAATTTATATTGTAAAATCAATGTTAAGACAGTGTAAAAATGGAACCAAATGGACCCCAATCATTTGTACACCATCAATGGCATAGGGCATGCTGTGGAACAATGTTTCACTCACCACACTCCAGAAATGATGTAAAAGACAGTGGTCCCTCAAAGCAGATGTATTTCTGCCGGTCAAGATGTTTCACACGTACAGCATGCATGCTTTGATGGAGAAAACATAATAATGTTACTAAGACGATATAGGGTACACAACTCAGTATGAGGAGTGTTACATTAGAAACTATTACAAAAGCACTATCTACAGGCAGGCTATCTAGCAGTGGTGTAAAGTAACAAAGTACATTTACTTAAGTACTGTACTTAAGTACAATTTTGAGGTATTTGTACTTTAGTACAAATACCTCATAGAGTAAAAGTACAACTTTAAATATTGTACTTTTACTCCACTACAATTATTTGAAAACTTTAGTTACTAGCTACTTTTAAGATATAAATTATTACATTATAAAACATACCTTAACCACTTTAGCCTTATTTTATACATAGTCTATTTGAAAATAGCCGATCTACAAGCTCACAACGCGTCGCAGCGCGACGCGTTGTGTCGTTTCTCCACAATTTAGAGACAAATGTGGGCACATAATCATAAATATGATGATCCTAATATACAATTGAGAGTGGCGCGCATGCGCGACCGACACGGTACGACCAACCGTGTACCGTCTACTGTCACTATACGGTCCTTTTCAACCCCAAAACAAGCCCCAAAAGAAGCGCGACCATCCGCTTACAATAAGCGGACATGGCAGTTGCCAGGTTCAGAGAAACAAGCAACCAGGTTAATGAAAACAACCGCAAAGCCACGGCGTCCTCTAACATTAGTCAACCCAGTACAATGCTCGGTGCAGATAAACACTTGTTGAACCAAACAGTGCGTCAAATGAATGTCTATTTACTGCTAGTAAAACAGTCAAATTACAACAGCATCTCCTTCTAGCGTTAAACTCGTGTTACTCTATACCAGTAGTTCTCAAACTTTTTCATGTCAAGGACCCCCAAATAGACGCTTATTACCCCACGGACCCCCATTTGAAAAGATAAGCCAGGGACCCCAATAAGAGAAGGTTTTTACGGCTCTCTAGCAGTGATTCTCAACCATTTTAACTTCAAAGGACCCCCAGTTTGACATCCATTAGGCTATTGACCCCCATTTAATGGCATTTATATCTCTGGGACCCCAATTTATATTGTAAAATCAATGTTAATTTAACTCTGAGAGTGTCCAAATGGAACCAAATGGACCCGTTAGGGTCCATTTGGTTCCATTTGGACACTCTCAGAGTTACAGACCCATAAGGGTCCATTTGGTTCCTATCCATCATTTAGCTGGGGACCCCCTGGAACCCCCTCAAGTACCCCTGGGGGTCCCCGGACCCCACTTTGAGAACCAATGAGTTATATCACCACTTTTAACAGCCTGCTCAGGGACTACAAATGAAAGCTAGCTTCTGGCTAACTCTGGTTCATTACACGGATGTGAAAACCAACATGTTGATTAATGTGCACTGTGTCCCTGGTAAATAAATAAACATGATAGCAATACTGTTGATAATGTAATCATTTAAAACGTCACTGCCATGCAGAAGTTGTAGGCATACTTTTATAGCCGTTAGCACTGGTTAGCCTAGGTTGTTTTTAACCCAGTTTCAGAGGCTGCTTAAAGTTAGTTTTAGCAGATCTACAAGCTCAATTTTAACAGACAAGATATAACAAATGCAATGTTGATTAAAAGCTGCATTCTGCGTTGTATAATGAATTGTTATGGACAGGTCGATTGTGACAAGTTTATGAAAACAAACCAACAGAGTCCTGGGGCCTGAAACAAACGTAACCTGGCGTTTGCACTTAATTCATTTAAGGCCCGTACATGTACATAAACGTTCAAATTTCAAATATAAAGTTCTTACCTCATGGCCACGGATGTGACAATTCTGTTCGAGCCCTCAGAAGTAACCGTATCTTCAGTATTGTTCAATAAAAAGCATTTTAATCCGATCGGTGGCCATTTTCTCAGCATGTCCGCCATGCTTTCAACTGCATTACCCATCGGTTGGTAGGTGTACTGCACTCTGATAGACTGTGCCAGCTATGAGCAAATGGCCACCGATCGGATTAAGATGCGTTTTTATTGAACAATACGGAAGATACGGCTACTTCTGAGGGCCCGTACATAATTATAACATCCGTGGCCATGGGGTAAAAACTGTGTTTGAAATCTGAACGTTCATGTAGTCCAAAAAAGGCGGGAAAAAATAAAAATAAAGTAATAAAGGCGGGAAAATAAGTAATATTACTCACCTCAGACAAAAGACGACGAAATGAAAGTAGATCAGTGATATATGAACCGAAATCAAGTAGAACAGTTTCCATAGTAATCTATCATCGACCGGAGAGACCTAGTATCGAGCGACCTAGCATCCGCAGGAAACTTTGAGAAGTGAGCCGAGCTCTGCGGGAACGGTGGATTTAAGGGGCGGGACAAAACAACAAGGGCTGTGATTGGTCTGACAAGCAGACATGCGTACATGCAAGAGGGCATCCCCGGGAATGCCCTCTCACTAATAGGGTGCGTTCGGAAATTACGCACCGGAGCACACTCGCCTATTAGTTTGTATTGGCCAGTGCGCTCAGTGCTGTATTTTCGAACGCGCCCTTAAGACTGGTGATGCGAGGTTACCCTCTCACGTGTACGCAAGCACAGCCCCCCCCCCCCCCCCCCCCGCCCACACACACACACACACACACACACACACACACACACACACACACACACATACGCTGTTACACGCACGCACATGCGCACGCACCCAAACAACTCTATGACGTGCACACACAAACACGACACAAGCCCCGCCCCCCTTCCCCCCCCCCCCCCCCCCCCCACACACACACACACACACACACACACACACACACACACACACACACACACACACACACACTATTACAAGCACGCACATGCGCACGAACCAAAAATAGATACATTTGTTTTCAATGTAAACGTATTTCACTAATTTTAAAGTTAAAGAGAAGAAGTTAGCGAAATATATAACAGCAATAATAATAATAATAATAATAATAATAATAATAATAAATGCACTACATCGAGTTGATACTTCCAGCCAGTGTTTTTCTTTTGAATAAAATGTTTAAATGAAATAAAACATTTGAAATAAAATCCAACTCGTCTTATTTTTCCATTTATGCATTTTCTTTAATTGAAGAACCGTCATGTACTCTCTGCATCAAACAACCAGTGGTGGAAAAGGTACTCTAAGTAAAATTATCAATACTGCAATATATTCAAAATGTACTTAAGGTAGGCCTACCAAAAGTAGAAAGTACTCATTATGTAGAATGTCCCATTTCACAAGTTTTCAAATCTTTTGAAAATAGCAGATCTACAAGCTCACAATGTGTCGCATTGGTACCCATTGTGAGCTTGTAGATCTGCTATTTTCAAATGGCCGAAATTTATAAGGCTGTAATGTATGTTTTGTGATGAAAATCTACAAAGTAACCAGAAACTAAAGTTTTCAAATAATTGTAGTGGAGTAAAAGTACAATATTTTCCTCGAGATGTAGTGGAGTAGAAGTAAAAGTACTGAGAATTGGAAATACTCCAGTAAAGTAAAAAAAAAAAATTGTAAACAGTAAACAATGTACTGTACATGTTCACTATACAGCAAACAATGTACTGTACATGTTCACTATACAGTAAACAATGTAGCCTACTGTACATGTTTACTATACAGTAAACATGTACATATTTACTACATGTTAACATGTTTCTAAACACATTTTGTCAAGTTTTGTCAGTAGCAGATCTACATCTCGTACATTGTCTACTTTCGCTATTTGTTGTAGGCTATAAGCTGAAAATGTCCCTTTTACAAATCGAACCCTGACAATACATATCATATAAACCTTGTAAAAGGGGGGCTTATGGGTGTGGCTCAGTGGCTCAGGAGTAGAGTGGCAAGTAAAGCGGCCGGATGGGATCTGCAAGGTTCCCAGTTCGATCCCGGGCTCCCCCAGAGTTAGTGTCGAAGTGTAATTAAGCAACACGCTGTACCCCTAATTGCTCCCGATGGGCAGCTTGGTGCCTTGCATGGTTTCCTCCGCCATCGGTCTGTGAATGTAATGCACAATCTATGTAAAGCGCTTTGGATAAAAGCACTATAGATTTACCATTTACCTTGTATGTCCTAAACCATTCTTTTTTGGTTATTATTTTAAAAACATGTTTAAACAGTGAAAATACCAGATGTACAATTTAATCTGCAATTTTCACTCCCTTTGTGTGACACTCTTTTGTGACCAAGTAGGGCACTAATCTGCGGAAAAACATACAAAGTTGAAACACGGAGACAGCAACAATATACAGTAATAAAATACAGGATGACAAAGAAGTTCCCATGAAATCGAGTTTAATAGATTGTTAAAAATAAGACTATGATGCTTCTTCTTTTCTTTTTTTTCTTTTTTAGCACACATTGAGCAGAAGGAACCACAGTTCTTGCTGTGTGACAGCCACAGATAGAGAAACCCGATGGCGCATGAGGCTGTTCTCTGGGTACTACAGATACACTGATGCATATGTACACCCCACAACCTAAATCGGTGGTTCTCAAGCATTTTAATTTCAAGGACCTCCCATAACTCTGGGAGTGTACAAATGGAACTTAATGACAACATTTGATGCCATTTGCACACTCTCAAGAGTGACAGACCTGTAAGGGTCCATTTGGAACACCCTCAAGGAACCCTGAGGGCCCTCTGGACGCCACTTTGAGAACCACTGTCCAAAATCAAATGGCCGTTTAGAAATATGTGTGTTCCTTTCAAATTCCCATACAGTATGTATACACATATTCCACATGTAGGCTCATCTCCACTATCAAATACACACACTAGACAGCTTCTCTCTCTCTCTCTCTCCCGCACGCACGCACACACGCACACACGCTCGCGCGCGCACACACACACACACACACACACACACACACACACACACACAGCACCCCACCCAAAACGGTGGCAATAAACAGATTTAGCCGACAACATAGCAGTGTTCTCTTTAGAAAAGAAAAAACAAACAAACAAAACAAAAAAAACATGCATAGCTTAGGACAATGGATGCGTGTTCATAAACCATGTTTATGCCTGGACAGATCTTATCTCATGGTTTGCCAAATATTTCCAATATAAGTTTCACATCATTCAACCTAAATGAACAATTATGTAAACCCACAGGACTATATATATATATATATATATATACATATCTCTCTCTCTCTCTATATATATATATATATATATATATATATATATATATATATATATATATATATATATATATACAAGTAAGAGGTTCCTATTACTGTATATCTTGTTCATGTATAAAGTTACATTCTGAACCAAGTCGGGCTCAATAATAATAAAGGAAATAAAATAAATACTGGAATGGCTACAACATGATATGAGGTTATTCCTTTTGAAAATGGAGAAGAAATGGGCTCTTCGCCCACTGCCAAATATAAAAACAAATCTACGCACACCAACTATTGGTATGCTGCTGTTATGTTACAGACACCAGCAGAATACAGACTACTTAATAAAAGTTCTCACTGACAAGTAGAAAAACAGCACAATGTGCAAAATGAAACTGAGCCAGTAATAACAATAATGATCATGATAACAATGGGCTTCAGGTCTCCAAACATATTTTGTAACGCAACAAAATATGAAACAAATGAAGGGAGACCTTCTAGTGCTGTCTGGACGTCCATTATAGGTACAACACAAACGTGTTGCGTAATTGAAAACATAACAACACCTTAAAAATATATATATACACATCCTTCAAATTATCATATCATATTTTAAACTTGGAAACGATGACTGATAAAAAAAAGATATTCATGAAATTGTTCAGTATTTTTCCACAATTCTTCTTTCGTCCTTTGGTAAGCAAGGTGACACGTGACTTTAAATAAAAGAATGTGTTACATTGCTCCCTCCACGCAGTTAGCATGTGTCAGTATAGTGTACATTTGCCACGAGTGTTCTTCAAAACTTCAAGCCACCAACATCTTATGTAAAGTGCCGACAAGATCTAGCATAAAGGAAGCCCCCCAAATTTGGTGGCACAGGCATATTTCCGCAAAACGAGAACAAATTGTTAGTTGAGTTTAAAGGTTAAAAATGGCGGAGCAGGCAGACAATTGGCTGGAGATACAGGACTTCCCCATGCAAGCTAACGCTGACATACACAAAACGCTCCACAGGGGCTCCTCTATACACTGGAAACCCTAAAGTGCGTGACTGAACATTGCTTAGACATTACCAACAACACAAAGGGAACGCAAAACCACTTAAAATTAACTGACCAGGATTCCCCAGGGCTCTGTACTTGTCCCCTCCTTTTTCCCCCACACCAAATGTCTTTGCTTAAAAAATAGCCAAGCTCACAAAGTTTCCCAGAGTGAGCTTGAAGATCTTCTATTTTCGCAGGATGTTCACCCCCAGATTGTGTTATGCGGGGCTGAGCATCAAACGATGGTGGAACCACTTCTAAGACATTTGTTCGATTCCTGTATTAGATTCAAATTGTCCAAAACCGTTACTTTCAGGATACAAATTCAAAAATAGCAGATCTACAAGCTCAAAACGCGTTGCATCATCTGCTATTTTTAATACTTTTGGGAGATAAGTGGTTTCTGCCCGACAGTGATGATTATGATCTGGTTTTCTATATAAAATCACACTTAATACTTGCTCATTATTTGAGCCGCCTTGGAGCAGCGAGTGTTTAACTATTGTCTTTATGAATGTCACTCTGTCCACTGTATCCGCCGAAGGGTGCTGCAGCTCAACTATACACCTCTAGGTTGACTTCTTTACCTACCAGGGTTTGTCCGAAACAATTACCGTATGCTTGTAGAAAACCAGAGATACAATTTTTTTAAATGTAACATTTTGAAGCGATTCTTTCAAATTGATCTTTACGGGGAAAAAAAACAACAAAAACTAAAGTTGACACTTAGCCCTAGAGGTGAGGTTAGGATCACAGCAGGTGTACAAATTGTGCAACAAAAAAAAAGGTGACCATGGATGCACATACAAGGAAACACGCACTTCTAATGCACACACAAATGTAGACTCGAGGCGTTCATAAAATATGCTCATTCTCACCTTTCCAGTTATTGTTCATTTTAAGTTATTTGTAATCTGCTCACGATCGTCACTGTTGGGTGGAAACCTTGTATGTTCAAAACCTTTCATTTTTATCATTATTAGTGGACATAGCGAACTTCTTTTTGTGTGACACTAACGCTAATTTACAGAAAAGCATACAAAGTTGAAATATGGAGATACAAGGTTTCTGCCCGACAGCAACGATATGCTTATGACAATGCACACACTTCTCTGAGATTGTATCACTTATATTCATGCTCCTATCCCTTTGTCAACTGCAGCATTGCTTACATCAAAGCCTTTTTAATTGACAATGTAATTACAGTACTTAATCAAGCTATGCCTATCCCTTTATTACACGTTAAAGGAATACTTCACGCCAAAATGCCCATTTTTTCTCCTTCTATCAATTTCTCACCCCGTGGAGCCTTGAATTCATTGAGTGTTCTCTTTGCTTATGGATTCAAGGCTTCGTGGGATGAGTATTTGATAGGCGGAATATTCCTTTAAGCTGGCACTTTTCCTATGTGCACGTGGGACCGAGACGGAGGAGGGGACACATCATTGGACGGATTCATTAACTCACGGTAGAACGCGTGCCAGCACCTAACCAACTCAAATGTTTGTAAAGAATAAAATATACAAAAAAACACTAAAAATAACGTTTTGTCTTTTTTTTTTACAAACAGGGTAGTTACCTTCACAGGTAATTATGAAATTAGGGGGAGGGTCATGCGAGGGGAGAGGGGGGTGGTGTTTGGCGACCCTGGTGGCGGGCGGGGCGGCAGTCTGTGATTGGCTCAGTCCTGACAGGCTGTGACCTGCCAAACGATAAGATGGCTGCGCTCGGCCTTGGTGGGGGCTGCCTGCGGCCTGCCTGTGGGCTCCGACAAGCCGTCCAACTCACTGCCCTCGTCTCCTGGAGGAACGGGGGACAAAGGTGGACGGGTTAAAGCCAGGGGTGTCACACTCGTTTTAGATCAAAGGCCGGACTGGGCAAAACCTAGTGCACGTGCACCCACAGTTTACTGCACGTTGCCTTGGCTTTTTTCAACCTGCCGTCTCAGTCTCTGCTAACCAAAAAGGTAGCAGAGAATATGAGTACCACTAAGGTACTCACATGTTTTACTTCATTAAAAGTATCAATACTGCAATGTAGAAATACTCTGTTACAAGTAAAAGTCCAGAATTCAAACTTGACTTGAGTTAAAGTACAAACGTATTGGTATCAAAATGTATTTAAAGTACCAAAAGCAGAACGTACTCGTTATGCAGAATGTCCCATTGCACAAGTTTTCAAATGTATAAAATGTATGAAAATCTTTTGAAAATAGCAGATCTAAGTTTTCAAATCATTGTAATGGAGTAAAAGTACAATAGTTGCCTCTGAGATGTAGTGGAGTAATAATAAGTAAAAGTATTGAAAATTGGAAATACCGTACTCAAGTAAAGTAAAAAATACCTCAAAATTATACTTAAGTACAGTACTTGAGTAAATGTACTTTACACCACTGCATACAATGCACTGATATTCTCGCACCTTAATGTCTAACGTACATACCTGCTGCTATGTGGACCTACTGAAGTGCCACCGCATTTGTGTTTACTGTACCAGCTGGATTATGCCATGTGTACTGTATATGTATGTAGATATCTTAGATCTTTGCCAATCCTTCACATCAATCACATGTTTTTCTTTACCGTTAGATTTTTAGCAGCAAGGGACTCCTTACCCATTCTGAAGTCAATGTAGCCCTCGCCTCCGCTCATGACCAGGAAGGACTTGGGTTCGGAGGTAGCCGTGTCAGAAGACTCGGACGGCGGGTCATCGGAGCCGGAGTCCGTGCCGCCTGGGGGAGGCATCACCTGACCTGGAGGTGGCAGGAGCTCATGTCAGACCCTGGGAACTATTAATGGTGCTAGTATAGACAACATTCAGTCCACTAGGGCTGCACAATATATCAATAATGTATCATCATCTCAATATCAACATGCGCAATATGCATATCACAAAAGACTTTTACATATCGCAATAGAGATTGTTTAACTTGTTTTCAGGTTTTTATTCATTTGAACACACCAGGTATAAATTATGTTTTTGTTTAGATTAGAAGAAATGGTTTCTTCTGTCGTGAGCCGACAGATGTAAACAAATCAATAATCTTGGACCCAACAAAATTATTAAAATTATTATTTCACAATCATTATTCTTTTTTTTTGTGTGCAGAAAGTGACACTTTTATTCCGCACCTCCTTTTTAGAAGCTCTGTGGATGCATTATTATTTTCTTATGATTCCTCATCTACATTAAAATGTTAACAATATCACCTTGGAACGATTTGTAACTATCTACCGTCGTCTCGTCCTCCTCTCTTACCCGGTACGGCGGCGAAGAACTTGACGGCGTCTCTGTGTCCGTGGAAACAGAGCTGGGCGTGGGCCATGGAGCAGAAGGGGACAAAGCTGCCGGGCGTGCCGCTCTCGGTGCCGTCATCGTTGTACACCCGCACCGCAGCGCCGGGATGTTTGGACACGATGCCTGTCGTCTTGTTGACTGCAATGACACAGGGACACGAGACAGTGGTATTTGTCATGATATCCGCCTTGTGACACTTTTGTTTATGAAGCCTAAAAGCCAAACAGAAATGTTTATTTACATGTTTCAACATTGAATGCAAAAATAACACAATTAAACGGTTAATCTTAATTATTTGTGTGACAATTCATCGTCAAGTAAAATGTCATGATCGTGACAGCCCTGTGTGTGGCCAGCCCCACAAAACCAAGTTATTAGTAGAGATCGCACACACACACACACACACACACACACACACACACACACACACACACACACACACACACACACACACACGTTTGTTTGTGGTCAGTATTTTTACATTGTCTAAAGCAGCAGAGCGTCAGTACAGGGAGATGACATGGTCGTCGTGGTTGAGGAAAAGACACTACTAGCTTGATGAGGGAGAGAACACGCCAGGAATAGATGCGATGGAGAAGTCAAGAAGGCAAATACGCAACGAGGACAAGATGCAGACGTAACGCAAGATGCTTGTTAGAGAGAGAGAGAGAGAGAGAGAGAAAGAGAAAGAGAATGCCTATGGTATCGCTGCAGTCAGACAGAAACCTCTTATCTCCATAGTTCAACTTTCTATGTTACTGTCTATTAGTGATGCGCGGGTTGACCCGTAACCCGCGGGACCCGCGGGTCAACCCGCGGCGCGGGTGGGTCAAGTCAGAATTTCGGAGAAAATGATGCGGGCTGAGGGTGAGCGGGTCACGCGCTCTCACACGCAAAAAAAATAAAAATAATAACATGCTCTTGTTTTGTCTTTATTCCTAATAAGAATAAGAATAATAACAATAAAACAGTTTGAATACAATTGGGGATTATTTTCTAACCATAATTTTACAGAATAAAAAAAAAATCGCGGGTCGCGGGGCGGGTTGAGCCATAGATTTATATATGGGTTCGCGGGGCGGGTTGAGGCGGGTTGCGTTCCGTTGCGGGGCGGGGCGGGTCATGAAAAAACCCGACCCGCGCATCACTACTGTCTATGTAACGCTACTTTCTATAAAAGTAGCGTTGTGAGCTGGTAGATCGGCTATTTTTGCTATTAATTTCTTATTCTTCTTTTCTAAGTCAGTCGTTAAGTCTGTCTGTTCGTTTTATAAACATTGAACCAATGAAAAGTACTGTATTAACACAAGCTTGTGACTAAATAATAAACTACTTTGGGTCCACTGGTACACAGGTTATTGTCCCCAACGGCTTGGGACACAGATACAAGGTTTCCACCGACAGCAACGATATCTAATGGCTCACACATTACTCATTACTCTTTGCTGAGAGAGAGAGAGAGAGAGAGAGAGAGAGAGAGAGAGATGTGTAATGGTACAGTAACTCACCCCTAAGACCTCTCAGTGAGTGTCCATGCTGAGGACCTGTGCCTTTGGTGAGAAGTGGATGGAAGTGGGAGGAAAGGAAGGATATAGGAGGACAGGACGGGAGAAGAGAATGAGGGGATGGAGGAGGAAATGAGGTTGGTGACAATAAATTGCTTCCCTCCCACAATGACAAATAACGTCTTACGGGGGTGACTCCTGCTCGTGTGACTTTTTATTTATTTCTATAAGCTCTTCAGAGTCGTACATAGAAAAAAAAACACGCTCACGGTCACTCAGTTATTTATACGTCCGAAATTAAATTACTGTAAGTTGTGTTCTAAAATGAGATGAGCCTCTTAACGGGTTGTAACGTTAAAACAAATTTTATTTGGGGGAGGGGGTGTTGAGTCATTTTATATCACAAATTGAAACCATTTACTGACAGGACCCTTGTGTTTTGATATATCTGATAATATCAGATACAAAAATATGTAGAATAGAATAAAATAAAATATATAATAAGAGACACTGCACATGATGAAGTAGCAATGTTCTCAATAATCTCCGCTGGTACCAAACAGACTATTCTCAAGTCGAGCCGCTGGTCGGTGTCAGTGGAAACTATAGAGGAGTTGATGGTCTGCTGTGTATGGTGTCATGTAGGTCTGGGCGATATGACTTCAAAACAACTATCAAATATTTAAAACACGATACAGGGTGAAGTGGTTACTCAGACAAATCGATTTAGTCGATTATAGGAAAAGTTTATTCGAATATTTTCGGGTCGATTTGTGGATATATAGGGGCTAACGGCCAAAACAAATGTCGCCCCAAAATTCTCGATTATTCGGTTATAAGTAAGCTATTTTCAGCGAAGATGTTTGACAGAGAGCGAAAACAGAAAAGTCACTAGTATAGAGCCCCCCAACCACACAATGGGGTTGAAGTGGTTCGTCGCCCGGCCCTTGTGTGATGCGAGTGTGTGGAGGGTGCGGTACCTTCGGACAGCGGGATGGAGATGATGACGCCGTTGCCCGTCCCCACCCACAGCCGGCTGCAGGACACCATCAGAGCCGTGATCCTCACAAAGGAGAAGCCCAGCTTCCCCGTGCCTGGAGCAACAAGACGTGTAGAAAAAAGGTCAATGACGTGGATTATGGTCCTTTGTTTTGTGTTTGTTCTTTGTTTATTCGGTTTTATTGGCCCTCATTTATCAACGCGGTGCAGCCCGAATAATGAGCGTACGGCGTAATCACCGCACCTTTCGGCATTCATCAATATATCCTGACGTGGGCTTCATCCTACCGTAGGCTGAAATCTCACGTCTGGTCGAGACCAGTTGTTGACGTTGGCTGCACCCGTTTATTCCATTCTAGACCTGCGGAGCATCATTGTCTGACTGTCTGACAAGCATCTGGACACATAATCCACTCCTAAATGTGTATATCTACACTAATAAATAATCGCTGTGAAAATATATCATTTTATAAAGTAATTTAAACAAACTGCTTTAACAGTCATTCAGATAAGATTGTAGATCTGTCTGTATTGAAAATAGCAGATCTACAAGCTCACAAGCCAGCATTGCATCGCGACGCGTTGTGAGCTTGTAGATCTGCTATTTTCAGCGCAGCAGCGCAGCAGTGCTTCTGCGAGAGAATTTTCAGGAGCCCCGACCATCTTTTCACTGACAGTGAGGTCTACAAACTTACAGTAGCTTGTCCTATGTTATGGAGTTATGTCATAGAGAGTTATGTAGGCTACACAACCTGGCTGGGTTAAGGATATAAACCCGACGCTCCAATATTAACGTGGCGGCACGGAATCACTGCATTCCGCCCGAGTCTCATGTACCGCTACGCTACGGACATGAAAGACAAAGTTGGGCGGGCGCGTGTGTGTGTGTGTGTGTGTGTGTGTGTGTGTGTGTGTGTGAGAGAGAGAGCGAGAGAGCGAGAGAGAGAGGCGTGTACGTGTGCGGCGAGGCCAGCGGGGGAAACTGTTTCTTATTGGCTTTTCATGTCTTTGGTCGTATTCTGGTTCGTCTTCATGTCGTAAAATCGGGGCGTTTTGAGAATATTTAAGGGCGTGTTATTTAAATGACGCTCGGTTTCAGCCGTTACATTTATCAACGCTGGGACCAAGTGTACGCTCGGATCAGCTGTGTAGGATGCGTTGATAAATGTGACTTCGACGTTGGTGTACGGCCGAATATATGGAAAAATATACGCCGGTTTATACGCTGCGTTGATAAATGAGGGCCACTGTGTCTTCTTTCTATTTATTAGTATGGTGGAGGTTTTATATTGTTTCCAGGCTTAACAACTTTAATTAATATTCACAAATGTTTCAAAAATAGTGGAAAAAAGCAGATCTACAAGCTCGCCACTAGATCTGCTATTTTCAAAACGTTTCCGTGACACTAAAAGTTGAAATATCTACATATCTGTATCCCCCCAAATAAAGAGTAAAGAAAGAAAAGCTTTTCAATATTTTTAACTAAAATCTTTGCTTCTGGGGGGTCCCTGGAATTAAATATTTTCAGATGGGGGTCCACGGCCAAATCCACATGATAAAAGTTTGAGAGCCACCACTGTTCAGTGGTCAGTAGGGGGCGTACCCAGCATCTTGCTGACGTAGGGCTCAATGTCCACGTCCTGGAGGTGCTGGTAGGTGTGGGCGTGGAACAGGCGCAGCGTGGAGTCCAGTCGGATGGACACCCAGATACCGTCTCCCACCCAGGCCAGCTGGCGCACCTGGCTCTCCTTGCGGGGGTGGGCGTCAAACGACTTCTGCTCGGGGGGTGACACGGAAAATGTTAAACAAGACATTTACAGGGTGGCTACCAATATAAAGACAATGAGTGCATCTGTGTCTGCCCTCATTGGCTGAGAGGCCAGCCAATGAGGAAAAAGAGTGGCTTTCAACCAGCCTGTAAAAAGTCATAATGGAACAGCGGTTCTCAAGCTTCTCTGGATCAGGGCCCACTTGAAAATCTTGAAACAGTCCGCAGCCCAAACCCATCTGACCACTTGACCACTTAAAACCCCCATATGGTTGAGCTGAGGTCCCTCAGGGGTCTATGCTAGTGTCTTTTCTGTTATCTGTTTTTGGGGGGAAAGCTTTCGCTGAAAATCAAAATCAAATATGATATTTTTGACCAAATTCCTCTATATCAATATTTGGCCAATAATATACAGTAGCACTGGGATAATAATATCAATTAGATGTATTTATAAAAAATAAAACAGCAGATCTACAAGCTCAGATCTGCAAAAATCCCAGATGATATCTAGTCACGTTATCGATATAATATTGCTATTTGCCCAGTCCTAGTGATTAGGCGACGAGGGATTTTACAGCTGAGCTCTGCATTTTAAGAATGAACGGGCCATTTCATACAAATGAAATGGCCATTACCTGCTCTATGTGACCCGCTACGCCACTAGATTGACATAAAAGACACGTTTGAAAAACGAGACGGCACTCAAAGCAAACGTTTCGAAACATACGGACATACGGACACACGGACATACGGACATACGGACACACGGACAAAGTCAAATGTAGGAGTGGTTGGCACCACTCAAAAAAGCTAATTTCAGTGACAGAACATGACAAGCTGTGACATAGAAGTGCCAGCGGTACCTCTATCCTCATGGCCTTGGGCTGGATGACATAGATCTTGTTCCTGTATCCACACCATACTTTGTCATGCACCACGGTCATACAGCGGATGGAGTGGTGAGGCCGCCCCAGGTCCAACAGATGATAGTTGGTCAGGTCCCACTGACCGTCTGCCATGCAAAGAGATAATAACGGTGGTGTAAAGCATATTTAGTTAAAATAATGTGCTAGGTAAATGTTTAGGTATTTGTACTTTACTTGAGTATTTCCAATTTCCAATACTTTTTCTTCTACTCCACTACATCTCAGAGGCAAATATTGTACTTTTACTCCACTGCAATTATTTGAAAACTTTAGTTACTAGTTGCTTTGTAGATTTTGATTATTATTACAAAACATACATTAACCACTTCAGCCCTATATACATTTCGGCCATTTGAAAATAGACGATTTACAAGCTCACAATGCGTCACATTGTGAGCGTGTAGCTTGTTATTTTCAAAAGATTTTTATAATGGGACATTCTGCATAATGAGTAGTAAAAAACATATAAAACACTAAAACAAGAGTTGAGTTGTCTCTGATACATGGAATTTGGATAAACTACTGTACGTCTTATTGACTAGGAACGGACAAAATATTATGAAGATTTTATATAATTATGTTTTAACCACTTTCATCAATTTAACCACCTGACATCCCTATTTTAATCATGTGTGAAAATGTTCAAAATGTTCGAATACTAATGGCGTGGCTTCGAAAGTCTGTCTGTCTGTCTGTCTGTCTGTCTGTCTTGAGTGAACCTCACAAACCACCGGACCGATCAGCATCACATTTCTTGTGCAAAGTCACCAATCATTTTTGTTCACGTGATTATGTTCTATACTTTTAGAAATTTTTGGTCACAGATGACCTTATCGGCCAGACTCTTTCAGAGCCAAGCCGTCTATTAGGAAGTGAATGAGCGGTCAAATTTGGGCTGATACCTTCTCCCAAATGTCATAGACTGGCCACATGGCGTACGAGATCCACACAAAGTCACGCCATTATTGGACCCAGTCTTTGAAAATAACAGATCTTCAAGCTGACATTATGGTCACAAAGAGGCGTGTTGTGAGCTTGTAGATCTACTAGAATCGCTGCACTATTGCTGTACAACAAAATATAAATCAAGCCCCTAAGTGGTAAAAAAAAAGACTTAACAAATTATGAGGTCTTACCAGCGCCTCTGTGGAATATTGCTAGTGTCCCGTCTGCCAGCGCCACCAGAACTCTCCCTTTCACATGTCTGTAAACAAGAGTCACAACATGGTTTTATAAGTGTAAATAAAGGGGAAACGAATGTCCTCCTGCATCATGAACAAAGGAGAATACGTCGGCCACTCACACAATGTTGAGGATGGAGTCCTTCAGCTTGATGGCGTGAAGACACTTCCTCCATCGAGCCACAGACGAGTGGACGTACAGGCTACGAGAGAACAAGGCAAAATGAGCTAAATCAAATTTGTATTCATTTATTTTCGGGCAACTGAACATGACCTTTGGGCAAGTAGAACATGACCTTTGGGCAAGTAGAACATGACCAGCACTTGCCCAGTAGGCAAGTGTCTCTGAAACTTTAATGTAAACTCTTGAGAGCATAAAATGAAACCAAATGGACCCTTATGGGTCCATTTGGTTTCATTTTACGCTCTCAAGAGTTAAATTATTGTTAAAACTGTTAAAATCTGCATTCCTTTATTAAAGAATTGCTATTTTGATCAACGTCTGCCTGTTCCATACAGCATGCACAAAATCCAACGATAACAAAATATTAGAGAGTCTAAATCTCATCAAACGGTGGTTCCGTGGCTCAAATGCCGAATAAATAATGGACCTTGATATGAAAAGGGCTGAAAACCACTGGCTTATTGTATGTGCTCCTCACCATCCGTTCTGAGCTCCCAGCCACATGGTGGGTAGGGCGCTGCTCATCCTCAAGAGCTCCCCCTCAGGCAGGTCTCTCTCTTCAGGCAGAGCCAGCTCACCATCCTGGTCCGATCCTCTGGAACACACAATACAAACACAGCACACTGCTGCTTTACCAGGGCCAGTGGCGTACAGTAACTAAGTACATTTACTCAAGTACCGCACTTAAATACACATTTTTAATTCCGGAGTTTAACTCGCAACTGAGTACTTCTGCATAGCCGTATTGATGCTTTTACCTCAGTAAAAAAGTACTTTTTACACCACTGACCAGGGCTAACCTAAATGTTTCCATGCCAATCACCCCCCGAAGACATAGCTTCAGGGGTTCTCAAACCTTTTTAATTCCAAGCACTCCCATAACTCTGAGAGTGTAGAACTGGAACCAAATGGACCCTGTGGGTTTTTGCTGGTGCATTTTTCCTTTTTCGTTTAAAATATTTTTGAAATGTTTGACGGCACCTTTATTGATACAGCAGCGACTTTGCTCGGTGGCGGTGTGTTTTGGCCATTACAATATTACTATATTACTTTAACTATTGTTTTTTTTCCTCCCCAATTTAATCGTTTGGCCTCCCCTCGCACATTTCTGTGTGTTGTCACTGCTGTCGTATCCTACTGGCTCACCTGCCAGTGAGGAGCCTACACCGGGATGATGTAGAGCCTCCGTCCTACTCCTCCCACCCAACACTCCCTGCTGACAGGAGTACTTGTAGTGAAAAATATCACCTTCCCCGCCCAGCTTCCCTCCCCCGAACAATTGTGTTTGTATAGACGCTCGACAAAGTCGGAATGCACCACGGTGGATACAAACCCCCAGATTCCGTTCCGAGGTGGGCAGGGACTTTACCACTGTGCCACCCGAGCGCCATACCATTACTATAACTTTGAACCCCTTCCCCCCCCCACCCTCACCTCTGGGTGTCTGTAGGCGAGGAGTCGGTGGGAGCGATGCCCAGGGGGTCGGTGAACACGTGCTCTGTGTAAATGCCAGGCTGGCTTTGATTCTGAACCTCCTCCTCCTCTCCCTCCTCGCCCGCGCCGGCGTTGGCCTCCTCCGTTGCCTCGGTGGCCTCCTCCGCGGCGGGGACCCCGTCCTCCTTCGGGCTGGTCTCTCTGGACAGCTCAACTGCAAGGTGGTGTGTGGGTCAGAGAGGGATGGAATTATGACGTTTGTTTCCATTAAAATGATAAACCACATCAAAGTACACACCCTTAACGCATCGCATTCCATTACATAGAACACAGGTTTTAAGACACTTCCCCACAAAAAAAGCTTAATTTTTCATAATTGCACTTGACTGCACCTGTCATGCAGTCTTTGGTTCAAATCCCACTCCTCCTGACCTGTGTCAAATGTCATAATGTCACTGGTTCAAATCCCACTCATGACCTGTGTCACAGGTCATGCCTTTGCTGTGTGATATGAAATGTACCTGAGCTGGGGACAGCACTGAGCTCAGTCGGCTGGTCGGCACCCACTGAGTTAGAGTTGACCGTCTGGGGCTCGGCAGTGGTCCCCTCGGGTGCCATGGCACCGTCGCTGCCTGTGGAGCCCATGCTGGCCACGCTGCCAGCCAGGGACACTCCGTCACCCTGCTGGCCAGCCTCCGGGTCCTGGGGAACCTCGGCGCCTGCTGGATAGTCCGACTCCATCACACCTGAGACAGAAAAGTCGAAACGGTACCGCAGTCAGCTGAACAGCACCACACAATTGCAACAGGATTGGCGTCACGTGGATCCCAACACGAAATGTGTCACTCTACCTCAGGGTTCCCCAATAGGTGGCCCGCGGGCCATTTGCGGGCTTTTGGAGAGGGCTTTTAGAGCACTGCAGAGGTGTGTGTGTGTGTGTGTGTGTGTGTGTGTGTGTGTGTGTGTGTGTGTGTGTGTGTGTGTGTGTGTGTGTGTGTGTGTGTGTGTGTGTGTGTGTGTGTGTGTGCAGCTGATGCTCGTTGACGCTCGTTAATTTCATACTGGAAGACAATTGAGGTTTGACTGGGCTGAAACTTTATCTCAGTAAATGACATGGAACTCCATATTTGGGCATGGCTGACATCATAGTGACAACATGAGCTTTGAGTCAGCTCTGCTTAAAACCAGACTGCACAGTGCGAAGGACGCACATGGAGAGAGACATCGAGGAAGACTTCAAAACAAACAAGAGGAACAATTAGCAGAGACATACACTTGACATTCAGCTGGTAATTGCCCTGTAATCAATCCTGGATCGTAAGGTCACAGATCATTAATTGCATTCTTGGACCATTACAGCCCATGCATAGCAGCAGCTTTGACGATGAACCCACTGTTCCCGACAACGAGCCAGCAGCAGGGACACTCAGAAGAAGAAAGACCTTACAGTAGTCAACAGTCTACCAAGACTTCAACGCAATCGGAAGTAAAGAGACGTCATCTGACTGATACAGGAAAGAAGACTCACATCTGTAAACAGTGTGACAAGAGTTTCAGTCAGTTAGGTCACCTGAAAAGTCACCAGCGTGTCCACACTGGAGAAAAACCTTTCCATTGTAAACAGTGTGACAAGAGTTTTGGTCAGTTATGTAACCTGAAGATACACCAGCGTGTCCACACTGGAGAAAAACCTTTCTATTGTAAACAGTGTGACAAGAGTTTCAGTCACTTAAATCACCTGAAAAGTCACCAGCGTGTCCACACTGGAGAAAAACCTTTCCATTGTAAACAGTGTGACAAGAGTTTTGGTCAGTTATGTAACCTGAAGATACACCAGCGTGTCCACACTGGAGAAAAACCTTTCTATTGTAAACAGTGTGACAAGAGTTTTGCTCATTTAACTAACCTGAAGACACACCAGCGTATTCACACTGGGGAAAAACCTTTCTATTGTAAACAGTGTGACAAGAGTTTTGGTCAGTTAGGTGACCTGAAGACACACCAGCGTATTCACACTGGAGAAAAACCTTTCTATTGTAAAAGGTGTGACAAGAGTTTCAGTGAGTTAGATAGCCTACGGAGACACCAGCGTGTCCACACTGGGGAAAAACCTTTCTATTGTAAACAGTGTGATAAGAGTTTCAGTGTGTTAGGTAGCCTACGGAGACACCAGCGTATTCACACTGGAGCAAAACCTTTCTATTGTAAAAGGTGTGACAAGAGTTTCAGTGAGTTAGATAGCCTACGGAGACACCAGCGTATTCACACTGGAGAAAAACCTTTCTATTGTAAACAGTGTGAAAAGAGTTTCAGTTTGTTAGATGTCCTGAAGAGACACCAGCGTATTCACACTGGAGAAAAACCTTTCTACTGTAAACAGTGTAACAAGAGTTTCAGTCGGTTAGATTGCCTGAAAATACACAAGTGTGTCCACACAGTGGACTTGGGTGTTTGAAGTGCATCATTGCTCCATTAATTTTACGGTTAACCATTAACCGTTAGTATTAACCGGTTACCAATTTCTTAACGATTACCGGTTAACGGTTGGCCATCACTAGCTGCTGAAGATGCATACTTTTCAAGCACACTGTAAGTTACAGGTGAAAAGTATACAGTCTGTAACAACCAAATGAATGGTTGGTTCTCAACTTATTTAGTTTCAACGTTCAAGAGTGCATTATTTCCTTGTGTGACCCTCAACACAGGATTTAAAGGTTTCATGACATGCTGGTTCTATGAAACATTAAGTCTTTATCATGGTCCTTCAAACGTGTATTAAAAGGTTTTAAATCTCCTCCAGTGAGCCATGGCAGGTTTTTTTCTCTCAGTGTTCTGAAGCCTGCAATGAAAAGAAAACCTATTTGCCTGCGGTTGTCGCTGTTGAGGGATTTTGCCTGTCAATCATCGCCTTTAGTCTGCGGGGAGGGGGCGGGATTAATGGACTTTGAAAGTCCACGGGGCCAATCACAGCACTTTTCTGAGCCTAATTATTCCGAAAACCCCAAACCACAGAAAATCCACTGAATGTTCAGTTTTTTTTGGGTGTAACTGAGGTCAGAAAACCCCCCCAAAAAAAAAACGAATCCCAGGGCTAAATTATGAGTACCAGTACCACAACCAATAATAATTACAATCATAATGGTGGTAAGAGCAGCAACAACACTAGTATCTGCACTGTCACTGGAGTAGCGGGAACACCCCCCCCCCCCCCCCCCCCCATGCCCCAATCTGTTTGCAGGTTGTGTGGCCCTCGGCTTGGTACCCTAGACATAATTTGGCCCTTGGGGAAAACTAATTGGGGAACCCTGCTCTACCTGTTGAGCAACTGCCGCCCTTATTCGAAAATAACATATTATTATTGGGCTTAACCATGCATATAAATACATTGTCCTCTAGTAAACTGAATGCATCTAAATCTGATCTGCACACTGGTTAGTCTCATTTCCAACTGCTACAGTATGACGTACACACCAAGCGTTCAATTGTTTAAGGTTTTTGTGGAGCGGACAGGATTTCAATGGAAACATTGCCACAGGCAGGAGTGATTAGAATCTCTGTGGGAGTGGGATGGATCATCTGTGGGAGTGGGTGAAAAGTGGTCTGAATATAATGTCATCAGTGGTGGATAATAAAAAAAAGTCGGGATGGAACAACGCACACACAATCAAAATGTTTCAATGTTTCATGTTTTCACAGCACGTGGCAGGAATAATCACTACCCATACCACACATACCACACGAAAAACATACACACACACACACTTTTAGGATTTAGGAGACATTTGTAGAATACATATTCAAAGATTTGCAAAAATCTTTGAATATATTGTTCACGATAAAAAAAAAATGCAGTTCTGCCATTTTTGAATAGCCAAAGGAATCTAAAGTGTGCGTTCCCGGATTGTGCGTTCCGTCACTCCTCCTCCTGTCCGTCACTCCTCCTCCCAGTGAAAAGGGTAAGAAACTCTCTGATCACTACCTCATGTCTTACTCTCTCTCTCTCTCCTCCCCCCCCCCACAGCCCCTCCCTACCCACATGATTTCCTCACGTCGCAACCTTCGCTCACTATCCTCCTCTGATCTTTCCTCCTCTGTCCTCTCTGCTCTCCCTGCCCCCGAATCCTTTGCTCTACTATCCCCCGATACTGCCACTGATCTTCTTTTCTCTACTCTATCCTCTTCCCTGGACCATCTCTGTCCCCTCACCACCAGGCCTGCACGCCAAACTCCACCTGCACCCTGGTTGTCGGACTCAGTGCGTACTGAGAGACGGAGCCTAAGAGCAGCTGAGCGTAAATGGAGAAATGGCAACCTCCCGGAGGACCTTCTTACCTTCCAATCTCTCCTTTCTACCTTTTCCTCCTCTCTATCAGCTGCTAAAGCTGCTTTCTTCTGCACTAAAATTCAGGCTTCTGCTTCTAACCCTAAAAAACTCTTTGAAACTTTCTCCTCTCTCCTGCAACCACCTCCCCCTCCTCCCTCCTCCCTCCTCGTCCCTGACGATTTCGCCAACTTCTTTGACAAGAAGGTGAACGATATCCGATCCTCATTCCCTCCTCCCCCGGCTGGTGCCCTGCGCACTACCCACACCCGTCCCTCTTCCACCCTCCCCTCTCTAGCTTCATCTACTCCTCTCTCCCCCCCCTCCACCTCTCTATCCCACTTTTCTCCCCTTTCTCCTAACGAGGTCCTTCTCCTTGTTACCTCTAGCCGCCCCACCTCATGCTCTCTGGACCCTGTCCCATCCCCTCTGCTGCAGTCCACTGCACCTGAACTTCTTCCCTTCTTAACCCACCTTATTAACACCTCTCTGACATCTGGTTACTTTCCCTCTACTTTCAAGACTGCCAGAGTCACCCCCCTCCTCAAGAAACCGACACTTGACCCCTCTGAAGTAAAGAACTACAGGCCGGTTTCCCTTCTATCCTTCCTATCTAAAACTCTCGAACGTGCTGTGTTCAAACAACTGTCCTCGTATCTCCACCAGAACAACCTCCTGGACTCCAACCAGTCTGGGTTCAAAGTGGGTCACTCGACAGAGACTGCCCTCCTGGCAGTGGCGGAGTCACTCCATGCCGCTAGAGCGAACTCTCTCTCCTCTGTCCTGATACTCCTGGACCTGTCTGCAGCGTTCGACACAGTGAACCATCAGATCCTCCTCTCCACCCTCGAGGGGATGGGTGTCTCAGGCTCTGCACTCTCCCTGTTTGCATCCTACCTGACGGGTCGCTCCTACCAGGTGAAGCTGGGAGGGTCTGTGTCAGAACCACACAGGCTCACTACTGGGGTTCCCCAAGGCTCGGTTCTGGGTCCTCTTCTCTTCTCTCTCTACACTACATCTCTTGGTGCTGTCATCCGCTCCCATGGCTTTTCCTACCACTGCTATGCCGATGACACCCAGCTGATCCTCTCATTCCCCCCCTCTGACACACACGTGGAGGCACGCATTGCTGCTTGTCTGGCTGACATCTCGGAGTGGATGTCGACGAACCACCTGAAGCTCAACCTGGACAAGACCGAGCTGATGTTCATCCCGGGGAAGGGCTGTCCTCACCGAGACATGGCCATCACCATTGAGAACGCTGTGGTGACGTCAACTCGGACTGCGAAGAATCTGGGTGTGACCCTGGACGATCAACTGTCGTTCTCGGCTAACATCGCATCAGTGACACGGTCCTGCAGATTCCTCCTCTACAACATCAGGAGAATTCGGCCCTTCCTCACGGAGAAGGCAGCCCAGGTGCTCATCCAGGCTCTTGTCATCTCCCGCCTGGACTACTGCAACTCCCTCCTGGCTGGCGCTCCGGCATCTGCCATCAGACCCCTGGAGCTTGTTCAGAAAGCTGCGGCTCGTCTGGTATTCAACCGCCCCAAGTTCTCTCACACAACTATCCTTCTCCGTTCCCTGCACTGGCTCCCCGTAGCGGCTCGCATTCAGTTTAAAACCCTGGTGCTAGCCTATAGGGCAGTGAAAGGAACAGCTCCCTCTTACCTCCGGGTATTGGTCAATGCCCACAACCCTACCCGACCACTCCGGTCTGCCACCAAGGGGCGACTGACTCCCCCGCCGCTCAATGGTCCTTCTGGTCGATCGACACGGTCACGACTTTTTTCTGTTCTGGCCCCACAGTGGTGGAATGTACTTCCCACTGATGTCAGGACAGCAGAGTCACTGCCCATCTTTCGCCGCAGGCTGAAAACCCACCTCTTCAGGAAACACTACCCTTCCTCTTTGCCTGGCCTACTTGTTGTTAACTAGTTGTACGAATGCTTGTTTTATTGTTGAATTGTTTATTGGATCTTGTTTAGTCAATACAATTATTTGTTTTTAGCTCCTGCTCATTTGACTTAGCTATTTTGTCTCATCTGTTTAAGGAAATAGGTAGCTGATATATTGCACTTTTACCTTAGCGCTAGGTATGCTCTTGGTTGCTTGTTATTGCAGAAAATGCACTTATAACCGCTGGTGATTAGTAGCTTTCGTTCCCTACCTTTGTTGATCGCACTTATTGTAAGTCGCTTTGGATAAAAGCGTCTGCTAAATGACTGTAATGTAATGTAATGTAATGTTGAATGGGTTTAACCTACCGGGTACACTAGCGATGCACAGGACGTGGGTGTTGCAGGCGTAGAAGCTTTCGAGCAGGTCCGAGGGCTGGCTGGCGTCCAGCACCATCACCTTGGTGGAGGAGTGTGTGCTGGTGCACACCCACACCCTGCTGGAGATCTCCTCCTGGTGGACCGACGACTCCCTCTCTTTCTCCTGCTCCCCTTTCTCCTGCTCCTGAGGGACACGAAGGAGGGAAGAAACAAACGCTCATACGTCAATTACGTCCTTGGCAGTGAATGAGTTAATAATATGCATTAAAGACGAGGGACGCACAGTGTTCAACGTCCCTGGGTGTCAGTATAGGGATGCGAAATAAATGTGAAAATCGGTTCTAAATCTAAGAACAACACTCAACCAGAGCATGTGAGCGGAGCGCGAGCGGAGCGGAGCGGAGCGGAGCGCGAGCGGAGCGCGAGCGGAGCGACGCGATTTTGACGTGAGCGCGGAGCTGGTTTATAAAAAGGTTGGAGCGCTACTCAGAGCGAGGACCGCCTCCCGCTCCAAGCCGCCCTCGCGGGGGCCGCGCACCGAATGTTTGAGCATGCCCGGTCGCACGGACTCAGAGACACACACATCCAGCAGTGCACAGCGCACCGAGATTTCATTAGAATTTCTACTTTCTTTTTCTTTTCTTTTTTTTTTACTGTTGAGCGACCCGGTTTGAGCGGAGCATGGAGCGAGATTTGCGCAAATCAACGTGAGCGAGGAGCGACGGGGAGCGGAGCGCGGGGGGAGTCGACGTGAGCGAATAGCGAGCGTGAAACAAGCCCCCTGGAGCGCCGAGCGGCATTTCCACCCGCTCCGCTCCGCTCACGTGCTCTGCACTCAACAGTTATAGACACCACAGCATGTGGGTAAGCTCAAACAAGGGCCCGACGTGGACTGCACTGTGACTGGATGCACTTTCAAAGTTCAGTGAATTTCGGGCAGCTATACATATTACACGCCAAAGTGGAAAATGTAGGTGGTAAGCGCCGCAAAAGGCTGTGACATTAGATTGGGGAGGACCGCTCTCCATAGGGAAAACAATGAACTGGCACCACCAGTCCGGGGCAAATCGTGTGTTTACTGCCTTACTGTGAGCCGTGCTTAAGGTTCTATATTAATCACTTCACATTTGATGAATATGGGCACCCCAACTCTATGTGCAAGTTACTGGTCCCAACTTCACAAATGTATATTTGGCCTAAATATGTATCACAGATGCAGGCCATGACAACATGGAATACACTCTATCCAGTGCAATTCCAATTCCCCTAAATGTGGGCTTATGCTCACTGAGGCCAAGGGCTGGAGGTTGATTCTTGTGCATGCAGCAGAATTCATGCGAATGAGGAGCCGACCCATCGGCGCAGGGTGTACGTTCTGTCAGAGACGTTTTTGAGGGGATCGCTGCAGACAAGTACCACGCGGGGCACACACACACAGACGCACACACGCACGCACCTTGCTGTCTTGCTCCAGTTGGTCCAGACTGCTCAGGGAGCCCTTCCTCTGCTTGAAGGTGAAAATCGGTTCTAAATCTAAGAACAACACTCAACCAGAGCATGTGAGCGGAGCGCGAGCGGAGCGGAGCGCGAGCGGAGCGACGCGATTTTGACGTGAGCGCGGAGCTGGTTTATAAAAAGGTTGGAGCGCTACTCAGAGCGAGGACCGCCTCCCGCTCCAAGCCGCCCTCGCGGGGGCCGCGCACCGAATGTTTGAGCATGCCCGGTCGCACAGACTCAGAGACACACACATCCAGCAGTGCACAGCGCACCGAGATTTCATTAGAATTTCTACTTTCTTTTTCTTTTCTTTTTTTTTTACTGTTGAGCGACCCGGTTTGAGCGGAGCATGGAGCGAGATTTGCGCAAATCAACGTGAGCGAGGAGCGACGGGGAGCGGAGCGCGGGGGGAGTCGACGTGAGCGAATAGCGAGCGTGAAACAAGCCCCCTGGAGCGCCGAGCGGCATTTCCACCCGCTCCGCTCCGCTCACGTGCTCTGCACTCAACAGTTATAGACACCACAGCATGTGGGTAAGCTCAAACAAGGGCCCGACGTGGACTGCACTGTGACTGGATGCACTTTCAAAGTTCAGTGAATTTCGGGCAGCTATACATATTACACGCCAAAGTGGAAAATGTAGGTGGTAAGCGCCGCAAAAGGCTGTGACATTAGATTGGGGAGGACCGCTCTCCATAGGGAAAACAATGAACTGGCACCACCAGTCCGGGGCAAATCGTGTGTTTACTGCCTTACTGTGAGCCGTGCTTAAGGTTCTATATTAATCACTTCACATTTGATGAATATGGGCACCCCAACTCTATGTGCAAGTTACTGGTCCCAACTTCACAAATGTATATTTGGCCTAAATATGTATCACAGATGCAGGCCATGACAACATGGAATACACTCTATCCAGTGCAATTCCAATTCCCCTAAATGTGGGCTTATGCTCACTGAGGCCAAGGGCTGGAGGTTGATTCTTGTGCATGCAGCAGAATTCATGCGAATGAGGAGCCGACCCATCGGCGCAGGGTGTACGTTCTGTCAGAGACGTTTTTGAGGGGATCGCTGCAGACAAGTACCACGCGGGGCACGCACACACAGACGCACACACGCACGCACCTTGCTGTCTTGCTCCAGTTGGTCCAGACTGCTCAGGGAGCCCTTCCTCTGCTTGAAGGTGTCAGATACCTTCCCTCCAGACAGGTTGACGCCTGCAGCACACCACAGCTGGACAACAGAATTAAGAAAAGTTATTCACAGACTGACATCCAATCATTTGGTTTTACAATGATTTTATACAAGGAAAAATAAAAGAAGAAAGAAAGAAAATAAATCAGTTCATTATCAACAAAATGTTCAATGCAACAGGCTACTGTATATTTGCATGACATTTTACACGTGTTGCCAAAGCACAATTACAATCTACCTTCATAGAAGCATCTTTCTGGTCCAGAGGTCGAAGATAAACTGGTACAGGTAAGTTCATTTTGTTCTCTGGCTGAACCCCGTTTGCCACCTGTCAGGGTGCAACCAACACAAAACCACAGAGAACATCCATTTGAATCTGAATGTGCTGGCAGATTAGCAGAGCGACTCCATGTTCTGTGCCCCTCGAGCAAGCAGGAAACATTACCCGATTGACATTACTCTGGGCATTTTCTCACACTTTCCATCCGATCTAGAGACACAAAACACCGTCCCTTTGCTTCACATGTCATAATAGGCAAATATTAACCCATTAAAACCGGGAACGCATCTGTGTAACCACTTAAACCATTATGTTATACTTTGGCTATTCAAAAATAGCAGATACACAAGTTCACGCTACAAGCTTGCAGATCTACTTTTTTTTTTTTTAATCGTTAACATTTTTGCAAATCTTTGAATATTTATATTTCTAAAGCAAACATTTTTAACTCAAATCTTTGCTTCTGGGGGTCCCTGGAACAACATATTTTCAGGTGGGGGTCCACGGCCAAATACATATCATTTTGGGGATCCTTGACAAGTTGACATGAAAAAGTTTGAGAACCACTGATATAGCAACATTTGTTTTTTTCAGAAAACTGTTTAGAAGACATTTAGTAGAATCGGAACCTCAGGACTTAATGGGTCTAAATGTGTTTTGGTCCAATTTAACAGATCTACCAGCTTTGAAAGCTTGCACCCGGCTAGTTGCACCTGGCCTCCCACCTTAGATTTACTGGGCAGGCTCCAGCCGTGCGCGGTGACCCGTCCATCCTCCTTCTGCATGTGAGCTTTGACCTGTCTGTACTGTGCCCTCTTCTGCTCTTTGCGGGAGGGTGAGCTGCATGGGTCCATTCTGGGGAAGACGGAGAAATGGGATCGGTTAGCCCAGTGATTCTCAACACGTGGGTTGTAGGAAAATAAATGCCAATAGTATTTTTTCTTTAAAACCTTGAATGAAGTTTTCATTGTGATACTGATAAACAGGAACTTAAAGTGAAAACATCGGGAAAAAACGGAATCGTGACCCCAAGAATCGGAATCGAATCGAATCGTGAGATAGCAGATGATTCACAGCCCTAAGATCTGCTATTTTCAAAATATTTTTAGACTTTTTATACATTTGAAAACTTGTGAAATGGGACATTCTGCATAATGAGTACTTTCTACTTTTGGCACTTTAAGTGATATCTTGATACCAATACTTTTGTACTTTTACTCAAGTCAATTTTGAATTCCGGACTCGTAACAGAGTACTTCTACATAGCAGTATTGATACTTTTACTTAAGTAAAAAGAGTACTTTTCCCCACCACTGAGCAGTATACTCACTCCTCATTGAGGAAGTCGAAGGTCTTGGACTTCTCGGTAGGGAACTGGGAGAAGGTGCTGCTCCTCTTCACCAGGCTGCCCGGGGCGTTGTACTTCACGTTGGACTGGGCCTCCGCCTTCTTTAGAGCAGGGGGTGTGGAGGTGGAGGAGCTAAACAGTCTGCTGAAGCTACAGGAGTCCAGGCCCGGGGAGTGACAGAGGCAGACAGCCAATAGCGGCGCAGAGAAACGGGAAAATTACAATTAACACTAGGTGTTTAGCAAACGCTCTTATGCTAGAGCGACTTACAACAAGCAAGGTAACAGTGTTGCCAGATGTACGATAATTATCGCATTTGTAGTTTGTACGATCATTTTACCCTCTGTATGATCAATAATTCCCAAAATGCCAAAATATACGATAATTTCACCGTATCACAAAAAAGTGTGTGAATTTACTAAATTCCCTGGCTGCTGTTTCGGGATCTGTTTTGGCTTTTCAAAATAAGTCAGTAAATCAGTAAATCTGATCCTAGAACCGTACTGCGGTCACGGTCAAATCTTTGAATGTATATTTATGTATATTTTTTAAAGCAAACATTTGTAAAATATGTTGTTCCAGGGACCCCCCAGAAGCAAAGATTTGAGTTACAAATGTAAAACATATATATTCAAAGATTTGCATATATATTGAAAGACTTGCTATGAGCTTGTATATCTGCTATTTTTGAATAGCCAAAGACATCTTAAAATGACACAGATGCGTTCCCGGTCTTAATGGGTTAAATAACATGCTCTCTAAATTTCATTCTTAACATTGTGGTCAAGAAAACAAATTCAAGTAATAAAAACATGAGAACGAATGACCAGGATATGACTGCATGGTAGCCACATCTTGGTCAATCGCTAGTATCAATGGAGGCAGAAGATGGCAGGAAGGCATTACAGGGAGAGTGAAGTGCTAGGGGGGGGTGAGGTGGAGTCTGAAGAAGTGCCTTTTCAGATCATGGCGGAAAATTGGGAGTGAGTCTGGACAGAGGGGGAGAGCAAGGAGGGAGTCACCCAACGGATCAGAAAACCAAGGCTCACCCCACTTCCACCACCAATCACAGTGCAATAGGGTTAGGCATGCAGGGAGACCTGGGGCAGGGGTTCTCAACTTAAAAATATATATATATTTCAAGGACCCCCAGTTTAACCCATAAAGACCTGAGGCCGATTCTAAAAATGTTTTCTAAATCTGGGACCCCCCAGAAGCAAAGATTTGAGTTACAAATGTTCGCTTAAGAATATATATATGTTCAAATATTAGATATTTAGCGTGTGTGTGTGTGTGTGTGTGTGTGTGTGTGTGTGTGTGTGTGTGTGTGTGTGTGTGTGTGTGTGTGTGTGTGTGTGTGTGTGTGTGTGTGTGTGTGTGTGTGTGTGTGTGTGTGTGTGTGTGTGTGTGTGAGTGTGCATTATCATTTTCTTCACGTTTGTGAGTGGAGTGAGAAAGTAGGACATCGTCAAAGACAACCATGCAGGCCAGGGGAGACAGGCCAGGGGAGACAGGCCAGGGGAGACAGGCCAGGGAAATCCAAGGACTCAGATCCGGACTTGGGGGTCCACTTGCCAGATGTTCTGATTAATACGAACGCTACGGATCACTGTACCGTACCCGGGTACGGTGCGGTGATCCGCGCCACCGGTGCGCTTGGAAGAAGTTGTCTAGGGAGTATGGTTCATCTGTACTCGGGTATGGTACGCATTACTGTAGGTGTGGATCCCAACAGAGAAGCTGACTGATTTATAATTATATATCATTATATCATGCTATATCATATCATGCGTATCAAAGAATGATTTGGTTTAAAGTGTACTCGGGTATACGGAAAAACATTACTAATGTGAAAGCTGACCGGTGGGGGAGAGGAGATCGCCCTCGGCCACGGTTGGAAGCAACCGTACCAAATGTGAAACCAGAGTCTGCGTTTGTTTTTTAACAGCGATTGATGCATGGAGGGAAAACATCAAGGAGAAGGACAGATCCAGGTTATCCATGATGGAGGAAGTGATGGGGGGTGTCAGGGGAAAAGACAGACTGAGTTTACCTAATGCTGCCAATTCAATAGCACATCCCCGAGAACAAACAGAAAAGGAAATGTGAGGAGTTTTTTTTTATCATAGGGAATTTAACAGCAGCTAATTTGGAATGGGTGTATAATGTATATGGTAAAATAAGCATATTTCAGAAAGAAACAAAAAGTAGAGGAAGACATCCAGTGAGACAAATACTATTGGTTCCAGCTTTTTTTATAAATTAATTTGAGGGGAGTCAGGGGACTTACAACTGCCAGATGCTGGATTTCTTCTTCTCTGTGAGAGCAGGGTTCTCCCGAGAGGCCCTGGGAAGAGAAAACAAGGTTATATCATTACATTAAATTATAATGACTGTGCATTTCAAGACATTCTCTAGTAGACTGCTTCTAGAAGTCAGGGAACAGACAGAATGCCATCTGCAGCATGCTGTCCTACATTTCAGACACAGTTTGTAAACAGTTTACATAGAGGAAAAGTACAGTATTTATACAAAATGGACAATTGTAGCCCAACAAATGCCTTCTAAACCAGTAGTTCTTTCAAGATTTTTCAAAAATGCTCAAAAATAGCAGATGTACAAGCTCGTAGCGCAGCACGAAGTGACGTGCTTTGAGCCAGTACATCTTTCAAAGCTTATAGAAAATGGCTACTGGTACCACTTCAGGAACCACAACAAAGGTTTCATTAATATAATCTCATCTAATCAATTAATCAATCAATCTGCTCCATCCATCCATCTCATCACCTGATCATCTCTGTCCATCGTACAGCCTCTTGGAGCTCCATCAGTCTCTCCTTGTACTGGTTCCTCTCCATCAGAACACGGGCCATCTCCACCCTGGTGAAACGCTTCCTCTGGGCAGTGGGCACGTCACTCTGCAGCACGCACACACACACACACACACACGCGCACACACACACACGCACGCGCACACACACAAGGGAAAAAAGCAGTCCAAGTACAGTTGAGTGATGAGTCACAAGCAGAGTACGTTGTTAAGAACAAAGGGTGTTGCTGTCATGTCAGGCTATTATTCCCTCTCTATTGCAATCATTAGCCAAATTAATATGTGTGATTATTTCCTCTGATGGCGATGCTTGTCTGTTACACTATCTGCATATTTTAAAATCAGTTGGATTGTTTTCGTCAGTCAAAGCAGTCCAACTCAATGATGATCACTGTTGTAAGTTTGGTAATGTTGGACCTACAGTATATACAGTAACAGTATACATCATTACAATTGCATACTTATATTATTTGGACTTGGAATTTGGACTTAAAATTGTTTTTATGTCCACTTACCGTGATTGATTACAGTTAACACAAAAGCAGTGTAACTAACAAGTAGTATAACTGATTATTGTGTAGTAATTATTTGTAGCATATTTATTTTAGTGACTTGCCCAGCAATGGTTACAAATTATGACAGACCTGATGCTAGCAAATGAATGGTATGATTATCAACTGCAGGTGTGTGTGTGTGTGTGTGTGTGTGTGTGTGTGTGTGTGTGTGTGTGTGTGTGTGTGTGTGTGTGTGTGTGTGTGTGTGTGTGTGTGTGTGTGTGTGTGTGTGTGTGTGTGTGTGTGTGTGTGTGTGTGTGTGCGTGCGTGCGTGCGTGCGTGCGTGCGTGCGTGCGTGCGTGCGTGTGGGAGGGGGGGTGTCAAACTCAGTTTAAATCATAAAAACACTCACATCTTCATCATCTTTAGATTTCTGCTTCACTTCCTCCATCTCCACTCGAACTCTGGAAAAGATCACGCATTTACTGTACATCCATGTTCATACTTTCAGCGCAGCGAAAAGCCACAAAGCACAGAGAATATCCATTCTATTGTTGCTGGAGATGTGTAACACTCATCAACACCCGGTCAGCTGTTTACACTAGTGGGTTAAATAACATGGCCTGCACATTTTAGATGCCAGTTATAGACAATTGGAATGGAATACAATTTGTGTGAGTTTTAGACAAAAGTTGTAGGAGAAAACACACACACACACACACACACACACACACACACACACACACACACACACACACACACACACACACACACACACACACACACACACACACACACACACACACACACACACACACACAAACACAGACGAATGGACAGGAGCAAAAACATAGTCTCCGGCCTTCGGCTGTCTGGTCTGGCAGAGACAATAATAATAATCAGTGGTGGAAAATAACTAACTAACTAACTTAACATTTACTTAAGTACAATTTTGAGGTATTTTTACTTTATTTTACTATTTACAACTTACAATACTTTTACTTCTACTCCACTACTTCTCGGATCCAAATATTGTACTTTTACATCACTACATTTATTTCGAGGCTTTAGTTACTAGTTCCTTTGTAGATTTTGATTATTATCACAAAACATACATTAACCACTTCAGCCCTATATACACTTCGGCCATTTGAAAATAACCGATCTACAAGGACATTGTGAGCTTGTAGATTGGCTATTTTCAAAAGATTTTTAAACATTTGAAAACTTGAAACGGGACATTCTGCACAATGAGTACTTTTACTTTTGGTACTTTAAGTACATTTTGATGCCAATACATTTGTACTTTTACTCAAATCAATTTTGAATTCCGGACTTTTACTTGTATTTCTACATTGCAGTATTGATACTTTTACTTAAGTAAAAAATGTGAGTACTTTTTCCACCACTGACAGTGAGTTCACAGAGGTTTGGAATGTTCAGCACAGCTGTGGTTATTGTTTACAGACTGAGAGCGTCTATACTGACTTCTTGAGTTCCTCCTCCAGCTCTCTGTTCTTGTCCTCCAGCTTGGACCTGGCCTGCAGCAAGGCCTCCATCTCTCCATGTATCACCTCCTTCTCACATGCCAGCTCGTCCACCCGCGCGATCAGGTCATTCTTCACCACGTTCAGAGCATTCCTATGGAAAGGAAGGGATAGCAAAGGTTTTGTGTCCGCTTGTGAAGACCTGAGGCCCATTCTAGAAATGTCTTCTAAATCCTAACAGTAACTGTAAAACGTTATGTTGCTATATCAGTGGTGCTCAAAGCTTTTCATGTCAAGGACACCCAAACGTATATATATATACTTGGCCGCGGACACCCACGATTAAAAAAAAATAGCAGATCTACAAGCCCATAGCGCGTCACTTTGTGTGTCCGTCTCCGTGTGTCCGTCGTGTCTTCTTCGTCACTTCGTGTCTCCTTGACATCAAAAAGTTTGAGAACCACTGACATAAATAACACAACAGGCCCAGAAGGAAGTGGTCTCAGACAACATCCTTCTGATAGTGGATGGTGGCAGGATGGTTGCTTGTTGCAATCTCTGTTGGGACGACTCTAAATTCTAAATCTTCTGTCACTGAGTACTAGAGATGGGACAATAATCCTTATTATCTTTTATCACGGTAAAAAACGCTCACTTTAATCATATCGCAGAGATTTTAATTAATCGTGAAATTGTCCTTCATACACTGGACCTGAGTTGGCACTGTACTTGAACCACTTTTTTTCCGTGTACACCAAATCTTCGCAATCGCTATTTTTAGCTAATTTCCCCGCCAGAATATGGATGCTGGGGTGCAGGTGGTTAACAAAAGTGGCATTTTAAGAGTTATAATTGCAATTATTTTGGGCACAACAATCGTGACATGAAAATTTCATATCTTCCCTTCCCTACTGAGTAGTAGTGTGCTTTGTGGGACAATTATTGTTTTACTTATTTCCTTTTTCAAGTATGAAATGAAATAGCATACACTAAATACACTGATGGGGAAGGGATTCAGAATAGTTTACCACTTACTTTGTCTCCAGCAGTTGCGTGTTTTCCTGAATTAGATTCTCAACTTCACGGCCCATACCTGAACACAAAACATTATAGTATTGGGATTGTATTGAAGGAAAAATAATCATTTATCTCACAACAATCAGCTAGAGGAGTGACTATAATACATTCATACATTGAACCAAACTAAAACTCACTATATAAAGACACAACATGGGATGTGAAATATCGTCTAGGATAGATATTTTTTTAGCGTTCACAATAAAGGAGCTATCAACTGTACAGGTACAGATACAGAACCAAACACAACACTAAAACAACACGAGGCACGTCACAAGACTGGACTGGAGAAGGATGGAGAGAGCGGGTGAGGTCTTACCAAGCAAACTAAGGTCTGAGAAAACCATGCAATCCAAGTCAAGCACGGAGAGAGAGAGAGAGAGCGAGAGAGAGAGAGAGAGATGGAGAGTGTGAGACAGAGGAATGGATAAACTGATGGAGGAGCCAGAGCTAGACGTTTAGCCGTTGACTCCATAAGCAATGAGGAAGAGATGCTGTTGGGTCTATAGATACAACAGGGTCAGTAGGAAAACAGATAAACAAACAAAACCATAGGCAAAATATTAAATCTGTCCCAAGGAAAAAAGAGTTAGGATTACTTTATGCCTCCTTGTTAAAAATCCAAATATAAAGCCGATATAAAAACTCCATTCATGCGCCTGTTTAACTTTGCCTCAACATTAGCACTACTGTGAGCTTGGAGGATGGAGCATGTGTCAAAAGAAGAAGGCAGCTGAAAAGCTTTAAGCTGTGCAGCATTTAAACCCATTAAGACCTGGAACGCATCTGTGTCACTTCTTGATTTGAGCTAAAAAAACATTATTTTACACTTTGGCTATTCAAAAATAGCAGATATACAAGCTCGTAGCGCGGCACTCGGTGCCGTGCTACGAGCTTGTAGATCTGCTATTTTTGAAAAATCGTGAAAATGTGTGCAAATCTTTGAATATATATTGTTTAAAGCAAATATTTTTAACTCTATTCTTTGCTTCTGGGGGTCCCTTGGAACAAAACATTTTGAGATGGGGGTCGGCGGCCAAATACATATAATTTTGGGGGTCCTTGACGTGAAAAAGTTTGAGAACCGCTGATATAGAAACATATGTTTTTTTCAGAAAACTGTTGGGATTTAGAAGACATTTGTAGAATCGGCTTCAGGTCTCAATGGGTTAAACTGATAGCCAACCGCTATCAAGCGGAACACAGAAAGAAGCTAGGAGCTGTAGAGATGAGAGGATAAATGCGAGAAAGAAAGAGAGGGGGGGGGGGGGGGGGGGGAGAGAGAGTAGAGGCTGAAGGGAACTTAAGGGAGAAACATTTTGTTTAAGGCGAGGTTGGAGGTCATACACACCGGAATACTCCACTGGGATTATGGACAAAAGCCACAGGATGACACACAGGAGAAAGAGAGATGGGGGTTAGCAGCAGCAATGGTAGAAGGCTAACATTCTGTATTAACATCAGAGCTAGCCAAACGTATAAGTGCTGCTGTGGCACCTAACAGCGTCTGGCAGCATTGCAGGAACTGGTGCTAGAAGCAGCAAATTCAGCTTGTTAACTGTTATTTAAAGGAGTAGTTCACCCCCAAAAAATAATTATTTTGTATTAATTACACACCCCATGAAGCACTTGAATTCATGATTTATTTATGTTTTTGTCGCATTCCTAAGCCAATAATTTGATGACCAAGCGGAGTCAGGAGTGAACTACTCTTTTTTAAGACTCACCAAAAATCCTTGGTTATTTGTTTTATTTATTTTTAAACAAGTTAAATGATTAGTTTAGATGTAAAAGCCTTTGTTTCATTCAAGCATACAAGGAATTATAAAGGTAAAAGTATAGTAATTTTGATTGTTGACCATTAAATCCTGTTGGAAAGTTGGTTAGCTATTGTTTGCCTGATGGGTATAACATAACCACAGGGGAAAAGGCCTACATTTTACATTATGAAAGTACTCAGCAGGATGGGTGATTGATCGGGTATGGTTCAACTCAAACTGCAATTCCTTTTTAACGCAAAAACCATAAAGAAAGGAGATGATGACAAAATTAATGTTATTCGTGTCAGTGTGCTTCACTGCTTGCTTCACCCAGATGTTTTTTCCGTCAAAAACTTAAACCAATCCAGTACAACAAAAGAGCAATCAGAGATACAACCAGTGATGGAAAAAGTACTAACATGTTTTACTTATGTAAAATACTGCAATATTTGCGTCTGACATGTAGTGGAGTAGAAGTAAAAGTATTGCAAATTGGAAATACTCCAGTAAAGTTAAAGTACCTCAAAATTGTACTTAAGTACAGTACTTGAGCACACATACTTAGTTACTTTCCACCACTGGATATAAGAACATGCTAAGCCTATATTCCGTTACAGTGTGGTGTGGTGTTGACAGGACCATGGTGGCTGTGTTCTGTAACTTGTGTAAACTCACCCAGCAGGTCAGCTCCTTCATCCACGTCCCCGATGAGCCCCGTGCCTGCAGATGACAGCTCCTCAAACAGGGAGTCTGTGTTGCGGTCAAATGCCATGTTCTCAATGCCTTTGGTGGGAGTGCTGGAGGAATAATAACAATTTGACATCAGTTCTCACTGCACATGGCTTTTGTTTTGACTTTAACCCATTAAGACCTGGTGTGGCGACGGTGTATGTTTCTTTTGGTCAAATGGAAATTGCATGATAGTCTCATAGATGTAAGGGGGTTGTGCAGAGACAGAGAAATGTAGAGAGAGAGAGAGAGAGAGAGAGAGAGAGAGAGAGAGAGAGAGAGGGAGAGGCGCCTGATCAATGGAGCAATCAAAACCACTATTAAAAAAAAGCATGTGAAAGATATAACTTTCACATGCTTAGTTAGCCATTAAACCTTTCACATCTGCGTGTGGCTAGGCACGGTGAATGTCTCCCCACATTCTTAATCACACCAAACCCACGTCCCAGTTCAGAATAACCAATTTAACCTGGTTTGCACTACCTGGATGCCTTGTATCCACTGAGATCCATGTCCAGCTCCGGGGTCGACTCGATGATATCCTGCACATCGGAGCTTTCCTCCTTCTCGGGCAAACCTACACACAAGAAATACCACGACAGCCATGAGATTATAGGACAAGTGACCGAGTGAACTTTTGTTGAACTATTTGATTTTCACTCTGATGATCCGACAATTACTACACAGTCTAATCCCCAGTGTTCACTTATCCATGTGAAAAACAGAGAGTGTACTAAATGCACCCATACAGGTCCACTTGTTCACTCTCAGAGTTACATTGCAATAGAGTACATTCAGCCACTAGATGTCACACTTACAACAACTCTTATGCATTATTTCCCTGATTCATATCAAGCAATCTTGCAATCTTGTAGTTTGTAACATTGTAATGCAATGACTGCCTCAATTGATCTATTTAGGGAAAGAAAGTACCTTTCCCAACAAAAACAGAAGCACACAAGGATAATGGTGGCCGCAAGCTTATGCAGGTAAACAACAGTCTGGTCCCGGTAAAATTATTAAAATGATTCTTTCACGATCATACTTTTTGGGGAAGGAAAGCAATACCATTATTCGACCCCTTTTTAAAAGCCCTGTGGTGAAAATGTATTTTCTGTTTATTAAAGAGCTGGAGAGACGCAGAGACCCCTATTACTGAGCAAACACTCTATAGCTACTGTATGATTACTATCACAATATAGAGCTTTAGCCTTTTAACAAAAAAAAATGTTTTATCCAAAAATATCACTTACCCTACCTTTAAAATATAAAAATATATTTATGAACAAAAATCTCAAAACTACTTTTCTGGCATCTGCCACTTGAATTAAGGTGACTTGATTGGTTGACATCAAGAAGGGCCTGTCGGCCTCCTTCACGGCTTCTATAGTAGACAAACCCGCAATGCTATGCTTTGTTTTCAAGACTGTTTGCAAACGTCAGTACTGTAGCATTACAAAATGATATAAAAATGTGCGAGGCAAAGTTCCCGAAAACCTACCGCTTCCATACAGAATGGGAGGAAGACTATTATTTCCACACTATTTCCCATTCAAAGTGCAATTGACGTATATGTAATGGCCCCCCGCCAGGTAAAATGTTTTGGGATAATAATTTCACACTGATTTTTTTGGTGGGTAGATCTTGTTGAGCTGGTCATTTTAAAACGACTCACAGAAATGTGTGTGGGGAGAAATCAATTGACATAACAACTAAATTAGGGGAGGGAAAAAGCAAATAAATAAATACAACTGTTATAAATATGACCTTCAACACCTCAGAGTTTTACTGTGTGGCTGTCAGACGCCAGGTGTTTGACTCACCCACAGAGATGGAGCGGGTCCCGGGCGCAGCCTGCACCTCCATGCTCTTACTGCTCCCATCCTCCCTCTCCATGTCCGAGGCCGCGGCGGACATGGGCGTGACCGATTTAGAGCCGCTGAAGTCAGACAGCTCATCCTGAAACGGCGAGGGGCTGATCAGACAGGTTTATTTTCTTTTTTTCCAAGGCTGACACTAACTTTTCCCCACAAAGGAACCACAGCCACATTTTGAACATAAAAACAAAGACATGTAAGCACGCATTGGGACACCAGGGTGCAAAAGACAAAAGGAACCACAACACAAGACAGTATTCACCTTATTCCTGCCCTCTGTGGGCCTGGCCATGCCCACTGTGGGCGTGGCCAGTTAGGGGAGTAGGGGAGCTGGGGGGCGGGGGGCTCCCTTTTTCTTTGGTGTTTCGCCTTGATTGCGTCTACTCTAAACCCTAACATTTAACCTCACAAACACTATGCCTAGCCCTTACCTTTACCTTAACCCTAACCATAACCTCACAGAAATGATGCCTAAACCTAACCTCAAAACCCTGTCCGCCTGGGCGAAACACCAAAGAAAGGCTCCCAAGCTCTTCTGGAGCCCCATATAAATGAGTTTACTGTTTACCAGTGTTAACACGTCTGCTTATAATAAGCAATTTGGAGCTTTTTTTAAAAGTGTAGTTTCTTAAATGGGCTCGCTTTCCAATGTTTTTTAAACCAGTGGTTCCCAATTTTTTTCATGTCAAGTCGCAGACCCCCATCTGAAAATCAAGGTTCAAGGTCTTTATTCATGTCCCAAGAGGGACATTAATAAAATGTGGAAAATGTGTGGTGCCAGACATTAAAATATCTTACTTTTCCCCAATATTTTTGGAAAATAGCAGATCTACAAGTTCATAACGTGTCGTGATGTGACACATAGTGAGCTTGTTGATCTGCTATTTTCAAATAGCCGATGTAAAGTGGTAAAACTGAGCCTAGTTGCTTCTTTTGTTTTCATAGACCTGGCCGCTTGTTTCTTTTGCAAAATCTGGCAACACACTGATTACCTGCATTACACCTACAGTAGCAGCACACAGAGAAAAACTCAATGGTGCCCCCTGCAGAGGCAATGGCGGTGCCCTGGCGAAAGCCGGGAATAAGGTGAATAGCCCAGAATGGGAGCTTGGCAGGCTGAACATTGGAGCTCATACAGCAAATAGGAACTAAATAACACTAAACACTCACTACAATACATACAACACAACACAACACAGTATCACTGTACAGTACACATAACAGAGGAGAGTCCAATTTCTACAACATGACTCATTGCAGAGTCACCACTAGTGGAAAAATACACCTATAGATTTTTCTTTCGGGATAAAGTTCCTAATAATTCCAGAGGAACGTATTTAAATGAAACACCAATATTTCTAGACAGCTAAGCTATGGAAAATTGTTGCTCGGAAATTGGAATTAGGAAAAGGGTAAGAATAGACACGTAGAAAAACACATAAGCACCAAACAGACTGGAAGACGGAACAACAACAAGGAATGCACAGACAGAAGTCCACAGAATCCACAGATAAACCTAGAAACATAATCCATGAATACAGTGGGGGGGCGCCATTCTATCGCTGACACGCCACAACAAACACACCACAGATCCACACAAGACTTAAAGAACAGAAATAAGAATGGAAATAGCAAAGACATGGCCTAGCGCCTCATAAAAATAACACAGAGATAAACCACTACTCTCCAAAACAACTATTGATGAAAGAAATTAAGAATGTTGAGAAATGTTAATATGATCCTGAATATAATTAGCTGTGAAGCTAAAATATAAGCGTGAGAGGCCAAACTATGACATATAAAGCATGTGAATTAGAAACTACCATGCAATTTCACCAACATGAAAACAGCCAGATGCAACCAGCCCATTTGCAACTTAATTACTAATAGTTAGCATGTATGTGCACTGCTCAAAGTGGCACAACATTCTTTCCCGTATGCCTGAATTTGGAAAGCTCTGACTTGCTCCAAATGCAGAGCGTGGTTGCATGTAGCTCTGGTGGGTGGTGAACTATAGAGGGAGACCGGATGCACAAAGGCTGAGGTGATGCTGTTGAAAAGATGAAAAGCGGCGCAACGGAGGACACTACTGCAAGCCCACAGACACACAAACACTGCGCTGCTTGTGGCCCGTGCAAGCAACGGTGCTGTCGGTATACTTCTGCCAGTCAGCATTCATCCATCTACCTTGCAGTCCTCTGCCAGTGAATTCCCCCAAGCAGTGTCCTGGGTACTCTTACCCTCCCTTTTCTTTGGAGGATTGTCCGAGTCCAACTGCTTGGGAGGGGGGAGGGGGGACAGTTACAATGAGGAACATGTCTGCGGTAGCAATTCAGCAGCGGTGCATGAAGCAGATGTGTCTCTCTGTAAATCGATATAAGATTTGTCTGCGTGCGTACAGTAGATGTTTAAGTGCTTGTGAATGAGTGCATTGCTTGCTGGCTGAAAGTCAGAACTGTTAGTCATTATTTCGTCTTTGCCAAACCGTAGCATAGACAGCACGTTACACTCAGAGGGACCCAAATGAGATTTTAACAGTCTTTGTTGTGAGATATCTATGTATGTCATCCATTTGCAAAACAATATTTGAACTAAAGGCTGTCTAGTGGAAGTGAAAGCCCATTCTTAGGCCATGTTCACACTGAGATTTGACGCATGGCAAAACAACGGACACAGGTCTGCGTTGTCGTTCTGTGTTCTGCTGTGGTTGAGCAGATGGACCTGTTGTTTTTTATTCTAATAACAATCTCACTGGCTATCACAAAACGTTGCTGGATGGCGTTGCCATATCATTGCTGTCGGGTGTGAACCTAATAATGTCCAAAACTGTTACTTTTCAGGATTCAAATTCAAAAATAGCAAAAATAGCAGATCTACAAGCTCAAAGCGTGTTGCAATCCGCCACACTTTGAGCTTGTAGATCGCATATGTTTGCGACTTTGTGTGACACTGTAGCATGACGAAGTAGACCATTCATTTACGAAAACATTTAAAAAGTTGAAATATGGAGATAAGAGGTTTCTGCCCGACAGCAACGATATAATGTGTTGAACTAGTAGTCACAGTTGCGTTGTTTCACCGTGTTGCTCTGCAGCAACCTCTTCCGCTCCGGCAATGGACAAGGCTTAGTAAGCTACGTGGAAAAAGGTTGTTTTCTGCATAGCGAGCAAGTCTCAGTGTGAACTTAGTATGAAGCTTTGAATGAAGCAATTTGCAATGATTTAGGATGAATACATCTTCCAGTGTCAAAAGCAATGAGGGAATGATTTATGCTGACATCATGACACCAGGAACATCATTAACCAGTACTTGTGCAGTTACACAGTGTGAGAGAACGCTAGCCCACCCATTAATAGGTATTTTACTGTATGTCACAGGGACGCCATTCAAAAGCCTTCAAAAGGCCACGGCTCAACAAAGAACGTCCTGTAGGGCTTATTACGTAACGGCCAATCACGTTCCAGCTGTGCTCTTTCTCCGTCAGTGACTGGCTGCGAGACATGCAGTGGCACAGCTCCCATAGTGCACTGCGGCCCGGAGCTCATGTCCCAGTTTGAAGAAAGACGCAACGGGATGAAATACCTCTAGGTCTCAATGGCTGGTAAAGCTTGTTCCTATCACTGCTTAGGACAGCACATTGCAAAACCACCTTTAGAGGTGATAACCAACACAATGGTTTTAAGTACATGCATTGAGTACAAACTTCTGTATGTATGTCTGCACTGTACGTATGAACCGTATGTATGGTGGGGGGAGTTTAAAACATAACCTCTGGTAATTCCAGCTAAATACAAATCCCCAGAGAAGCATATCATGACATACAACTGAAGTAACAGAGCTGCAGGCCTAATTAGCATTTAATGTCCCTGATTTAACATGTGTGTGAGAGAGAGAGAGAGAGAGAGAGAGAGAGAGAGAGAGAGAGAGAGAGAGAGTCGCAGGGTGTGTGAACACAGAGGTTGCCTTGTTAAATCACTACTAAAACACACATCTCTACGCTCAGTCCTTATCAAAGGCTCTTTTTTTTTTCTTGGAACCAAGGCCATCCTCCTCTGCCCGGGTCGCTCCTCAGAAGGACTCCAGCTACCCAGCTGGGGACTGGGATTACACTGCAACCATCTGTATTTATCTTGATATGTACATTCGTCTTCATTTCAGTTTCACGTGTACCTATAACACACGTGCTCTGCAAAGAGTAGTTACATTTTGCACTGTTACGCGGTAAAATCCTGAGTGTTGATTTAACCCATTAAGACCTGAAGCCGATTCTACAAATTTCTTCTAAATCCCAACAGTATTCTAAACTTTTTCATGTCAAGGACCCTCAAAATTATATTTATTTGGCCGCCGACCCCCATCTCAAAATATTTTGTTCCAGGGACCCCCAGAAGCAAAGATTGGAGTTAAAAATGTTCGCTTTAAAACAATATATATTCAAAGATTTGTACACATCTTCACGATTTCTCAAAAATAGCAGATCTACAAGTTCATAGTTCATAGTAGATCTGCTATTTTTTAATAGCCAAAGTGTAAAATAATGCTTTTTAGCTCAAATCAAGAAGTGACACAGATGCGTTCCAGGTCTTAATGGGTTAACTCTGAGTGTATTTAATTACTCAACATGTTTGTTTGTATCGTGACTGAGGAAAACCGCGTGTGACCGAAACATTGCTTCTTAATACATAACTTCATGTTGCAAGCTGGCAGTGTGCGGGTCATTATGTATTGTTTGTCCACGCACCTGCTTTTAGACTTTTGGTGTAGATGTGCGAATGCTTTTTTTTTACTAACTCTGAGAGTGTACGAATGCAACCAAATGAATGGAGCCACTACTGTATGTCCATGTTTGGACATAAGGAGCGGCGGGCACCGTCGTCCACCCACCTTGAGGCTGGCGTTGGAGCGAGGCTGCGCAGCGTCTGAGAACCTCCAGCCCTCCGCGCTCGGCGTCTCCGCCCTGGCCTGGGGGTCGGGGACTAGCACGGAGCCCCCTCCTGACGAGGGGAAGATACCAAGGGAGAGGGGGCGCTCTTTCCTGGAGAGAAAGGAAGGATGACCGGATAATGGTTATTCATGATGGTGGTGATCAAAGAAAATAAAAAGAACATTCTGAAGATTCTCTTTTCAATCACTCCTCCCTACTCTTCTAAAACGTGTCTAAGCCACACGCCATAGACAACCAAAACTACTTGTCGCTGATTGTCAAGAAAAAGGCGCTCGGGGTGGGGCAGTGGTAAACTGCCTGCCCACTGCTGCGGAGGTTGCGGGTTCCTGCCAAGGGGCAAGTCTTAGATATTTACGATGAGGCCGACACGGAAGCTTATAAATGGCCAGAGTGGCGCTGTTTTACCCTGCACCGACCTGCGATGTCAGAAAGAATTTATTTTAACGCAAGTGAATGGGTTTTTTGACAAACTTTAGACTAGATTTTCTTACCGTAATAAAAATTGTCATAAATTCTATATGCTTCCAGTCGCTAGTTTAAAGTCTCCTTTCAATCATCAGGATATGCGTTTTGCTAAATTATGGTCCTATTTATTTTTAAATTGTCGATAAAGTAGGCTATTCTCTAGGAGGGGCGGGATGATTTGATTGACAAGCTACACAACCAATAGCATTCATTACAGATCACAGATCGCGACATATTGTGAGCTTGTCTGCTATTTTCAAACATTTTAGTACTTTTGCTTTTGGTACTTTAAGTATATTTTGATCGCAATACTTTTGCACTTAACATTTTGAACACAGGTCTTTTACTTGTAACAGAGTATTTTCATATTGTGGTATTGCTACTTTTACTTAAGTAAAATATCTGAGTACCACCACTGCTGCTGATTGCTTTCAATCAGCCACACTTTCCTACACACCAATCACACCTCATTCCCTCAACAAGGCGGTGCGTTTAAATACGGCTCCCTGCTACACTGGGTCTCTGCGTCTTGCATTACTCAAACTGATCAATGTTCTATGGCTTTAATGTTAAAATGCATTCAAGTTTGCATTACTCAAGTTAATCTGATTAAATGTCTTGCTATGGGCCCGCTCTTGTATACCTGGGGGTTTTGCATAGCGTTCCCTGATTTTGCTTAGCACGCTGCTGAGCAAAATGTAGGGAACATCTTAAAGAGCGGAGTCATTAATGCCCAGTTTAACTGTATTACATTTGTTGCAATAAATAGTTAAATCTATTTGTGACGTAAGTGTTGACACAAAGGATTCGATAGTGATGTCACCGTCATGCGGAAGTGTTTCAGACTCGTGGAGCCCCCGTGCGACCAGACTCATGAAGGCTGGAATGAGAACACAAAGGATTCAACAGTGATGTCACCGCCATGCGAAAGTGTTTCAAGAATCGTGGAGGCATTAACCACTTAATCATGAAGAAGGTAGTGCACGCACATCCCAAGTCCAGGTGCTTAGACAAACAAAGTATAAATGAAAAAGAATAAAGTCTGCACACTGGTGGTTGCGAAAAGCTCCAGAGTTTTATTGCTCGTCAACGTTTCGGCCCCTCTTCTGATTATACTTGGGTTTTTACCCCTTATTACTTTTAATATTCTTAATGTTGAATACTTTGCCATTGCCTAATAGGCCTTTATAATATTAATATTTGTATGTGTATGTGGTGCAGTGACTTACTTTCTCCTTTCTCTTTTTGTGATCTTCCATAGGGAGCTGGTGACAGGATTTCCTTCCTCCTGGTGCAGCAGTATAGGACATGTTTTTTATGGACAATTACAGGGACCTTTCAGGTTTATCTTGAGCCTTGGCCTTTATTAGCAGTTCTCTTGTTCCGTTATACAATCGTTTAGCCTTTTACTTGTCTTCTGTCTATTAGTGTTTTCACACACCTTCAGAACACCTGTAATAGAATACGCTCTTAGAGCTGACGTTGTTTTGTTTATCTCCCTGAGATTATTATGATACTTTGTTGAGGGATTTAGTGGCGACCCCCCCCCCCTATTATTTAGACCCTGTTAAAACAACTATCTCATGTCCTATGCTGCAGCATGTCACTGTGTGTCCCCTTTTGTTCTTTGTTTTTTGAGTACCTATTCTATATATTTACAACCATATGTATCGATCTTGGGAAACTTTAAATGTATTTTTGTTTATTGCTATTCTTGGATCTTGGGATGGGTACACAATGTTTATCTCCAGATATTTTTTACTTTATGCATTAGCCAACCTCCTGATTGAGTTGACTGCATGTGTCCTCACTTGCCCTATCAGGGTGAGCCTATCATTGCATAGTAGTACCTATATAAACCTCTGTGTATGCCCTTTCCCACTATATATGTCCTGATGAAGGCCTGAACAGGCCGAAACGTTGACGAGCAATAAAACTCTGGAGCTTTTCGCAACCACCAGTGTGCAGACTTTATTCTTTTTCATTAACCACTTAATCCCCAGCCTCTTTTGTCTGGCGCTGAGGACCGTCAGAAAATAGACTTTTTCACATTTGAAAGTGCATTTCTGTCCCCCCACATTCAACGGATATGCGAGATTCAAATATGTCTTGCCCAGAACTAATGCCGTACATAAACAGACGTTTGCTCCTTGCTCTCGTCACTAGTGCTGTCTGCCTGTGGAGATGCACTTCCTTCTGGGGAAGTGTTTCTAAAACATGAGGTCATAGGTCGTGGTCCCACCTGATTCGACCCAGTGTCCCCGATTCTGAGCTCTCATTCAGCTGCTGTATTTTGATCCTTTCTACGTGCTCCATGTAGTTATGGATCATCTGTGGAGAACAAAACAGGACAATGTTCTCAGTGTGTCCTACTCAAAACGCTTGAAGGTAGCATATTTAAGACTAGCAATAAGATTTTTTGTCATTATACAGTGGCTTCCTTTCTTTGCCTTTTTTTGAGGCAGACTTTCCTTAATTATATGTAGGATAGGACCCACATATAATTAAGGAAAGTGCCTAAAAAAAAATATTTATTTCATTTGATAATGTGCCCATCCCCAGCTGATCTCCTGTTGACCGCAACAAACTTGCTCTCTCAAAGTTTAACTAAGCATAAAGGCTACTGAAAAAATCAACAAAGGTAATAACTTTGCAAGAAAGACAACCCACCGAATTTGAAAAAAAATAGTTTTGCACATTCCTATTAAAGCTTTGTATTGCATCTTTTCCTTTGTTTCCACCTCCCCCTCACCTCTGTGTGTCGTTGATGGAGGGAGTTGAATTCTTTCTTGAGCTCTGCCTCTCGCTCTTCCAACCTGCCAACTGAGAGACAACACAACGTTCACTCACACACACATACACAAGGGTATTCAGTTGCTTATTATCAGACATGCTATGTTTTTATTATGCTACTGATGCCTGATGTTGAGTGGCCAAAATTACCTGGAGGCTAGATATTACACATAGCATTGCCGAACCACAAGGTGTCCAATATGAAAGTGGCTGCACTGTGTGTGTGTGTGTGTGTGTGTGTGTGTGTGTGTGTGTGTGTGTGCGTGCGTGCGTGCGTGCGTGCGTGCGTGCGTGCGTGCGTGCGTGCGTAAGTGCGTGCGTGCGTGCGCGTGTGCGTGCATGTGAGTGAGTGTGTGTGTGATAATGAAAAACACCTATTAAAAATATGTACGATACATCACTAAACAGATTATTACATTATTTTCTATCTATCTTCTATCTATCTAATTGAGTGATTATTCAATTAATCGTTTAAGCCCTAATTGTGTGTGTGTGTGTGTGTGTGTGTGTGTGTGTGTGTGTGTGTGTGTGTGTGTGTGTGTGTGTGTGTGTGTGTGTGTGTGTGTGTGTGTGTGTGTGTGTGTGTGTGTGTGTGTGTGTGTGTGTGTGTCAATGCATTGCGTGTGTATGACTGCATAACTTCACTCTACAAGCAGGCGACTGGGAGCACAAAGATGGGGTAATCTCCCTCAAATAATTTTGAATGGGGGCCGATATAGGAGGTGACAACAACGCCTAATCCCGTATTAGTATGTCAGGTTTACACTAAGCCAGGCGGACAGCTGCTGCAACACACACACAACTACACAGCATGGATGTATCAATTACAGCAGCTAAGGCCTGTTCATGCTGTCTGCTGATGTCATCCCTGTCTGTGTCTGCACTTAAATACTACAGAGTCATTTTATTACACAACCATGACTCGTCACAATTCAGTTAGACATAATGGACTAAATAAAGCAGGGAAAGGCAATGAAAATGTACTTTGAAAATGAAAACTTTTCAATTTGGCTATCCTTCCTACTGTATGTCAGTGGTTCTCAAAGTGGGGTCCGGAGACCCCCAGGGGTCCTTAGTTAATAAAGCGTCACAATCATTTTAACCCCTTAGGTATCCATATTTTATACTTTGGCTTTTCAAAAATAGCAGATTTACAAGCTCATAGTGCGGCACCGCCGCACTATGAGCTTGTAAATCTGCTATTTTTGATTTTTGATTTTTCTTTTTTTAAAGCGAACATTTTTAACGCAAATCTTTGCTTCTGGGGGTCTCTGGAACAAAATATTTTGAGATGGGGGTCCGCGGCCATATACATATCATTTTGGGGGTCTTTGACATGAAACCGTTTGAGAACCACTGCTGTATGTGATCTGAGCAAAGAGCCCATTAGTGGATATTTCTCATTAGATAGATGATTGTAGCTATGTTCTGAGTACTGACATAGCAGTCATTAAAGACCATGTACAAAATGTTGCCTGGCAGGCTGCTAATTACATAATGAAGACTGCTTCAACTATGGCCATCTCCATTTCAATAGTACTACTAGCCTGCAACTGAGCTTGCATCTGCAGCATTGATCCAGGAGTAGATTAATAAATGTCAGGGCTTTAAAGGGGATGTAAGTGGTATTTTGTTCTATAGCAATGATTACTACCAGAATATAGAGCTATTTAACACAGATTTTAACAGACATATCACTTACTACACCTGTGAGTGCTCTGTATAGTAATACACTGGTAGCTCAGTGTATTCCTATACAGAGCACACCGACATAGTACACACTTAAGACTTTGATAAAATAAATCTCTACATAATACAATTAGCTAAAGCCATCTGTGGGTCTCAACCTGTGGGTCTGGACCCCCAGGGGGGTCCCCACATTATTTTGGGGGGGTCCCCAGATGACAGTAAAGTGACAATTTAAAGACGTTTAAGACCTTTTTAATACATAAGAAAATTTCAAAAATAGCATTACTTCATCAAATGTAATCAACAAACTATACTATACAAACTGGTTAAACATTGGCTAAATAGTCAAATAATATAAGAGGCAGAAATTATGAAAATATCCGATCTACAAGCTCACAAGGCCTCGCATTGCTTGGCCTTGTGAGCTTGTAGATCGGCTATTTTCACAACATTTATCCGTGGACTCGGGGGGGGGGGGTCCCCAGTTCAAATAGGATTATTTTGGGGGGTCGCGGCCTGAAAAGGTTGGGAACCACTGCTCTACAGCTATCAGCAGTGATAGTTAGGCCTGTCACAATTATTACGTAATCGTCTAATCGCAATTATTTTATATAATCGCAATTGTTTTTGCATAATCGTCATAATCAATTCCATGTTAAAAAATGTCATATATTTTCAAAAAATGTCAAAAATAGTGGAAATAGCAGATCTATAAGCTCAAAACGCGTCGCGATGCGACTATTAATGTTTATTTTGAAGTATAAAGTAATTAAATGTGTGTTATTTGTGTGTTATCTGCCCTGTGCAACTTTTGTTTCCGAAAGCTAAAAGCCAAACAGAAATGTCATTTTTATTCATAATGTTCCATGCATATTCAACGACAGAAACGCAATTAAATCGCAATTATTTGAGTGATAATTAATCGTCAACTTTAAATTTGTAATGGTGACAGCCCTAGTGATAGTTTCTCATAAGAGAAGTCACACCCTCCAGTAGCAGTGGACTCTGTCCTGGAAGGGGGAATGCCTGTGCAGTCTCTCTCTGTGGGTGCAGCGGTTTAGACCAATGAATCATTTACCATTCACTGGGAGGAGGGCCGGTGGGTCATCGTGGCTCGCCGGTGGACAAATCACGTGGATGAGGCTCAGTGACTATTCACATACGGCCATGAACGTCCAAAGATCTGCATTTTCCATATATGGGGGAATTGGCTGACAGTGTAAGAAAACATCTGACTCTCATGTCAGTGGAAGTGACTAGTCACCTAAGAGTGATTTTCCAGAATGAGGGAAACAGTACTAGTGCCTACTGTACATCTTACAAGCATGCAGTGGTGTAAATTAACTACGTACTGTACTTAAGTACAGTTTTGAGGTATTTTTACTTTACTGGAGTATTTCAAATTGTCAGTGCTTTTACTTCTACTCCACTACATCTCAGAGGCAAATATTGTACTTTTACTCCACTACAATAATTTGAAAACTTGAGTTACTAGTTACTTTGTAAATTTTGATTATTATTACAAAACATACATTAACCACTTCAGCCCTATATATATTTTGGCCATTTGAAAATAGCAGATCTACAAGCTCACAATGCGTCGCATCTTTTTTTTTTTTGAAAACTTGTGAAATGGGATATTCTGCATAATGAGTACTTTTGGTACTTTAAGTACATTTTTATGCCAATACTTCTGTACTTTTACTCAAGTAAATTTTGAATTACGGACTTTTGCTTGTAACGGAGTAATTCTACATTGCAGTATTGATACTTTTACAAAATGTGAGTACTTTTCCCACCAATGCAAGCATGCATCTGTCTACATTTCAAACAAAAGGCTAAGCGTGGAAGAAACGAATGCCGTTGACAAAGCAGAGTAAGAGGCCTGCCTTCACACTGTCCCCCAGCCCATCCCCACATGGCCAGTGTGAATGAATGCTTCACCCTATAACCAACTGTATCACTCTGCCAATAGAGAAAATGGGCCAGTCGCTGTGTGGATCCATCAGCTCCCACAAGACAGTGTGTGAGCCAATCAAGCTGCTCCGCTCACAAATCCACCAATAAGACGTGTGGTGGTAATGTGCTGCCACGTTAAGAGGATGCCGGTAACAGAAACCCTATAATCCTGTTAATGTTACCCCCACTGTGTGTGTGTGTGTGTGTGTGTGTGTGTGTGTGTGTGTGTGTGTGTGTGTGTGTGTGTGTGTGTGTGTGTGTGTGTGTGTGTGTGTGTGTGTGTGTGTGTGTGTGTGTGTGTGTGTGTGTGTGTGTGTGTGTATGTGTGTGTGTGTGTGTGTGTGAGAGAGAGAGAGAGAGAGAGAGAGAGAGAGAGAGAGAGAGAAAGAAAGAGAGAGAGAGAAAGAGAGGGAGAGAGAGAGAGATTATGTCTAACAGAAGGGAAGCCAGATGCAGAAAGAAAAACATTCACATGGCGACTACTCAGGTCCAAAGTAAAATCCTGAGTGTTAAATTAACTCGAACTCTGAATTAACTCCTGTACACTCGCAGAGTTACACATGGATACATTAACATTGACTGTGTAGGTATAGTAGGTACAGTAATAGCAGCATTAGGGATGGTGTGACTTTGACATGTTGGACGTGTTTTAACGAACGTGAAACGCTGCAGACTCCTACGCACTCTGTATGGAAGATGGAGATTATAGGGAGAGGATGTGTGACGGAGGTGTGAGCGTGTTTTTGTGGGTGCTGTGTGAGAAAGAGCACAATTCTGTGTGTGTGTGTGTGTGTGTGTGTGTGTGTGTGTGTGTGTGTGTGTGTCTGTGTGTGTCAGTGCATGCTGGAGCTTACTCTGGTCGGCATAGTTCTTGATCTTAAGTTCCAGCTGCCGAGCATGGGACTCCATTCTATCCACATGGATCTGCAGGTCCTTCTTCTCCTGTTCCTGGGTGTCCTCGAATTCAATGAACTTCTAACTCACACACACACACACACACACACACACACACACACACACACAAACACACACACACACACACACACACACACACAGTGGAGGTAACATTAAGGAGCATGGACATTTTAGTAAACACGCTGTCACCACTAAAATAGTATTACTGTTTGTCTGTTGCAACTTCTAAGAAAGACACTGATCGATAGATTTCAGTCATCTCACCATAAACCGCTAAGAAACTACTCACACCAGTGTAAGTACAGCTAAGAGTGCCAACTAAATACTCCACTGATTTGACATCACTTTAAATTTGGCATGTCGGACCATTCATTAATTGTATTCTCTGACAGAAATAGCACCAGAGAACTAAAGCGTGTCTGAAAGATAACTGAAGGCACAAGAATTTTGGCAGCCTATTGTTCCCTCTGCAGTTCCGGTTCCTGTCGCACTTCCCTCTGTTCTGCCAGGCGATGAACGTGTCCCTGGCGGAACCATGAGCAAAAGGAGAATGTGTGTGTGTGTGTGTGTGTGTGTGTGTGTGTCCTGTCCAGCTGAACCAGACAAGGCCCTGATCTGACTGCCCTCATTTTCCTCTACACTCATAACCTGTGCGTGCGTTGCATATGCTGTATAAAACATGGAAAGAATGTCGACATTTTTTAAGATAACTACTAAAAAAAGAAACTTTAGCCTGTCTCACACTGGCAGCCTAATGTCAGCTGCTCAGCCAAAACACGGCTCCTACTCAGGCATTGTCCTATTTACACAACTGTTGTTCTCCAAAAGATAACCTGTTTATTTACATTGTAGGGATGGTCTGTTGTTTTTAGAATTTACTTTAAGATACTTTTATTAACTTGAAAGGCTCAAAATGGCATTGCTCCCCTAATATATTGTTGAGCTTGCTCTACCCTTGACGATCAGACAAGCCGAATCGGTATCATCTTTTTAAGTCACTTCTAAAAATGCAACTGTGCAAGAAAGCCTGGGGTAATTGTATTTATTTTGGATTCCTCTTAAGGTGACTCTCCACCAAACAGACTACAACTGACTGTTGGCAAAAGTTGGTATATAGTTCAGCACAAACTGTCAGCCGACGTTAATGAGGACTCATTTTTACAGGAAGTGTTGCCATATTTTGTGAGAGAAATAAGCAACCAGGTCTAGGAAAACAAGCCCAAAAGAAGCAACTTAGGCTTCATTAAACCTAGTCTGGGAGGCTTCGCGTCAAAGCCTGTACAGCAGGGGCACGGCCACTGCGTTGTGATTCAAATCAACAGCCAATGAAGAAAGGGGGGCGGGATCCACATGCAGTGGGTGTTGCATTTAAATAGGAGCGACGGGAAGCAATTCTCCTTGAGAAATTGCGGCCGCCATTGTTGTGTACTGCTGTTTGCCTCTCGTCGGACTGTTCAGACGAGTTGCACAGCTCTCAGACCGGTAAGAGGCGTGTCCGCTCAGATTCTGAGCGTAAGTTACATCCCGCCCACAAATACCAGGGCTCTGGCCCAGAAGTTCCTCGCCCCTCCCGTTTGTATGCGAGAGCTGGCGAAAACTTCTGGGAACTCAGATTACATTAAACCTAATATGCATCGGCTATTTGAAAATAACAGATCTACAAGCTCGACTATTTTCAAAAAACTCTTGCAATAAAATGGGGAATATTTGATTTTTTCTTTTTTTTTTTAAACATTCTAACAACACAAATGCACAAAACATTTGCATGAAAATATTTGAGAACCACTGGTTTAAATAATAACTACATCCCTGAAGCTGTAGGCATTAACTGAATGCTATATATTTGTTTTACTTTGATTAAAGCACCCAAATGACTACTCATAGGCTAATCATACTATACTGCATTATAACAGTGATTATAATGCATTATACAATCCTTATAATGTACTGCAACTATGAGAATTATAATGCACTATGATCCTGGCGTGTGACCAGTAATTATGAAGTATTATGATACTTGACCTTATGAGTCATTATAATGTATAATGTGTTATGATAGCATTATGAATACCTATGATTGCTTAATCATACAATGTTATAAGCAGATTACACTGCATTTATACTTGACCAGACAATGTGTTATAGAATGCTTTATATTGTGTTATGATTATTGTTATAAAGCATTATGAGTAGAATTTCTTATAACTATAACTATACAGTGTTATAAGCAATGTATAAGTATTTATAATATACTTATAAGTATCCTTATACTGCATTATAGACATGGGATGCATAGCAAGTGTTACCCAAAAGGCAACCATGTTGCTAGTTGCCACTGCAACCAGTATATGAAAAAAAGAAAAGAAAATTAGAGCAGAGCCACCAGCTGATTGACCTACATTATGAAATGAGTCAGTATTGTATGTTTGGCTTTCATAGAAGCCCATCAAACTGACAAGACCTGCTACAATAAGTGAGCAGGTTTGTCCAGACCAGAGCTGCCACAGAGACCTGCTATGTAATCTATCCTGTGCCAAGTGCCCTAGTCCCACCTGTGACCTCATCGCTGTGTAGCTCGGGAGTGGGTCTGATAGCATTGCCATCCAGGATTTGGGGGTGCAGGGTCAAAACATTACATGTTTGACCTATTCTACAACATTGCATCAAAAGTGTAAATGTAAATGTTTTCTTCTTGTCATCCAGTGATGAATGCTGAGTCACCTGCTGTTTCTAATGTTAAGGAGGGCCCCACTGGCTAGATGTGTGAATGAGGACCTTTTAGAGCAACAAGCAGGGATCATACAGACTTTATTAATTATTATGTATGTTATAATTAAATTACAGCTTTTAGGGTCGTGCCTTATGCACATGGGAAAGCTATGTCCCACCCAGCATCCCTCCCTTGAACTAATGTATGGCTAATGTATCACTTTATGGCCCAGGGGGCTATCATTACCCATCTTGGTAGCTACACAGTAAAATCCTCAGTGTTAATGTATCCATTTGTAACACTGAGCAAGTCTAAATGTAACAGAATGGACCGGTAATTTGGTTACATGGTTAAATGAGCACTGAGGATTCCAACTGTGCATGTTTATATCCTGACTGAACGACATGGGAGGATGGATGGGATGGGCCGGATTCTACCTCTACTCGCCACGTGTGATGCTTTACAGGTTGCTGAGGATGCTGGGAGCAGTGGTGGAACAAGTACTCAAATGTTTTACTTAAGTAAAAGTAGCAATACTGCAATGCAGAAATACTCTGTTGCAAGTAAAAGTCCGGTATTCAAAATGTGCATGAGTAAAAGTACAAAGGTATTGGCATCAAAATGGACTTAAAGTGCCGAAAGTAAAAGTAATATTACGCAAAATGGCAACATTTTCCAAAATGTATAAAAAACTTTTTAAAATAGCAGATCTACAAGCTCACAACGCGTCGCTTTGCATCGCATTGTGAGCTTGTATAGATCTGCTATTTTCAAATAGCCAAAGTATGTAGGGATAAAGTGGTTAATGTATGTTTTGTAAAAATAATCAAAATCTACAAAGTAACTAGTAACTCAAGTTTTCAAATAATTGTAGTGGAGTAAAAAGTACAATATTTGCCTCTGAGATGTTGTGGAGTAGAAGTAAAAGTACTGAAAACTGGAAATACTCCAGTAAAGTAAAAATGGACTTAATTACTTTACACCACTGGTGATGCTTTACAGGTTGCTGAGGATGCTGGGAGGATCCACGGATGGATGGATGGCTTGATCCCAGAACAGATGATGCTGCACACCACACACCAGTGCCTTCACATCCAGTGTTGCCAGGTCTGCTTATTATCATTTCCCCCCAAGATTGCATTTGAAAATAGCAGATCTACAAGCGACGCGTTGTGAGCTTGTAGATCGGCTATTTTCAAATAGCTGATGTATGTGTTTAAAGTGCTCACGTGGCCCACGGTCGCTTCTTTTGGGCTTGTTTTCCTAGACCCGGTTGCTTGTTTCTCTCACAGAATCTGGCAACACTGTTCACATCCCTCGCTATACCTCCATCTCGGCGGGTCCTCATCTCTCCTCTCCTCTCATTCTAGCCTCCCATCCCCAAAACAACCAAACCCACCTCCTCGGCGTGCTTCCTCAGCGCCTTCTCCCTCTCGTACTGGGTCATGAGCTGCTCGTTGTCCTCCTTCAGCAGCTCCAGCTCCACCTCGTGCTCCTGATTCTCGGCGAACACCGAGTCCAGGTTCTCCAGCACGGCCACGACCAGCGGCATCAGCTCCTTCACCACGTCCTCGTCGTAGCGGCCGATGAGCCGCTCGAACTCGCGGTAGATGCTGTTGGCCAGGCCCGACACCCGCTCCGACATCATCGCCCCCGACGTCCCCGGGTCGTCCTGGTACACAACGACGACTCCCCCACCCCCGTCCTCCTCCAGCTCCATGTTTTCCTCTCCTCTCTCTCCCTCTCTCCTCCTTCCTTCCTCTCACAAACAAGGACCGAGCTCCACACACACACCAGTGTGAAATACCGTCCCACTTTATCCCTCCGGAAAGAACACGAAATAATAATTAAAAATACTACTATTACTACGTTAAATGTAACGTTTCTTCATGACAACAACCGCACGCACACTGAGATATTCCGAACGGCTCTGGGTTAGATGCTACGTGGATTTCTTTCTCTTCCCCCCCCTCCGCCTCTCTCTCTCTATTCTGTCTCTTCTGTCTCCTCCATAGAGTTATAATGTATCTAGAAGGCGAACCGCCCCGCCCCCACCTATGCATTTCAATGAAGGTTGCTCACAAGCGCACGAAGCACCCAGAAGTACGTCTACTTCCTGGATGGGCTCCAATATTGGAGTCCATGGAGCAGGCGCACTAGCGTTTCAGACGGTGGAAGCTTGCGCAGTGGCGTTTTAAAATGCAAAAATGCTGCAATCTCAGGTTTGACCACCAGGCGACGGCAGCTTCGCTGTTCCACCGCGGTTCTGGTGGCTTGGGTCTCTTCCCACAACAGCTGAGTTGTTGACCAGACGATCACGTGATGACGTCGTATCGTATGACGGACGGTGTCGCGCGCGGGGAAATAGCCCGATCTACATGCTCACAACCAGTCTCTGCGTGACAGGTTGTGAGCTTGCAGATCGGCTATTTCCCCGCACGCCACACCGCCGCACGACGGAGTATAAAACAGACGTAAAGCGAATAGGGGTTCTTTTTGGAAGCTGAACTCGGTTTCATTATGTCATGTAATTTATTTTATAGGCTAAGCATTGCACACTACCACAAAGTGTATTATCTGGGCTATTAGGGTATTCATTCTTTTTTTTTAAATTATATATATTTTTAAATAGTTATGATTATTATGTATTTGTTTTTGTCAAATAAAAATAATAATCGCATTAAAAACAAGAAGTGTGTTTGTAACATCAAAGGTTGTCAACATGGTTAACATGTGCAAGTGTTGCCTCTACCTACCACACAACACATGTCAAATTTGCAGGGGAATTGATTGATTGAATACTTTATTCAGAAGTTTGCAGAGAAAAAGCACATGGAAGTACAGTTGACAATACAAGGTCAAATAAAATGGATAGCCCAGGAAAGCCGCAATGGCTTGTTTCAAATGGGATCCTCACATATGTAATGGAACATAATTCCTTCAATATTTGACATGTAGTTATGCTTCCTTTAGGCAGACTATTCCCACTTCACAAGGCAATAGAACAAATAGAAAAGGTACACATATTATTCCACTTTAGATATTACAACATTATTTGAAAATATGTATTTGGGTTGAACTTAGATGCATGTAGGCTATGCACTAACTACCATAGGCCTATACCCTATATACCAATAGATTGGTGTGGTGGTTATCAATACATTTCTACCCAATCTATGGTATTCGGTTTCTGCTGGTGCTTTGTTGCTAGATGTTACCCCATCTATGGGGAGGGATGATTTCCTAGAAAGACCAATTTCACTTCAAAATGAATGGAGACCACATCAGAATGTGTCTCAGAAAATATAAGGGCATTCAAAATGAAAGTAGTTGTTCATGTTCTATTAACATTGTATTATTTCCTATAGCTATACCTGTGAACTTCAGTATAACCAATCTGCCATTGATCACAGCAGAGTAAATTACACTAAAAGGTGGAACAGTAATAGGTGAGTGATGGTAAAGTCCCTTTACCACACTCTCCATTATCATCTTACATAATCAGTGGGATGGCACTGACGTATTTACTTGAGAACTGTGCTTTCTACAGTACATATTTGACTATCTGTACTTTACGTAAATAGGTGTATTTGATTTTTTTTCACATTGTGATGTGACCATAGTGAACTTGCAGATTGTCTGTTTTCCCCATTATTTTATTTCTGAATATTTCTGGAAAATCTTTGATTTTGTCATTTGCATCATGGTCAGATTTTGTGTTGTGCTTTATAATTTGTACGTTTGAATACTTACGTAATTTAAAAAGCATGTAGCCTACTTCTGAATACTAAAGTATTATTTTTTAAAGCAAGTACACCAATACAAATTTGACTAAGCAACTTTAACTTCCAGTTGAGTAATATTTGACCAGGAATATCTACACTTTGACTCAAGTGCTGAGGTTCAGTACTTTGTCCACCACTACTTAAATGACATTCTTGTTAAAATGAGCAATGCAAAAGTGGAATTTATGGAAAGCAGCCTGTAGGAACTACCCTGCTATTTAGAGGCGAGTGACAGCACACAGCTGATGAGGTGAAGGGTTAAGGGTGAACCCCAGAGCTGATGTCAGATCCAATTCATCCTCTGTTACCCCAGGTGGAGGAGTGAAACGAAAGTGCTGGAGGAGAGAGGTGAAGAAGAGGAAGAGCTCCATCCTGGCCAGACTCTCTCCCGGACACGCCCTACGACCTGGGAGAGACAGCACAGAGCCACAGTTTCAGTAGATGCAATAACTGATTCATATGGATTCAGACTACAGCATACACATGACATCTACTAATTGCAATGTCAGCTCCATACCAGCAGAGAAGGGCATAAATGCATCTTTCTTCACAAATTTGCCATGCTCATCTAAGAAGTGTGCTGGGTTGAATGTGTATGGATTCTTCCATTCATTCTCATCATTTAGAACAGACATCAGAAGGGGGATCACAGTTGTTCCCTGTTATGAAAAACAGAAGAGTTGATAAAGGACAAAGACTAATTTCATGAATTTAACTGAAAACATTAACTGTATCATCTAATTATTTCCAACCTTCTTGATGAAATAGCCCTGAAATGTGACATCTCGGTTGGTGACATGAGGAATGGACAACGGGACAATGTTTGCAAGTCTCTGGGTCTCATGAATGACTGCATCAGTGTAGGGCAGGTTCTTCCGGTCCTCTACAAGCACCTGACGACTTCCAATCACCCTGCTCAACTCTTCTTGAACTTGATCTGGGAAAACAAAAGAAGTCAATAACTGACTTTCTCCCACATGGGCATCATTTTGGGTTCCAGGGCATGGCAATTGCCACCCCCTAGCTTTCTAGGGGGGGGGGGCTCACTATGGTACAACAAAACAGGAACCCCCAGGAAGAAGAGTCACTGCTGAGGGAGTGACTAAATAAACAATAAAACAGCAGTGGCAAACTACAGAAGGGTGTAGGGAGGATTAATTGGCATAATTACTAAAAGGGGTAAAAAAAAAGGACATGCATTTGTGAGTTGAACATTTTAATTAATCCAGCACAAGCAATTAGAAAATAACCAACACATCACTGTATATAGGCATTATATGAACAATAAAATTGTGTAATGTTAATGATCTGCAAATGCTTTAATATTCCAAGCCTTATCTTTGATTATCTTTTTGCGTTATGTCACCAGTTCCTGTGTGCGTGCGTGCGTGTGTGCACTTTTTACTTCAGTGCTTACCCTGTATTTGTGGATATTTGGCCATGAACAACAAGCCCCATTCCAATGTAGTTCCAGAGGTATCAGTCCCTGCACCAAACAGGCTGCCCACTGACAATATCAGGTTCTCGTCATGATAGTAAGAGTCCATCTCACCAGAGTCCTACAAGGAAACAGACACGACGCGCACACATTGCAGAACAAATATGTAACAGTGTAGCTACTGCAGCCGTTTCTTCTTTGGAAGAATGATAATGAGCAAAACTGTCGGGCAGAAACCTTGTACAGAACTTTTATTGCATCATTTTTGATTTATTCTAACTTAAAGTGGTTAGGTCTGTTGGTTGTATAAATATGTAACCAATAAAACATATTAACAAGTGCTTGTGACTAAATAATAACTACACTGAATCCATTGGACTACAGGTTATTGTTTTCCCCATTTCTTCCTGAATATGAACTGTTCTGGACAGTTAATATCCCACCCAACAGCAACAATTTCCTATTGACATTTCCATACCTCATCTTTCTGCTTACGCTTCAGAAAAGAATCCACAAACCCCCTGCACATCTGAGGGTTCAGAGTCTTTTCCAGTTGTTTTACCAAGTCTTTTATGGCGCTTAATTGCTTTTGAGTTTTAGCCATGAGCAGCTTACGGGTCCTTATCCACTTTAACAGCCAAGGAAACGTGTTGTACAGCTGTCAGATAAAGTAAAGGTAAATTGATTGTTAAGGCAATGTCAACTTGATGTTTATTCATGAAAGATGACTTAAAGTGGCAATAGATTGAGCACCCCTGACATTGTTCCACAGCAACTGACAGTTGCCTAGGGGCTGCTGTCTTTGTTACAAGAATCCGGACTTTTAAAAGTACAAAAGTATTGGTATCAAAATGTACTTAAAATACCAAAAGTAAAAATACTAAAATGTTTGAAAATAGCAGATCTACAAGCTCACAACTCGTCGCAATGTGATGCGTTGTGAGCTTGTAGATCGGCTAGTTTCAAATAGTGTAAAAATAGGGCTAAAGTGGTTAATGTAAGTCTTATAATGTAATAATTTATGTCTGCAAAGGCTGGAATGTGAGAAATTAGATGGATCGGACGGATCCATCTTGATCACTTAACTAAAGAGATACTATGTACCAATTTCCGTGATGTTTGGGCAACATTTGTAGATGTACTGTATATTTTCTTTGCAAAAATTGGCCTCCTGGTGGCGCTATAATCGGGCAATGTTGAAAGGCTGGCATTTGTTCCTCAATGTAGTGCGAATGTGCGTGCAAAGTTTCACCGCAATCGGGCGCTGCGTTCATGATTTGCTGCATTTTGTTCAAAACGGACCACTCCTGCAAACTTTAGATCAGGCAAATCAGGATGGAATATGAAAAATGAAACAGATCAGTCTTGATCACATGACTATAGAGATCATATGTACCGATTTGCCTGAAATTTGGATAAAATCTGAAGGAGTAATATCCAAAAATGTGTTTTACATAGGTCGGCCTCCTGGTGGCGCTATAAAAGGCAGATGTAAACTAGAAAAAGTGCTCCTCGGAGCACAGGTCTCCGCCAGGTCAGGTACGTTATTCTGGCCTCCTGGTGGCGCTATAATAGGCCAATGTGAAAAGGGTGCCATTTATTCTTAGGTCTTTCACGGCAATCAGACACTGCATTCATGATTTGAGGCATTTTGTTCCAAAAATGTGTTTTGCTAAATTAGACTTGCTGGTGGCGCTATAACAGGCCAATGTGAAAAGGGTGCCATTTCTTCCTCGGCCTAGTGGGAATGTGCGTGTGAAATTTCACGGAAATCGCAAGCTGCGTGCATAGTTTGAGGCTTTTTGTTCAAAACGGACCAATCCTGCAAACTTTGGAAGCCAACCATAGGCAATGAGGATGGAATATGGGAAATCTGACAGATCCGTGTTGATCACATGACTATAGAGATAATGTGTTCCGATTTGCATGACGTTTGGATAAAATCTGTAGGAGTAATGTAAAAAAATAGGTTTTGCACAAATCGGCCTCCTGGTGGCGCTATAACAGGCCCATATGAAAAAATTGGGGCAGAGGTTCTGAATTGGCATCCAGGGAGTGTTTGTTCACAGTTTCAGAGTGACCGGGCCAACGGTGCCAGAGATTAGCTGCTCACAGACAGAAGGACACACACACACGGACGGACGGACGGACGGACGGACGGACGGAGGGTAAAACATACTCTCTCTCCATGCCTTCGGCCTGGCGGAGACAAAAATGTGCACATACAAAGTGTTAGCACTTATGATGCAGTTATGGGTAAAAACACGAATCGGCATGTTATGGCGCCACCATGAGGCTGATTTGAACATTATCAAGTGGCATTTCTTCCTCGGCCTACTGGGAATGTATGTGCAAAATTTCACGGAAATTGCACGCTGTGTTCATGATTTGAGGCATTTTGTTCAAAACTGAGCACTCCTGCAAACTTTGGAAGCCATTCTTAGCCAATCAGGATGGAATATGAAACACACACGCACAAGGACGGACGGACGGACGGACGACAGGGTGCAAAACATACTCTCTCGCCATGCCTTTCGGCCTGGCGGAGACAATATTATACTTACCTGTATTGATGCAGAGCCGGTAAGGCGTATGTTGTCATTGGTCCTATTCACCATGTCTTTGAATTGTGGGTCAGTGTATTCAAATCTGTTTCCATACACAATTGATGAGATAATATTGGATGCAGCATAATGCAATGGATGTGTTGTATCAAATGCGTTACCTGTCAAAAGTGACAAACAAAAAAGAGAGCATAATATTGCAGTATATTTTGTTGGTGGCTTAGAAGTAGCAAAAACAATCAACAAAAAAAAAAAAAAAACACTCCCCACCACTTTGGCCTGGCTTTGTTTCCCAGCAGTGGTGCTTCTGGCTTGGCCAGGCACTCCAAAGAAAACAATTGGCAATGTGTGTGGTCTACACCTTACTCAGGCCAAAGGTGGATACAATTTTCAGTCAAATAAATTAAATCATATGTACTTCACCTTCTTGAGCACCTCTAGAAACCTAGATCATGTAGTTCACAAATGATATATGTAATTGAAAATCAATCCATAATTGGTACTGCATACTAGAATATAATAGAATAGAATAGTCCCCACTCCTTTGGGGTGTTATTCTGTCACAGTATGTGTATATATGTGTATATATATATGCACATAGCGTGAAATTCGTCCTCTGCTTTTAACCCATCCTATAACAACTAGGAGCAGTGGGCAGCCTTCTCCCTCCATTGGCGCCCGGGGAGCAATTAGGGGTGAAGAGACTTGCTCAAGGAAACACACATCGACACATTGCTGTCATGGCCCTGCATTATGGTTTTGGATTAATTGAAACATGGGGTGGCTCATCTTACCCAATGTCTCAACTTACCCTTTATTTCCTAAACATCGGCATTGGCAATGACTATAATGGGAAATACTGTAAAGTTGTTTCAATAACGCATACTGTGTAAAATGTGTACTGCACCTTCATATTTTTCAAACAATTTGATTAGCTGCTGACTCTCCTCCATAATTTTCTCCTCTGCTGCTTTCTTCCCCATCCCAAAGTCTCTCAGGTTAGCCAGGCCAAAACGCCTCATCTCTCTCCACGACTCTCCATTTGCAAAGATGATACCTGTTAAACATCAAATCATGCAACAAAGGGCCACATATTGTCAGGCAGAGATTATGGTTAAACACATTCTGTAGGATATGAACCAATAAGACTATATCTATAATGATGACAAACAGAACTTATTTTGCAACAACTCCAATTTCTTTGTGCTTTCCTCCATTTTCTCTCTAATGTATGTTGTCAATTATTGTGAGCTTGTGAATCGTCTGTCGTGTGGAAACCTCATATGTCCAAAACTGTTAGTTTTCAGGATTCAAATTCAAAAGTATCAAAAGTAGCAGATCTACAAGCCGAAAACGAGTTGCTTCATGTCGCGTTTTGAGCTTGTGGATCTGCTACTTTTGATACTTTTTGTTTGACGCTGTAGGATGACCAAGTAGGGCATTCAATTACGAAAAAACACAAAAAGTATAAGTCCATACCGTGTCCACCGTAAACATCTTTTAAAATAGGAGTGATCTCTCTGTCCCCAAACTCTTCTGCATGGTTGACCAGGGCCTCCTTCACCGTCTTATATCCTGACAGGACCACCACTTTCTTGAGGCCAAAATACACAGTAAATACAGACCCATATTTCTTTGAAAGCTGAAAGAGAATAAGAAAACTGTCAAACGTCATAGAAATAAAAGAAAAGTGATTGGTCACATAATAACAATGTAGCAATACTGTGCAGTACACAGATTTTTTTAGGTTTCAAATTACGTTTCAAAAAATAAATTATCATTATGGAAAATTGGAAAAGTGGAATTTAAACTATAGCTACCGTATAGGTGCAGTAATAGTTGTTTGTTGTTGTTGCTGTTGTTGCTGTTGTTAAAATAGTTTTTGTTCAGTATCAGGGGTCTCCCTGCTCTCAGGTAAAGAGCAAATCATTTTTCAGTTCGGGATACCAATTGTATCCAATCAGGAGAGAGAACTCATACAGGATATGGGATAAACAAGTGAAATTGAAAGTGATGACACAAAGAAGTGAGCAGACAAAAGGAACTGAAACACTATAAAATGTAAGCTGATGAATGGGTACTCCCTCCTGAAATTGGCCCACTTGTATATTTTCAGTTTTCTAAGGAGCTGGAGAGACAGAGACCCCTGTAATTGAACAAACACTCTATAGCAACTATCTGACTATTGAGCTTTAACCTTATAACGAAACCCTGTTTTTAACCAAAAAATATAATTTACTTACTCATACCTTTAAGGTATATAGAAGCTACAGATGTTCATTATTATTAGACAAGGTACAGTATTTTGCCTCTAGCTTTATAACTTGAAATAGTATTTAATAATCCCATAAGGGATGGGTCACAAAATGTAGGCACGAAATAAAATTACACATTCATTCCTTTTTTAATGATATGTTGGGGCATTTATTTACCCTTTATTGATATTGACAGTGACAATGGAGAGAGATAGGGAATGTGGAGAGAGTAAGTGCTGACATTCAGCTCTTACCATTCGGCTTTCGAGTCGCCCCATGTTTTTATTTGTATTTAGTTTATTTGAGTTTTTGTTGTTCCATGTCAATTATTGGTATCACGATGCAATCCAATATTTATTTTGATGAATAAAATGTTATTTTAATCAATCAGTATGGTAGAATAGTATGTTATTATACAATATAACAATGTGGTGGTTGGAGCTGGTCTACTCTCCCACTGGTGTCAGGACAAGGTGGCAAGTAGCCCCTGCAAGACATTTAAGCATATAAGCAGGGATTCCCTCTTGTTTGAGCGGTGGATGTTTGGTGTCCCATCTGGGTATGCAATTACCTCTCTCTGTCAGCAGAGGTCATAAAATACACATTGCAGCTTTAATCTTAAAGAAACTTTCACTTATAGTTGAGTGATATTTGACCAGGAGTAACTTTGACCCAAGTACTGGGGTTCAGTAGAGTGGTCTGCTGCCACTCTTATTTCTTTTAAAACACAACTAAAGACCTTTCTGTTTGCCGCTGCCCTTGATTGAGTTACTTTTCTTATTATTTTTCTCTTCTGCACTGTAATTGTATGTTATTTTTCAACCTTGTTGAAATGTGCTATACAAATAAAACTGCCTTGCCTTACTTTGTCCACCACTGAGTGAGTATACTGTATATCACTTCCTCAAAGTATTTTAAATACTAGAAAATGTGCTCCTCGGATCACAGGTCTCCGCCAGGCGAGGTGGTAAAACTGTCTTACCTATTTATATTACATATTGTGATGTCACGTGAAGCTTGACCAATGTTAGGTGTTCACAGGACAGACACACACACACACGGACGGACAAAGTGAAAACATACTCTCCACCATGCCTTCGGCCTGGCGGAGACTTCGGCCTTGGGTCCACTTTCTGACATCTTCTTTAAGAATGCGGCACCAGCTTCATCAACTTGAACGTCTTCTAGTTCTTTAAGTGATCTGTAGCGTCTCCTCTTACTGGTGTAATGTGCTCGTTGATGTTGTCTTTGATCTATTGAATACTGTGACCAGTGCCTTCTTTTCCTTTCGATGTTCTTTACAGACTCTTGTACTTTTTCTTCCAGAGAATGTAGCAATCTTTGCTGTGTCATGTTGTCAGCATTTGTGGCTTGTCTTCGTTTTTTGTCGTTGTCTCCGCCAGAGGTGGAGAGTATGTTTTCACTTTGTCCGTCTTTGCTTCATGAAGAAGCAAAGGCGTTGCGCCTTTGCTTCTTCATGAGGTTTCAGATGATGATTTCCTGCTTCTTCAGTTTGCGTAATGAGAGTTAGTTGCATTGTGTGATCTCAGCTGTGATCTCTGTTTGTACTGGAAAGTACTGTTCCTGAATGATCCTGTCTAAGCTATTGATTACCTCACTTCCAAAGACGTAAGTAGTCTTTGGAAGTAACACACCTATTTATAGGATTTTATTTCGTCATGCGTCCCTCTAGCCAATCAAAAGCATTGGTGACAACATATTGTCACGTGTCACGTGAAGCTTGACCAATGTTAGCTTGGCTAGGGGGGGGGACACACAGCGGGACGGGAACGAAAACATACTTTCCACCATGCCTTCGGCCTGGCGGAGACAACAATTCAAAGAACCCAGGCACATTCCACGTTTAACCACTTGAACCCCAGCATACCTATCCTGGGAGTGGTTATTTTTTGTCAAAGATGGTGTAGGTGGTGTAGTACACGTAAAAAGAGGTCCAAGTACAGGTCTGTTTCACTAAGACTGGATGGTTTCAGAGGTTAAACTCACCTCACAAAGGGTGATATGGGGTCTGTGAAGATCCAGCTGCAGCAGGTTACCCAGCAGAGGCAATGGCCTTGGTCCCGGAGGTTCCTTCACCTGTTTGTGGTTACTGGAGCTGTAGGAAAAGTAGATGATAACCAGAAGAACCACAACAGTCCCCAGCAAGGTCGTGGAACTAGTGGACTGGAGGAAGATGAAATTGTCAGACAGAGACATCGTTTTCTTTTTTTTTACTTTTAGTTCTCTCAGCTGTAGCAGCAAACACTGTTTGTGCTCACTTATATAATGTCCCAAAAGCATGTTACCATAGTGCTGATAATACATGAACCGCCCTTCATACTTAAGGGAGGAACAAGTTGACAAAAAACAGCTTGGACCAGCTGGTTTCACAAGTCACGAAGTGTTCCATTATAGTCACAAAGTCACAAAGTGTTCCATTATAAAATAAGTCAATAACTGACTTTCTCCCACATGGGCATCATTTTGGGTTCCAGGGCATGGCAACCCCCTAGCTTTCTAGGGGGGGGGGGGGGGGTCACTATGGTACAACTAAACAGGAACCCCCAGGAAGAAGAGTCACTGCTGAGGGAGTGACTAAATAAACAATAAAACAGCAGTGGCAAACTACAGAAGGGTGTAGGGAGGATTAATTGGCATAATTACGGTAATAAAAGGGGTAAAAAAGGACATGTATTTGTGAGTTGAACATTTTAATTAATCCAGCACGAGCAATTATAAAATAACCAACACATCACTGTATATAGGCATTATATGAACAATAAAATTGTGTAATGTTAATGATCTGCAAATGCTTTAATATTCCAAGCCTTATCTTTGATTATCTTTTTGCGTTATGTCACCAGTTCCTGTGTGCGTGCGTGTGTGTGCGTTTGTGCACTTTTTACTTCAGTGCTTACCCTGTATTTGTGGATATTTGGCCATGAACAACAAGCCCCATTCCAATGTTTTTCCAGAGGTATCAGTCCCTGCAGCAAACAGGTTGCCCACTGACAATATCAGGTTCTCGTCATGATAGTAAGAGTCCATCTCACCTGAGTCCTACAAGGAAACAGACACGACGCGCACACATTGCAGAACAAATATGTAACAGTGTAGCTACTGCAGCCGTTTCTTCTTTGGGACAATGATAATGAGCAAAACTGTCGGGCAGAAACCTTGTACAGAATGTTTATTGCATCATTTTGATTTATTCTAACTTAAAGTGGTTAGGTCTGTTGGTTGTATAAATATGTAACCAATAAAACATATTAACAAGTGCTTGTGACTAAATAATAACTACATTGAATCCATTGGACTACAGGTTATTGTTTTCCCCATTTCTTCCTGAATATTAACTGTTCTGGACAGTTGATATCCCACCCAACAGCAACAATTTCCTATTGACATTTCCATACCTCATCTTTCTGCTTACGCTTCAGAAAAGAATCCACAAACCCCCTGCACATCTGAGGGTTCAGAGTCTTTTTCAGTTGTTTTACCAAGTCTTTTATGGCGCTTAATTGCTTTTGAGTTTTAGCCATGAGCAGCTTACGGGTCCTTATCCACTTTAACAGCCAAGGAAACGTGTTGTACAGCTGTCAGATAAAGTAAAGGTAAATTGATTGTTAAGGCATGCAATGTCAACTTGATGTTTATTCATGAAAGATGACTTAAAGTGGCAATAGATTGAGCACCCCTGACATTGTTCCACAGCAACTGACAGTTGCCTAGGGGCTGCTGTCTTTGTTACAAGATTCCGGACTTTTAAAAGTACAAAAGTATTGGTATCAAAATGTACTTAAAGTACCAAAAGTAAAAATACTAAAATGTTTGAAAATTGCAGATCTACAAGCTCACAACTCGTCGCAATGTGATGCGTTGTGAGCTTGTAGATCGGCTAGTTTCAAATAGTGTAAAAAATAGGGCTAAAGTGGTTAATGTAAGTTTTATAATGTAATAATTTATGTCTGCAAAGGCTGGAATGTGAGAAATTAGATGGATCGGACGGATCCATCTTGATCACTTAACTAAAGAGATAATATGTACCAATTTCCGTGATGTTTGGGCAACATTTGTAGATGTACTGTATATTTTCTTTGCGAAAATTGGCCTCCTGGTGGCGCTATAATCGGGCAATGTTGAAAGGCTGGCATTTGTTCCTCAATGTAGTGCGAATGTGCGTGCAAAGTTTCACCACAATCGGGCGCTGCGTTCATGATTTGCTGCATTTTGTTCAAAACGGACCAGTCCTGCAAACTTTAGATCAGGCAAATCAGGATGGAATATGAAAAATGAAACAGATCAGTCTTGATCACATGAGCATGTGTACCGATTTGCCTGAAATTTGGATAAAATCTGAAGGAGTAATATCCAAAAATGTGTTTTACATAGGTCGGCCTCCTGGCGGCGCTATAAAAGGCAGATGTAAGTATGACTGCATAGCCAGACATGTCTCCAACATCATGATAAAGTACGCGGACGACACGACAGTGATAGGCCGAATCGTCAACAACGACGAGTCTGACTACAGAGATGAGATCAACTCACTGGCGCTCTGGTGCCAGGAGAACAACCTCGCTCTCAACGTCGACAAGACCAAAGAACTGATCGTGGACTTCAGGAGGCCACGGAGAGACCATGCGCCCATCCTCATCGACGGTGCTGCAGTGGAAAGGGTCAGCGAGTTCAAGTTCCTCGGAGTACACATCGAGGAGGACCTTAAATGGGAGATGCACACCACACACGTGAAGAAAAAGGCTCAGCAGCGACTGTACTGGCTCCGCCGCCTGAATAAGATCGGAGTAGGACAGCGCATCCTCAAGCTGTACTACAACAGTTCGGTTGAAGGCGTTCTAACAGGCTGCATCACGGCCTGGTATGGGAACTGCACTGCCCGAGAGAAGATCAACCTACAGCGAGTAGTGCGATCGGCAGAGCGAATAATGGGAAGCGAGCTCCCAGCGCTCCAGGACTTGTACAAGAAGCGGTGCGTGGTCAAAGCCAAGCGCATCATCAAGGACAAGTACCACCTAAGTCACAAACTGTTCGGAACCCTACAACGACCGCGACCGGGCAAGGGGACCTACCGCAGTATCAAGAGTTCCACTGCCAGGTTTTGGAAAAGTTTTAACCCGGCTGCTGTCAGAATGCTGAATGAAGCATGAGCTCCTTTCAGCAGCCTGACAACAGGCGGTACTGCCCAGCTGGTTGCAGACTTTTCTGGCTCTTCCTGAACACACCTGTGGATTATACCAGGAAAATGACTCGGACTTAGCTCCCCCTCAGTAATATGAAAAACACTTGAGGAATCACACCAAAAACCCTTTAGGTGTACAGTTTTTGTGACAAAAGCTTTTGGATTTTTTTAAGAAAGGATTTAATTGTACTTTTTGTGGCAAAAGCTTTAGTCAAAATGCTAATTTGAAGAAACACTTGAAGATTAAACATTAAGAGGATTATACCAGGGTCAGTCCACCCTTAGGCTTCTGCACCCTAATCCCATGTATAACGCACAAACCTTTTTTTGTTGGTCTTTTTTATTTTTATTTTTATTTTTTTTATTAAAAGGAGCTTTTTTTTTCTCTAAGCACCTTAACGTCTATAAGTATATCATGCACAGTATACATACATTGCTGCTATGCTCAGGCACCTCAGTCTGTCTCTTATCTCAGGTACTTTGTAAATATTTGGCTTCTATTGTTCTCTTGTTTGATCTCCTTCCCACTTGCCCCCCTACCCCTCTTCTTCTCTCTCTCCCCACTCTTCTTTCTACGGATTTAACGTTGCGATGGGAATGATGTACAAAAACAAATTTCACCCACTTTTTTACCTTGTAAACCTGTGATGTGACAATAAACCTGATTCTGATTCTGATGTAAACTAGAAAAAGTGCTCCTCGGAGCACAGGTCTCCGCCAGGTCAGGTACATTATTCTGGCCTCCTGGTGGCGCTATAATAGGCCAATGTGAAAAGGGTGCCATTTATTCTTAGGTCTTTCACGGCAATCAGACACTGCATTCATGATTTGAGGCATTTTGTTCCAAAAATGTGTTTAGCTAAATTAGACCTGCTGGTGGCGCTATAACAGGCCAATGTGAAAAGGGTGCCATTTCTTCCTCGGCCTAGTGGGAATGTGCGTGTGAAATTTCACGGAAATCGCAAGCTGCGTGCATAGTTTGAGGCTTTTTGTTCAAAACGGACCAATCCTGCAAACTTTGGAAGCCTCCCCTCCCCTTCATGAAGAAGCAAAGGCGTTGCGCCTTTGCTTCTTCATGAGGTTTCAGACGATGATTTCCTGCTTCTTCAGTTTGCGTAATGAGAGTTAGTTGCATTGTGTGATCTCAGCTGTGATCTCTGTTTGTACTGGAAAGTACTGTTCCTGAATGATCCTGTCTAAGCTATTGATTACCTCACTTCCAAAGACATAAATAGTCTTTGGAAGTGACACACCTATTTATAGGATTTTATTTCATCATGCGTCCCTCTAGCCAATCAAAAGCATTGGTGACAACATATTGTCACGTGTCACGTGAAGCTTAGACTGAGAGAACGAGCCCCATCCATGGTCTCGAAGGGCGGATCCAAACCCAGGCGCCCGGAGCAGTGCGGCGCCCCCTATTGCTTCACCAATCTATGTCCCCGCCTCCCCCCCCTCCCCCCCCAAAAGGCTGGGTTTCCGAGGCTTCGTGAAGCTTGACCAATGTTAGCTTGGCTAGGGGGGGGGGGACACACAGCGGGACGGGAACGAAAACATACTCTCCAGCATGCCTTTGGCCTGGCGGAGACAACAAGAACCCAGGCACAGCCCACGTTTAACCACTTGAACCCCAGCATACCTATCCTGGGAGTGGTTATTTTTTGTCAAAGATGGTGTAGGTGGTGTAGTACACGTAAAAAGAGGTCCAAGTACAGGTCTGTTTCACTAAGACTGGATGGTTTCAGAGGTTAAACTCACCTCACAAAGGGTGATATGGGGTCTATGAAGATCCAGCTGCAGCAGGTTACCCAGCAGAGGCAATGGCCTTGGTCCCGGAGGTTCCTTCACCTGTTTGTGGTTACTGGAGCTGTAGGAAAAGTAGATGATAACCAGAAGAACCACAACAGTCCCCAGCAAGGTCGTGGAACTAGTGGACTGGAGGAAGATGAAATTGTCAGACAGAGACATCGTTTTCTTTTTTTTTACTTTTAGTTCTCTCAGCTGTAGCAGCAAACACTGTTTGTGCTCACTTATATAATGTCCCAAAAACATGTTACCATAGTGCTGATAATACATGAACCGCCCTTCATACTTAAGGGAGGAACAAGTTGACACCCCTGCTGAAAAAAACAGCTTGGACCAGCTGGTTTCACAAGTCACAAAGTGTTCCATTATAGTCACAAAGTGTTACAAAGTGTTCCATTATAGCAATGAATGAACATTTCTGCCAATAATGACATCCCCAACAAAAAAAAAAGCAGAGATTGTGTAATGAACACTGAACATTGTATTGTCATACAGTAGTAACAAGGCAGAGAGCTGAACTTTCACTCTGCATGCAATACACACACACACACACACACACACACACACACACACACACACACACACACACACACACACACACACACACACACACACACACACACACACACACACACACACACACACACACACTTCTCCATTAGCTTGAAAGGAAGTGACGCACCATGTGCCTCTAGCATCATACATGCAGATTGCAGGTGACCCACTGTTCTCTGTCTGCAGAGGATGTGATGCAGTCGTGAACACTGATGACCTCAGAGAGTCCTGTAGCAGGCAGGCAGTGTTTTTGGTAATGACAAAGCAGCGCTGGCAGAATTTTAGAACAAGGCTGCAATCCCAGCATGAAGCTTGCCCAGCAGCCTGCCAAAGAATGCTTCTCACTAATTAGACAGCATATATGATTAGAAACAAAAGTACAGTTTTCGTGGCTGAGGTGGATCTCTAGTGACACATGTTAATTGTTTACCCCACGTTATGTTAGTGATGCTGGGTAATAAAAAATGCCAACATGTTTTCTGTCCTATTCTTTCCATTACCTCCAGTATTTTATCATTATTGTATATTTTTCATTGTATATTTGTATTATAAATAAAACTATACCGCTCATCGGTTTGTATTTGGGACCTCGTCGGGCGGGCCTCAGATTCCCAGACTGAATTAAGGGCCCAGCACGTCCCTGGTGTCGAGAGTCATTTACTGGAAATGGCCGGATCTGCTGTAAATCAGAGGTTGTGTAATGTACACTGAACATCATATTGTTCTGTACGTTTTGTCATACAGTAGTAACAAGGCAGAGAGCTGCAAACTTTCACTTCCACTTGTGTTTAGATAGTCATTTGGAAATCTGGAAATCACGTGATCGCATTGGGACATTATATATAAGTGAGCACAAACAGTGTTTGCTGCTACAGCTGAGAGAGCTATAAGTATTTGATCTTCCTCCAGTCCACTAGTTCCACAATCTTGCTAGGGACTGTTGTGGTTCTTTTGGTTCTCTACCTCTTTTCCTACAGCTCCAGTAACCACAAACAGGTGATGGAACCTCCGGGACCAAGACCAAGAACCACTGCAGTAGGGGGCTAGCACAACTTGTTCGTGATGGTTTTTGAAAACCTTATGACCATACCTAACACCATGCCAACAATTAAAAACTTGTCACTAAGTGCAGTCTTTATTAATTCCCTCCCAACTACTGAGCAACACACCCCTAACTTCTCCCCCCTGTACTCCTCTGTGAGCAGCAATTAGCTGGGTGAAGCTGAAAACTGAAATTCCCCTGTGGGAGCAAATAGGTACCAATTACTTTTTGTTTTCCATATTGTCCAGCTGTAATGAACTGAAACTGATCAATATGCCTGGTGCATACAACAAAGTTCCTCATGTTGATATGTCGGATTGAAGGTTTTTGTCACTTCACACCTTTATGGAATACCATTGGCTACCTAATTGTACTGGAATTGTTAAAAAATAAAACATTTCCTAAAGCTTGCTTTGCCATTTGGATTGACTGTTTTCTGTGCTTTTGACAAAACATACAATAGAAAGCTTCAGATGACACTATTTGTTGTTGTCAGCGCACAAATATGTTTGAAATGTAATCCACACAGATAAAGACAACAACGTACAGTATACGTTTCCATTTTTTTCATTACAATCTGCAGACTGTCAACACACTACCAGTGTTGTGTGAGGATCCACAGATTGGCCACCTGCTACCTGCCTGTTCAGAAAGGCCTTAAATACCTGTGTCACGTATGACATCACTCTATCTCTGCCTCCCTTCAGGGGCTACATGTGTTACAAGTAAAAGTCTATCTATTCTCATTACTTTGCTTGAGTAAAATAATAATAACTAGAAAATGTGCTCCTCGGAGCACAAGTCTCCGCCAGCAGACTTGTGTTGGGAATGTTGGGAATGTTCTAATTCTTATGTTCTAATTCTTACAAAAAATAGAACATGTTACTGTGTCATAGTAACATGACACACTGTCTGTATAAGTGTCCTATCCGTCCTGTCTGTATAAGTCCTATCCGTCCTGTCTGTGTAAGTGTCCTATCCGTCCTGTCTGTGTAAGTGTCCTATCCGTCCTGTCTGTGTAAGTGTCCTATCCGTCCTGTCTGTGTAAGTGTCCTATCCGTCCTGTCTGTGTAAGTGTCCTATCCGTCCTGTCTGTGTAAGTGTCCTATCCGTCCTGTCTGTGTAAGTGTCCTATCCGTCCTGTCTGTGTAAGTGTCCTATCCGTCCTGTCTGTGTAAGTGTCCTATCCGTCTGTCGGAAAGGCGACATGTAACCACTAAATGTTAGCTTGGCTGATGGCACTGATGTCACTTCGGAACGCGCAGCGCAGCGCTCCGAAGTGACACATCTATTTATAGGCCGCTATACGTCATGCGTCTCACTAGCCAATCAGAGCACACTCTTTCAACGTATTGTCACGTGTCACGTGAGGCTTGACCAATGTTAGCTTGGCCGAGGGGGACGGGGGACGGAAAGTGAAAACATAGTCTCCTGGCGGAGACAATAATAAATGGGTATGGACACAGCAATGATAGGCTATTTGATTCTTCTTATAGCAATCTGATAATCAAATGTACCAAACCTTTCTCAGTTCATACTCTAGTGCAGGGGTCTTCAGCAGGGGGTCTGGGACTCCTAGGGGTCCTCAGAGTTAGGGGGGCCACCAAATCTTTGTGTGATAGGATATTTTTATTTACAATAAGCACATGAACCCTAGCATCCCTATACTGGGGGGAGGGGGTGGGGGCATTCACCAGCTCACAACGCAGCATCACAGGTAGATCTGCTATATACGGCAAAGAGGTTCGGTATAGAGTGAAAAAAGAGCGCAGCAAGTACAAATAAAGTATTGAGGGTGGTTAAATGTCTGAATATATCCGAATATGCACGTGAAAAAATACATTAACATGAATCCAACATATTAAAGGTAGAGTAAGTGATTTTCTCTGGTTAAAATAAGTGTTGAATCGCTCTATATTCTACTCATTGCTATAGAGTGTTTGTTCAGTAACAGGAGTCTCCATGTCTCTCCAGCTCTTTATTAAACAGAACATGCATTTTCAGGTTGGGATACCAATTTTTAACCAATCAGGATAGAGAACTCAGTCAGGATACAGATTAAACAAATGAAACTGGATGTGATGACACAAAGAAATGATCATACGAAATTGTAACTTTTGCCATGATAACCATACATACTGTATGTCTTGAACAATAGCACCACCGTGTGTTCGTTTTAAGAACGTGTGGAGACAAGAGACATATCAAGGCTTACTGTAATAACTGTTGTATCTGTGTCGTTGTGTAATGTGAAATGAACATGAATTAAATGTGTAGAAATGTTAAGTGGATCCTGATTTGAACACAAACAAACTCTAAATGCAAACAAGGCAGGCCCTGTCTTCACCACAAAGGTATAATAAGTGATGTGATGTGAGAGTGCGGTCTAGTCAACACCAGCTCGGCACTCCTGAATGGCTGCCCTCCACACTCTCCTATCTAACATCGGGGTCTTGAACTCTACCGTGTTGTTAGCTAAATGGTCACGCTGCAGTGCATGTACGTAGATGGTGCGCTTCTAGCCTTTCCTAGATTCCTAGATAATACAAGAGTAGCCTACTGCTGTAAGTGCAGTAGGCCTACTAAGGACAGTGCAAGTGTAGAAATCTAACCTGTGCAAAAATAAGTAGGCTACTATCTATATACAGACAATTTGGAATTTGGAAGGTTGAGTTAGGTTACTCAGACAGATGCAACATAGTTGTATATCATATCATTGAACATAGAATGGGAGAATACAGTATCCCAGTTTTCCCCAAATCCTCAAAAGTAAAACGCAATTTAAAATAGGGGGCAATTATTTTGTCAACATCAACCCTGGATTCACCTTTCCAAGATGTTTGGCATCAAAACCATACTGGTCTCTGTTTTGAAAAATGCTGGAGCAATATTTAAGCTTGATTAGCTGAAAGGTAGAAGATCACCATATCCCATTCTAAAAGATTGCAATCTATTGAACTGTAGTTATTGATCATTAACCACTTAAGTCCTATTTTATAATTCAAACATTCGAAAATAGCCAGATGAATGAACAATGAGGATTTGACTGTTTACTTGATATCTGTGATGCATTGCAAAAACATTAATGAATGAAGGAATGTTATGAAAATAAAGAGTACAGTACTTGCAGCCGGAATTGAAAGAATACAAGTATCACAACTTCTGATGTCGGGGTGCTGAGGGCTCCTGGAGGTTTCTTGAGCGGAAGCCAGTGAAGGTTGGAGGACTGTGTTGTGGTCTTTGCAGTGGGTGCAGGTGTAATGCGAGCAGATGAGTGCTGAACATGTTGGAGTTGCAGTAGTCAAGCCAGGCTTTTGTGATCGGACTCTTCTCCTCCTTAGTCCATGATCTGGAAACAGACAAAAAGGACAAAGAGCATGTATTTATTCATTTAATTTAATCTAGACCATTTGTCCAAAAATATTTTTGACAAAAATGGTGAGACCATGAAAGCTGCGATTTAAAGGTTATACGGAGTGAACTGATTGAATATTTGTGTCTACAAACACAAACAGTCATGAATGTTTGAACATGAATGAACATTGTCAGGAGTATCACAGAATTATGACGGTCTCTGCGTCTATGCCTTTCACCATGCCTACACTTCCCACAATTCTGGTGTGTGTGTGGGTGTGTGTGTGTGTGTGTGTGTGTGTGTGTGTGTGTGTGTGTGTGTGTGTGTGTGTGTGTGTGTGTGTGTGTGTGTGTGTGTGTGCGTGTGCGTGTGCGTGTGCGTGTGCGTGTGCGTGTGTGTGTGTGTGTAGTATGCGTGGGGAGGTTGGAATGGAATGTACACATTGAATGAAATTGCAAAGCGTTACCTTACCTCCCACCATCCGCTCGCCTCCAAACATTCACTCCTTCTCACTGTACTGATCAAGGTCAACCGGGTCTGAGGACGAGACATAAGGGAGACAGTACACAAATTACAGCCTTCACTGACTGTGTACCTGATCATTAAACCATAAACAGACAAACAGCACTATATTGGTGGAAGTCAGATTAATACAGACAGAGTACATTAAAGACAGAAATCGCATCCAAATGGACCCTTATCAGGTCTTTAACTCTGAGAGCGTGAAATGGACCCTCCCATTTGTACGCTCCCAGAGTAATGGGGGTCCTTGAAATTAAAAGGTTTGAGAACCACTGGTCCAGGACTGTATTACTCCAAACCCACCTTCAACAGCAGCTGGCAGACCGGGGCGGGTAGAGCTGCTCTCAGCGTCTGGCACTCTGGGACTCAAACCGGATGAAGCACAGGCCAGTTTTGGCGATGGACGCGATCCACATCTCGCACCGGTCCACTCTGGCGTAGACACCGGGCAGCCTGGGACGAGCACAGCCATAACCCCAGCTCACAACTCCAGACTGGACCCAGTCAGAGCCGTATTTGCTGACCATTGGACCTCCAGAATCACCCTGATAACACAGAAATTAACATTATTTTACTCTTCAGTTCTACTCAGTTACGGCTAAGATTTAAATGGGATCTGAATGACACAACTGACATGAGTCTTTGCCTCCTTCTTCCAGCAAACCAGCACAGATCATGTCCTCTGTGATACGTCCTTGATAGCGATCGTTGCAGACTTCGTTGTCGACAACTGGAACCTGGACTTGCTGCAGAACCTCAGGGGGCGGCAGAGGGACTGTAGATAGAGACAATAGACAGTAGAACAATCTTATCAGTCTTCAGCCTCTCACTGTAGTGGCTGCCATAGACAGTTAGGTATAGTATTAATCACATTCAACCATGTGCCCATATTTTGGGCATGTAGTATTAAAACTCGGCAGTCTGTCAAAACATGATTCAATGGAATTCTACTGTACTTTGCCAAATTTGATGTACTTTGACATGTGATGTCATGCTCACCTCCCTCGCCGATGTTCCCCCAGCCAAGGACCCAGCTGGGAGTGCCGTTGCTGAACACACTGTCAGTGGCTGCCAGACACACAGCTCTGATCTTGTCATTGAACGGGACAGGTGAAGCCAGCCGGAGCAGAGCCGTGTCGTTGGCAAGCCCGCCATATCCTGGATGAAGCACAATTTCAGCAACATCTCTGGACACTCCATTTGGACCAGCCAGGTCTCGCTTCCCCAAGACAACGCGCAGATCTTTTGGCCTGGAAAAGAGAAATATAAACGTCCCAGTGAAATGTTATATTGCTTGTCTTTCTGTGTCAATGTTTTTAGTTTCTTTGTTTGATTCAAAAACGTTGGAGCAGTGAGTACATCTTCCACACAGATTCTGCACTTAGCCAATTGGAACTGGTACTGGGCGATTTATACATTGAAGTAACAACAGAGTGCCTTCTGTTTTCTTCCTGATCTGAGTTGAGTACAGAAGCGAGATGCAAAAAAAATCATTATCATTAGCTTTCCAGATCGGTCCTCTGCAATCTCCAGGAAGCAAGCGAGCTGCCTATGGTCCCAGGAAGGCGATTCTGAGGACCGTGGAAGATGAAGCAAAAGGTCTTTCGTAAGAAACACTGGCCCTTACAGGTATGTATTGTATTCGTTCTGGGACTATAGTTTCTGTTTACCTGTGTCTGATAGGACGCCCCGTGGCTGAACAGCCTCTTAGAGGGCCGGGCCATGCCAGCTCTCCCTCCAGCACTGAAGCAACTGAACCAGCGTTTCAACCAACCCAGCATGACCCCGTGGTTAGTGCTGAGGAAGAAGTTATATGGCTGCTTATATCTAACCTTATATCTAACCTTTATATTATACCATCACTTACATTATGATATTTGACAGCTTGTAAGAGCCTAAATGATGTCTCCACTAGGCCTAATAGCTATTGTTTTGGTACAGCCTATCTTGTTATGGTTCAGTTGTCCTTGAAGCAGCTAACTTCTGACCATGATATCATGTAACATAAAGCATAATCACCACCACCTAGAATATTGTCTTGACTCCTATGCCTCATTAATCCTGATTGATCCAGAATTCCACGACAGTGCCCATTGTCTGGGATATCATACGACATTTGACCCTGTAACGTTAGACGCCATCTATGAACCCCTCGACATCACCGTAGCTGTTACGGCCCTATATGGCCTCATAGTGTGTTTTAACACTCTCTGAGTGTTTTCAGTGCCCCATGGTAAATGGAGGGTGGAGTGGAGATTGGAGGAGTGGCGTGGTGTTGGAGGCACACCTGGGTCTCATTCCTAAATCAGCAAGCAGCCAGGATAAGAGCCTGGGAGAAGTTCAGCTTCAGTCCTTTTGCCATCCGTCACCATGTGCTGAACCCTTTCTGTTATCTAGTGTTTACTACTGTAGAGGCTGTGTGCCATACCTTTACTGCTGTGTGTAAAGGTAACTTTAATACTGAGTGTTTAAAGTATAGACCACTCTGAGCTATTCTTAGATAGGGAGCATTAACTATATTTCCAAACCAATTCTTGAGTGTATTGATCCCCCTTTTGACCCTGTTTTGTTCAGTTAGGGAGTCTAGATTGTATGTTTTGGTGTAGTTTAGTTAATTTTCAGGTAGGGTGGAGTATTTTGTCTTTGGCCACCCTGACGATTTTGTACTTTCCCTAAACTGTTTAAGTTTTATCCTAATAATAAATGTACACTTTTTACTCTGGTTTGTGATACTTTTTAGATATGTTACTCCATAGGCTCTAGACCATATGAGGTTGTAACATATTTGAGGGCTCGTTCGGGATCAGCAACCAGTGTTTTTTTTTTGTTGGCGTTCGGATGGTAAATTGACACTTTTTTGATTAGAGGGCATTTGTGGGTTTGCACTTCATTGCTGAACACTTATCAGGTATTTGGTCCTCTTGTTAAAGCTGAGCTAAAAGCCAATGTGTTGGCAGGGCTGGTTAAGGGTGTCATTGTGTTGCCACCTTAACATGAACATGCTTAGCCTAAACCTGACCGTGAAGGCCTATATGGCCTCATAGTGTGTTTTAACCCTCTGAGTGTTTTCAGTGCCCCATGGTAACTGGAGGGTGGAGTGGAGATTGGAGGAGTGGCGCAGTGTTGGAGATACCTGGGTCTCATTCCTAAAGCCAGGATAAAAGCCTGGGAGAAGCTCATCTTCAGTCCTTTTGCCATCCGTCACCATGTGCTGAACCTTTTCTGTTAGCTAGTGTTTACTACGGTAACTTTAATAATTTAAAGTTTAAAGTGTTTAAAGTATAGACTATAGAATATAAGCTATTCTTAGATAGGAAGCATTAACTCTATTTCCAAACCAATTCTTGAGTGTGCAGAAGAGATGAACGCTGGAGCAGCACGGACAATTTAAGCCTTTTATTACCTGTGCCTTAGGTGTAACTGCAGCTCCACCATAGACTGAATCTAAATCTACAGAGCTTACTAACCGCTTCATAGAAAGAGGTTATAACCAAGCGGACCTAGACGCAGCGTAGAATAGAGCTCTACATACAGACAGAACGTCCCTATAAAAAAGCCCAAACAGACACCCACTCGGCTCTGTTTCTCAACGCAATATTCTCCAACGGCAGGGTTAATTAATGCTTTCCTAAAACATTGGCACGTCCTAAAAAGTGATGTGTGATCATGTGTACTGATCCTCCTCTCCTCTTTCAGACGCTCCAGAAGCCTCAGAGACCGTCTTGTCCACTCGGACATGAATACACCCCCCCCCCCCCCCATCCTGGCTCCCTAATCCCCCACAGGTTTTTTAATAAATGTGGCAACTGTGCTCAATGCTCTAATTCATCTAATACTACATTTTTACCCACCAAAAAAATACAATTTATAAATTGTAACTCAACCCATGTGGTCTATATGCTCAAATGTCCCTGTGGACTGGCATATATTGGTCAAAGAGACCACTTAAACTCCGTATAGGTGAGCACAAAACTGCTATTCGCACTAAAAACCCAGAATATGCCATGGCCAGGCACTATAAATCAGCAAATCATGGCTCCCCAGCATCCCTGAAATTCTGGGGAATAGAAAAAAAATCAGCCTCATCACGGGGTGATGACATAATTGACAAACTGCTTTGCAGAGAAGCACTGTGGATCCACAACCTTGACACTTTAGAAACCAATGGTCTAAATGAAGAACTGAGTCTTTCATGCTTTCTATAGACGGTCCCTGAGGCTTCCTGACATGTTTATGTGTGCTTTTTACTCTTGAGAGTGTTTCCCCGTTTTTTGTGTCTTAACAATTTAAAAATTATCAAAAATGTATCTGAAGTGTTTTTGCATTGGCCTATTAATGTTTGGCCCTTATATATATGTACTCTGTTTTAAACTTACCTTATCATGGCATTATATGGTTACACTCTTTTGTATATCCTGTAATATGTTAAATGGTCCATATGCCCAGAGCTAACCCTAATCATCACTGATTGTCGCAACCTTGAGACTGTGACGTGTAGTACAAGGTAATTACCACTAAACAGAGGCCCATCCACCATTGGTTTATTGAGAGCACAGCCCATGCTCACCTCTGTGCATATATGTTTACCTAGATGCTGCCACCCATGACTCTGAGGAAGGTCAAAAGACCGAAACTTCAGTCAATCGTTTTACTTGCACTGTAACAATAAAAGGCTTAAATTGTCCGTGTTGCTCCAGCGTTCATCTCTTCTGCATCTATTGTCCCTACCCTTGTGACGCACCGGACTGGCCGGTTAAGGCCGTTTAAGGCTGAGGCGCAACAGTAGAATCCCTTTGTTCTCAATTCTTGAGTGTATTAGAGAAGGGAAGCTTGGTAGGGGTGTGCCGCCATTTCTTTTGTTCCCCCTTTTGACCCAGTTTTTGTTTAGCTATAAGGAGTCTAGATTGTAATGTTTGTTTTGGTGTAGTTTAGTTTAGTTCCTTTTCAGGTAGGGTGGAATTGGCTTTGGCCACCCATGACGTTTTTGTGCTTTCCCTAAACTGTTCATTTATCCGTTGTAAATTTAAGTTTGATCCTAATAATGAATGTAAGATGGTCGCCGGGCGAGAGCTGTTTGTCAGGTCAGTGCCGGTGTGAGTACACCGGGGTCGAAACGCTGGCAGGAGATTTCAGCAGGCAGGATGAAAATTATCCAATATATGTTCACATGTAAGTAAGTACAATTGATTTGTATAGCACTTTTCACAGAGAGAACATCTCCATTTATGTACATCCCCATGTTATTCTAAATTATTATTTCAAAATTTGGCAGGGTTTATACTGTGTATAAAGCTTATATAGACTACACCACTGGTCATAAAACCAGTGACCTGGTCTGAGAGCTCAGCACAGGTCTGGTGTCATTTCACACAGAGACAATAAACGTGGATAGATAGCTGACATGCTGAAAAGTTTATTGAACATAATTGAACAGCCATATAAACTTAATTCATGTAGGTCAAATACTGTTCCACTTGTGTGATAGCTAACCAGTCTTAACTCGAGGAACCCTGACACATCTTACCCTTTAACATAGTCACTGAAAACCCAGAGGGTTGGCTCTAGGAAAATTGTTTCTAAATGTATGATAATACATTATAGTACACAGATTGAAAAGTTTAAAGTAGAAGTATTGTCATTTCATTCAGTCACTGTATAGTATGTTCACATAAGATTAAATATATATATATTGTAGTATGGTATGCTAATTTTGAATACCGTAGGTAGGCTACCATAAGGTGAGGTTTTATGGTTGAACATCAAACCATGATGGCAATTACTGAGATCTAAAGAGATAACAAGGCATGCGATTGTTTACAGGTGACGATCGCTTGTCACATGTAAACAATTGCTCGCCTTGTAGTGCCTATATGCTTAAGGTCAACTTTGGAATTCACCACTGTGACGTCCCTCCCCTTGGGTTGTCCATTAATCTAAAGCAGTATTTATAATGGGTGTACCTGAGAACCCGCTTTTATCATTTTTCCAGAACACCGGTAGTGCAACAAAAAGCCATGAGTCTGATTGACCTCCTTCTCCAGTCCTATCTCTCAGTCACACTACTGGGAGCTGTTCTCTTCCTGTTGCTCCTCTACTCATTCTCCCGCAGCTCCCAAGAACTGGGAAAGGAGCCACCAGGGCCCAGACCCCTGCCGCTGCTCGGTAACTTATTGCTGCTGGATCTAAAGAGGCCCTACCACACACTCTGGGAGGTAAGACTCAGCTCAACACTTCATTCACGTGCGTGTGTGTGTGTATCATTAAAATAAACATGCTCTGGAAATGCACACTCGCATCGCATCATCAAATGAGATCATGCATTACCCACAGCACATAAAGTAACTAAAATCAGTGATGAACACATGAATGCATCATCAATTCCATTCAGCATAATGAGTACTTTTTACTTTAGTGCTGTAAATATATTTGATGCCAATAGTGTTGTACTTTTACTAAAAAACTTAGCTATTTTATTCCCTGTAATATCTATCTGGCAGATCATTTATTTATTGTAATATGTTCATGCTTACAGGGAATGAATGAATTGAGAGAAAGAGCCTTGATGCCAAAATATGCTTACAGATATTTTTATTCATGCTAAATAAAAATATTTATTTCAATCCAAGAGTTGTCTGACTGAACTGCACCTATAGGTATTTTCCTGGAGTGCAGTTACAGTAGGATGGATTTAGCTGCTCTAAATACTCCAGGCATGACATTCTTACATAAATACACAACGATTCACCTGATATCCTGTCTGATAATTGCCTGTGTTACCATAACAGCATTACTGTGTGTCTCTGGTCTCAGCTTTCCAAGAAATATGGGTCGGTGTTCACAGTCTATCTTGGACCCAAGAAGGTGGTGGTTCTGGCAGGCTACAAGACCGTCAAACAGGCTCTGGTTGGTCATGCAGAGGAGTTTGGAGACAGAGAGATGATTCCAATAGTAAAAGATGTTCATGAAGGGCATGGTGGCGGACTTGGTAAGGAAGGACAAAAGATACATTTGATTGCCTACAGTATGTCACATTCAGTTAAGCACTTGAACCCCATATATATATATACTTACCGGTTGTTGACCAGGGTCCCCCGGGGCGCTAAACTGCCGTCCGCTTCTTTTCCCCCGCTACACAGTGGTGGAAAGTAACTAAGGACTCAAGTACTGTACTTAAGTACAATTTTGAGGTAATTTGACTTTACTGGAGTATTTCCAATTTGCAATACTTTTCTACTCCACTACATCTCACAGGCAAATGTTGTACTTTTACTCCAGATTGCAGATTTGGATTATTATTACAAAACCACTTCAGCCCTATTTAAACTTTGGCAATTTGAAAATAGCCGATCTACAAGTTCACAACGTGCTGCAAAGCGTTGTGATACCAATACTTATGTACTTTTACTCGCCGAAGTATACATTTTGAATTCCGGACTTTTACTTGTAACAGTGTATTTCTAAATTGCAGTATTGGTAGCCTACTTTTACTTAAGTAAAACATGTTAGTACTTTTTCATTGCATGCATTGTGAGGTTGTAGATCCGCCGAAGGTTCACCCCAGAATAGGGGCGCTATGCGTTCATGTGGTTAAACTGTGACACTGACAATTCTGCAGTGTACGAGGACATGAGTGATTTAATGAGTTGCTCTGAAAGAATACCTTTTGTTGAAATACTTTAGGAATCTTATTTGCAAATGGCGACTCATGGAAAGAGATGAGACGTTTCGCCCTGACTAACCTCAGAGACTTTGGGATGGGGAAGAAGGCGAGTGAAGAGAAAATCATAGAGGAAGGCTGCAACCTAATTGAAGTGTTTGAAAAACACAAAGGTAATTAAGACCCGAAGCCGACGTATGTTTCTATATCAGTGATGCTCATTGCTCAATCTTTTTCATGTCAAGGACCCCCAAACTTATATGTATTTGGCCGCGGACCCCCATCTCAAAATATTTTGTTCCAGGGGGTCCCAGAAGCAAAGATTTGAGTACAAAAAAAAATCGCTTTAAAAATATATTTATCCAAAGATTTGCACACATTTTCACGATTTTTCAAAAATAGCCAAAAGTGTAAAATAATGTTGTTGTTTTTTAGCTCAAATCAAAAAGTATTTTATCTTTGTTTTCATTTCTTTCAGGTAAACCCTTTGACACTGCACAACCTGTCAACTATGCTGTCTCTAACATCATATGTGCCATAGTCTATGGCACTAGGTTTGAATACAATGACCCAATGTTCACGACTATGGTGGATCGATCAAACGAAAGCATCCGACTTATCGGTACCCCGTCCATGCAGGTGCCACTTCATATTTTGATAACACTAATTCAGACTTAGGCCTACAATACGTCGCTGTTGGGTGGAAGCCTATAGGGCATCGCAGTTCCCGCCCACTTCCTGGTGCCACTGCAATATACTCAATGCATTTTTCCCATTGACTTTTCCAAAGATATTTATATAAATTCATTTAAGCCTAGAATCAAGCCATCCAGGCTCCTGGTGAATCATGACCATAAAACGTTTGATTCTGTGAGAATTTTTTTTTTTGAAAACGGCAAAACAAAGGGTATTTATTAAATATAGTATATCATATAATTAAATATAAAATAAAAATAAATCACAGAAAAGAATGTTTAATGGTCATGATTCACCAGGAGCCTGGATGGCTTGATTCTAGGCTTAAATTAATTGATATAAATATTTTTGGAAAAGTCAATGGGAAAAATGCATTGAGAATTTTGCAGTGGAACCCGGAAGTGGCCGCAACTGCGATGCCCTATGGCCTATGCCCCCAAAACCATTACTTTTCAGGAGGTGAAAAAAGAGACTGTGTTACAATGTATCCAATGTAGTTGTTGTTTTGTCACAAGCTCTTGTTAATACCTTTTATTGGTTAAATATAGCCCACAAACAGACTTAAAGGACGACTTCCCTCACTTTCAACCTATCTCATTATAATATGGTTCCATTTTTGTCTGCCCCATCTGTGTCTCAGAGGAGGGCTGTGGACAGTTCATAAACCCGCCTACCAGTGTGACATCATCAATGGAAACCCAAGCTAATAGACACGGCAGGCTTTCTATTCCTGGAATCTTGTAAATCAACCTGCCTAATGGTGATGTCACTGGCAGGCGGGTTTCTGGAGCGTCCACGGCTCCTGTTTTTTTTTTTTTTTTACCATTTTATCATGAGCATTAGTGAGGACCAATGTCATGAAGATAAGTTGAAAATAGGTGAAGTCTGCCTTTAATTTCTTTTCAAAAATATCACGATCGGCGATCGGCTATTTGTGCTACTTTTGACACCCATATATGACTAAGTACGGAAATTTACAAAAACAAAGAAGCATACACATTTGAAATATGGAGATATGAGGCTTCTGCCCAACAGCAACAAACAGATTGTATAATGTTGGCTGCAGTATATAGCAGAATATAAAATGCATTTTTAACCTAACCATTAAACACATTTTATTTTGCTGTTTAACAGATATACAACATGTTCCCATTGTTGGGCAAATGGTTCCATAACAGGAAGCTAGCCCTGATGAACGCTATTGCCAACAGGAAGCAGATGTCAGAGATCATCAGGAATTTACAGGAGAGCCTGAACCCACAAATGACCAGAGGATTTGTGGACTCATTTCTGGTCCGCAAACAGAATCTGGAGGTACGAAACCAGATGAAAGGATAAGATTCAAATGCTTAATTTTAAAGAGGCAATTCCCAGTCATTTCAGTGTTCTCCCATGACATGGCTTATGTTTTTTTTAGATAGATAAAGTAGATAAACTTTATTATTAAAACAATTGGTAGCACAATAATGATGTACTTTTTTAGTTCTGCCTATAGGGAATCAAACTTCTAGGTCTATAATGTCATAACCCTAAGCCTAACACTACCATGTTTAGTCCTACAATAGACCTGAAACGCATCTGTGTCACTTTAGATTTCTTTTGCTATTCAAAAATAGCCGATATACAAGCTCATAGCGCGGCACCGAGTGCCGCGCTATGAGCTTGTAGATCTGCTATTTTTGAAAAATCTTGAAAAAAAAAAAAGTTTAGATCTTTTTTTTTAAACTGTTAGGATTTCGAAAACATTTTTAAGAATCGCCTCAGGTCTTAATGGGTTAAACAGGACATTTCTACACAGTCAAATTGCCATTGTCCATTTATCCATTTGTTACTCAGATAGATACATTAACACTGAGGTTATACTGATATGCTGTTTTGTTTGTGTATAGGAATCTGGGAATATGAATACTCATTTCCACAAGGAAAACCTTTTGACAACTGTCGGAAATCTGTTTAATGCTGGTACTGACACCACAGCGACCACACTGAGGTGGGGCTTGTTGCTCATGGCCAGGTACCCTAAGGTACAAGGTAAGGACCAGAAAACATAATGCACGCACAACACAAGCTTTTACATCCTGTACACACTAAAACCCTCAGGGTTAAAGGACGATTTCACCCATTTTCATACAATTGTAACACTAATGCTCATTATAATATGGTACAACAAAAATCTCCTTGGTCTGTGTCTCAGAGGAGGGCCGTGGACAGTTCAGAAACTCGCGTACCAGTGACTTCATCGATGGGGAATCTAAGCTAATAGAAACTGCAGGCTTTCTATTCCTGGAAATTTAGCATGTTATTGTTCACAGCCCTCATATGAGACACAGACTGAGTAGGGAAAAAATGATACCAATTTATCATGAGCATTAGTGAGGACCAATTATGTGAAGATAGGTTGAAAATGGATGAAGTCGTCCTTTAAATTAACTCTGATCGTGTGCGAATGTAATGGTCCATTTGGTTACATTTGTATAGACGGGTTTCCGAGCGACGTCATCACAGAGCAGAATGCGCAATCTGCGCATGCCTGGGGGTGGAAGGCGCGTTCGAAAATACAGCCCTGAGCGGCAGTGAGCGCACTGGCCAATACAAACTAATAGGCGAGTGTGCTCCGGTGCGTAATTTCCAAACGCACCCATAGGCTTCCCCCCGCAGCTGCGCGGTCATATTCCTCTCAATGTTTACTAACAGGAAACCTGTCTATACTATCAGAGTTACAAAGAGACAAATTAACACTGAGGATTTTACCGTGTAGATGCACTAGTAAGAAACTTCAAGTAACACGAAACACCCTCCCCACCAAGGAAGGAGAAAAGGAATTGCATTGACTGTCTAGACAGAGAGACCGAGCGAAGAAGGATGTTGCAACAGGTCAAGGTGATAAGAGATAGCAGATAGTATGCTGATTAGCGAAGAGAGTGTGATGTGAAAATGGAATGAGTATTTGAGGGGCTGATGAATGAAAAGAATGAGAGAGAGAGAGAGATCGAGGCTGTAGGATATGGGGATAGTGAACAAGAAAGTGAGGAGGGTTGTGAAGGAGAAAGTGAGGGCAGTTATGAAGAGGATGAAAGGTGGGAAGGCGGTTGATCCGCGACATTACAAAGTCTAAACCAGTTGTGCTATAAACACGCCCCCTTCTGTGGCCAACGCGGAAGTGCCTTTTTCAAACAACCGCAGACTATTTTTTTTCGCCGATAAAGTATAGTTTTGGACCATGACGGAGGCGCGCCGACTCAGCAGACCTTGAGGCCGAGGAGACGCGCCCGAGCGCCTTCAGGCGCGAGTGCCCGCGTCGACCGGCCGATGGTCTGCTAGTCGACTCAGCGCCGTTCGAGTTATGTACCGATAGGGACAGAATAGTAAATAATGTTTTGGTGAGAGCGTTTGCCCCAACTGTCACTCAAAGTGGCTACTGGCCAATCACAGCGCGTCCTTGCACAAGCGTATTGGCCAATCATGCACTGGTTTAGACTATGGAGTCACGCGGTTGATCCAGGTTATCTCTGGAGGTGTGACAATGTTTAAGAGAGAAGGCAATGAAGTTCCTCACTAGAAGGATCAACACAATATTGGAAAGCGAGAATGCCCAAGCGGTGGAGAATAAGTATACTGGTACCGACTTTCAATTAACAAGGGCAATGTATAGAGCTGTAGGTATAAAGCTGATAAGCCACAGCATGAAGTTACTGGAAAGAGTAATGGAAGCTAGACTAAAGGCAAGTACACACTGCAGGACCTTAAAGTTGTCGGGGGGTCATCTGATCGTTAAGCATAACACACTGCAGGAGTTTATTTCTTGAAATCGGCTGTCATAATATCGTTGTGGTCTTCCCAACACGATTGATCCCCGACAAGGGCTGACACACTGTAGGATAGTTCACTAGGATGCTATCTCCAGAGTCAGACCCGATACATACATTTGTGTTTATTCCAATTCATTTTAATCGACGAATCCCGTGATATGCCTCTCTCCCTCTCCCCCCGGCCCTCTCTCTCTCCCCCCTCTCTCGCTCTCTCACTCGTTAAGAGCGCAGAAGCGGTCAGTGCCATGTCTGCTTATTATAAGCGACTTTGGGATTGTATTTCTGTAAAGTTGCTTGAAAGTGTAGTTGGTTTTTTTGGCCTTGTTTCCTAATGTTGTTTGAACCAGTTGTTCTCAAACATTTTCATGGCAAGGACCCCCAAATTAATAATAATAATTAATTGTCCACAGAGGCGCAGACATCCCCCTCCTGAAAACATGTTGTGCCATAGACCCCCATTCAAGATCTGTGTGGATTTTGTAAATATTCCACCCCCCCCCCCCCCGCCCCAAAAAAAATGTCTTCTTTAAAAATAGCCTATCTACAACGTGAGCTTGTAGATCGTCTATTTTCAAGTATCCAATGTATTTGTATATAGGCTTAAAGTGCTCATAGTCGCTTTTGTTGGGCTTGTTTTCACAAACCTAGTTGCTTATTTCTCTCGCAAAATCTGGCAACACAGACAACGACACACACACACACACACACACACACACACACACGCTCACACACAGAGAGAGAGAGCTCTCGCTCTCGCTCTCTGTCTCTCTCTGTGTACAATTCCTCTAAAATAAACAGCCCACCAGGCTCGCTCACTTTCTCATTTCGTTTTATAATGTTAACTTATTACAGGACTGGACGGTAATATTGCGGTAGGGACTGTTTGTTGTGGTCAGGTCGACGCTCCCCTATAGCCACGGTGGCTGTAATGTGTTCTCATTGGCTGTAGCGTGCATCTCCTCGCAAGGTTCCTCGCAGCCCCGTTCATAGTGTATGATATTGTCTGTTGTCCTGTCCCAGACAGAGATGAATATCTAACAATTTAGATATCTGAAAAGCCGTCGCAGAGCTGAGAATCGCGGCCACATCGGGTCGCAGAGCCTTTCACACACACAGAGCATTATGTCGCCGATCAAAGGCAGATCTGCGTCAGGTCGGGAGGTTTTGTCGGCGAGCGCCAAAAAATGTCGGCGACAGCAATATCGGACCTAATGTCTTGCAATGTGTACCTGCCCTAAGAGGAGAGGTAACAGGTAGCGAGCAGCAGTATGGGTTTATGCCAAGAAAGAGCACTACAGATGTGCTGCTCGCCCTGAGAATGTTAATGGATAGAGAAGGTCAGAAAGAGTTACGCTGTGTCTTTGTGGACCTAGAGAAAGCATAATGATAGTGTCCCTAAGACAGAACATGTGTGCATGAACATAGATCTGTGCATAGATGTGGTGAAGGGGAGGGAGTATAAATACTTGAGGTCAACTATCTAAAGTAATGGGCATTGCAGAATAGAGGTGAAGGACAGAGTGCAGGCAGGGTGAAACGGATGGAGAAAAATGATTTGTGACAGGAGGGTTCCAGCAAGAGTGAAAGGGACGGTGTTTAAGACGGCAGTTGAGACCTGCGGATTGAAAACGGTGGCACTGACGAAAAGACAGGAGGCCGAGCTGAAGCTGGCAGAATTGAACATATCACGATTCTCATTAGCAGTGAGAAGGAAGGAATGACCACAGTAGAGGGACAGCCCAGGTTGTAAATTGTTGTTGTCATTCATGCATTGATACAATAATTCATGCATTGATACAACAGTCAATCCAATCCAATGACACGTGGTCTTGTTCATTTTGAACAAGAATGCAAAAATACAGTGAGTTAATAATTACAGTTGACATGGACAGTAAACAGTAAGATATTCCTTTAATGTACACATCTCATAACTTACCCTGTGACATGGAAATGCGTAGATAATATACAAACTACAGTACTAGACTTTGACCGTGCTCGTTGTTTCATTTCCCAGAGAAGCTCCAGGATGAGCTGGACAGAGTGATTGGGAGTCGTCAGGTGCTTGTAGAAGACAGGAAGAACCTGTCCTACACTGACGCTGTCATCCATGAAATACAGAGAGTGGCCAACATTGTTCCCATGTCACTTCCTCACACCACCAGTCAAGATGTCACCTTCCAGGGTTACTTCATTAAAAAGGTCAGACTGAATAAAACACTTTTTTGTTCAACGATGCTATTTCTATAAACAAAACTACAGCAATAACAAAAAACACCAACAATAGGCTAGGTCATAAAGTGCTGCAAGTAATATTTGTTGGTTAAATCTAAATGTTTTTCATTCTTATTATTATGCATTTTTTGTAGCGCTATATCCTGATAGTAATTGCTATAGAGTGTGTGTAATGTGGGGGAGAAGATGGAATGAGTAGGGTAGCCCCATCTCTCCAGCTCTTTAGGAAACACAAAATACGTTCCAGTTCCAATTTTGTCTGCAAATGTTTTGTCTTTGTTTCATCACTTCCAATTTCTCTTGTTTATCCCGGGATAAACAAGTGTTGTTTATTTTGGGAGGAGCGGCGCTACCCACACGTTTAGCTGTGTTACTCCTTCCGCGATTGCACAATCCTTACACATTATACCTTGTTGTAAAGGTGACTAATCAACGATAAAAATGATATAAGATACAATACTAATTGGTATTGAAGGGGAGAAATAATCGACCAAAGTTACGTTTCTGAACTTTTTGTGAGGAGTTTATATACTGTATTATATCCCGAAAGCTTATAATATCTTTTGAAACACTACCGCAGATAGCTTTGAAAACATAGACTTTGATGACTATTCTCTACAGGGGACTACTGTGTATCCCCTCTTGACGTCCGTCCTTTGGGATGAAAGTGAATGGGAGACCCCGCACACATTTAACCCTGCCCACTTCCTGGATAAGGATGGCAAATTCGTCAAGAAAGACGCCTTCATGCCTTTCTCTGCAGGTAAACCAGCTCAATCTGCAACTCTTTACACTTCTTGTTGGTGTCAATTTAACCCATCAAGACCGGGAAAGTATCTGTGTCTTTTAGATATCTCGTTGGCTATTCAAAAATAGCAGATATACAAGCTTGTATATCTGCAAAAAAAAAAAAATAGTGAAAATGTGTGCAAATCTTTGAATATATATATATATATATATATATATATATATATATATATATATATATATATATATATATATATGTATGTGTGTGTGTGTGTGTGTTATTTTAAACACGAACATTTTTAACTCAAATCTTTACTTCTGGGGGGTCCCTGGAACAACACATTTTGAGATGGGGGTCCGCGGCCAAATACATATCATTGTGGGGGTCCTTGACATGAAAAAGGTTTGAGAACCACTGATATTATAACAACATACGTTTTTTCAAAAAACTGTTAGGATTTAGAAGACATTTGTAGAATCCCCCAGAAGCAAAGATTTTAGTTAAACATTTTCGCTTTCAAAAAAATATATATATATTCAAAGATTTGCACAAATGTTCACGATTTTATAAAAATAGCAGATCTACAAGCTCATAGCGAGGCACTCGGTGCCGCACTAAGAGCGTGTAGGCCTATATCTGCTATTTATGAATAACCTGTTGCGTGAATATCATCAGAGTCGGACAAACTTCTTAGTATGCAATTAAAATCATTTTATTTCCTATACGGTTTAACAATACTAAAATCAGGGGAAAGGGGAGGTGGAACAATGGGTTGGTAAGTCATTCTCCAAACAATTCAAATCAGATTCATGAAGGCAGGTGTTTCTGTCTGCCTAATAAGCACAGATAGCCTGGTCTCTGGCGCAGATGGGCTCAATCCCACTAATTAGGGATGACACTGGGATGACAATGGTCACTGTCCTATTGTCTTTAAGTGTCCTTTAAAGTGCTTTAAACATTACATTTCATTTTCCACTTCTATCTTCAACATAGCCAAATAAACCTTAAAATGACACAGGTGCGTTCCCGGTCTTAATAATGGGTTAAGAAGCCTCATGGCTGGCTGACCGCATGGTAATGATGATGCTTGCCCTCTCTCAGGTCGCAGGGTGTGTGTGGGGGAGAGTCTGGCCAGGATGGAGCTCTTCCTCTTCTTCATCTCTCTCCTCCAGCGCTTTCGTTTCACTCCTCCACCTGGGGTGACAGAGGAGGAACTGGATCTGACACCAGTCGTGGGTCTCACCCTCAGCCCTACACCTCATCAGCTGTGTGCCGTCTGTCGCCTCCACTAAGTAGAAACCTTTCTCAGAAGCTGTCCTCTGTACTGTACAGTGGTGGAAAGTAACTAAGTACATTTACTTAAGTGCTGTACTTATTATGTACAATTTTGAGGTATTTCCAATTTCCATTACTTCTACTCCACTACATCTCGGATCCAAATATTGTACTTTTACTCCACTACATTTATTTGAGTTCAGTTACTTTAGTGACTAGTTACTTTGATTATTATTACAAAACATACATTACATACATACATACATACATGAAAACTTGAAATGGGACATTCTGCATAATGGGTACTTTCTACTTTAGGTAATTTAAAGGGGCTACACCATGAATTTCATTTTTTTTTAGGTTTTTAGTATTTTTTGGGCTCCCCAGTGTCTCTTGTACCCAAAAAAATATATTTTTTTAACATTCAGTCATTCATGCTCATTTCATGGATTTCCTGAATGGGCGTGTCTGAACAGGCCATTTCAGAATGGCAGGGCAAGTGATGTCACTTGCCCTGATTTTGCATTGAGGATGGCCAGACAGAATTGCTCAGTAGCTCCCCTCTGCCCAATAGGACGTTTTGGTATTGCAGCTGAAAAAGCTTGGAATGACAGACAGTCAGATTGTGAGAAAAAATATCTGGATGTTTTTTAGGCTTACAACCTGTTTAAAACGTATTAGGGGGCAATATTTATATATAATATATTTTTTTTTAATTCATGGTGTAGCCCCTTTAAGTACATTTTGATACCAATACTTTTGCATTGTATGTGTTGTCTTTATTTGAAAAATATATTACAAAACAATATTCACCACTTTTGATGTTGTGCACTGATATCAATCAAATAGTTAAATAATCCATCATAAATAATCTGTGAAATATCACATGCAATTATTGAAATCTGTAGTAACACAGGCCGGCAATTATAGGCTTCATTCAGGCTCATACCAAACCGGAGTTCACAGTTTCTCAGATGTGTTTATTACAACAACAAAAAAATAGTGACCAAAGAAATATAGAAGCCTCCTTGTGTACAAACACCTTTTTTTGGATTTATAATTTGATTATGGATTACTTCTTTCATCAGCACCCTAGAAGAGATATTATAGTGGTGCCTTCAATTAACTTTACCTCTTAACAACGTAAGCACCATACTGTCATACAACCAACAGCAAAAATAGCCGATCTAAAAGCTCACAGCCCATTGCACCCCCTATAATGACCCAACATAGGTATGCCGGCAGGGTTAAAGTGGTTAATTTAAATGACCACAATGAATGACCTTGCTCCTCCTCGTAGAATTTCTATTGCCCTGAGCTCCTCAAATGTTGGTAGATGGTTAGCTGGTAATATACCATGGTAATGATGTTAGTGTGACCACAGACAGGGTTATTGCTGGCTGATAGAGCTCAGTTAGAAGTATAGGCTGCATTTGGGAAACAATGGCCCAATGTGAAGACATTCTTTCTCAGTTCCCTGACGATAACAGCAGAACCAACCCTTATATCCATTAAGCCTAAGGCTACTTTCATTCGTCCTTATCAATCCTTAATTCTTCTGTAGCTTAAGAACAAACTTTATAAAAGCTGCCTGTCTCCAAAGCTCAAAACGTGTGGCAAATGCAATGCGTTGTGAGCTTGTACGGTCGGCTATTTTCGGCGCATAAACACCGCGTGAGGTGGAGCAAAAGTAGGCCTCAGTCATGAAGAGGTTATATAAAAAGAAAACAGAATTGCTTCTGGCTCAGTTAGAGATGCGCGTTTCGACACAGGATAGAGACTACAGGCCAATGTACAGAAATGAGTTACCTGGTCTAACTCTGTTAAGATATTTGTTAACAGGAACCTCCGGTCTATTAACCCCAGGCAGATTTGTAAACCATCTTCATCCATCATTTTTTGAAAATTACAAAAGGTATTTGTTAATCATATATGAGAATTTATTGTATTTGAATCCATTCTCTATTAGTTATCAATGTGTTATTTCACTATATAGCCTATTTCTGCACCTTAGTTGTTAGTCGGTTAGTCATCAGATCACCCTCTGCTGTTTACGTTCAAAACTCAACACTTGAATCTAATGAACATTACATTACTCTTTTAACATGTATTGGAAAACTTGTCAAGGTTTAAAAATACCTGTTGTTTTATTCTAGCAAAACATTTTTGCTTAGTACAGCAGAGTATATGGTTTTCATATCGAACCTGATGCACTAACTGCCTTGTTTGGTTGCTCCGAAGCTTCTCTTGCTCTGCCATACTCTGTCCAGCAGACTCTTATGCTTGGTACACTGGTAGCAAATTATTTTAACAGAGTGGAAGACTTCCACCGCTCCTTGTTTTACCAGATGGCTTAATGAGTTTGTATCACTGATACACCTGGAGAGGCTGCGTTGCAACAAACAGGACAGTCTGGCAACATTTGAATACATATGGGGTCCTATCACGGGTCATCTCGACTCTCTGACTGCTCTGTTTTGTACAAGCTAAATTTTGAATGTGTCCAACTTTGTATTCTGTTTGCCTATGCAGTACCTCGTTATGATAATTACTCATGTTCAACATACATTATAGTCTGGTGTTTGTTTGTCTTGTTATGTCTTGTTGATGTCATGTCTTATAAAAAATCAATAAAAATTAATATACAAACACTGAAAAGAAGAAAAAAAAGGTTTAAAAATACCTGTACCTCCGAGTTAGTTTCCAGATATTGGTACTGAACCCAATCAACCACATGAACCCTAGTGTCCAACATTCTGCGAAAATAGCTGATCTACAAATCACAACACATCGTGTTGCAACACATTGTGAGCTTAGATTAGTTATTTTAGGGGGAAGAGATTTGGTGTAAACAAGAGGGAAGTACTAGAAGACCTACTGTGGCACCTTAGGGACCCCAGGGTCAGCTACGTTATAGGGTTTAAGTGGTTAAACCCTATACTCCGTTGTACAGCAATCTGCAAAAATAGCCAGAATTTAGAATCTTGTGTGCTGCAACACGTTGTGAGCTTATAGATCACTATTTTTGATGACATTTTCACCTAATGTAAATACGGAAGCCAGGACTTACACAGTACTTGTTTTACACAGAATGTTTAAAGCTAGAATATCCCGTCAGCTACAGTAGGTGGCAGCACAGATGACTAGCATTAGTGCCGGGGGGAAAAACCATTGCCTTCCCCAGGCCTGAGATTTGTGGACTTCTTACATAAAACACCTCTTTAACAGTTTCTGTTGAATTCCAATGAGACATTTTAAATATAATGTCATGATTTAGAGGAGTAAAACCAGGGATGTCAAGTGTTTGAAAAAGCAATGAAGATACTCCATGGTCACTCCAAATAGCAAGATTACTTGTGATACTCATTCCATTTGGGTTTTTTTTCGTTTTGCTTTTTTTTTTTACTTGTTTTTGTTGTTTAAATTAAAGTGTGTGGGGCGGAAAGCCAATACTTTTTCTTAAAGTTTGAGATATTTGAGACATATAAAGAAGGGGTAGGACCTGATAAGTTTTCACAAAACGTCTTCCTACTCCTTTTTCGAACATGGACTATAATTCAAGGATGTTAAAATAATTTTGCCGCTGTTTTAAAAAATATAATAATTCTTTCTTCTTTTTTTCTCCTTTGTCTTTTTCTCATTTATATATTTTTTATATGTTCGAAATAAATAAATAAATGGGGGGAAAAAATGATGGTCTTACTTTGTGGCACAGAAAATGAATTGTTTGCAGTTCTGTTGACCGTAGCTAATTTCAATAAAGACTTTCAAGTCTAAGATCTGAATCACTCTCTTAAAGGACCACTGCAGTTTTCAATCGATCTTCATATAATTGGTCCTTACTAATGCCCCTAGCAAGTTAGCATGATCTAATAGAAGCCTAATTCTTCTCCCAACTAAGTTTGGCAACAGAGTTTTTTTTTACTTATTAGAATGAAATAGAATGAATAGTTCCTGTGATTCAATTAATTGTGTTTGATGCCTATGCCTAGATCCCCACAGAGTTTTGAATAATTGACAGTTGAGTCATGGAAACACCAGTGACATACAATAATAAATAAGTTAACACATACTGTGTTTTAAACATTATGGGATAAATAAAAAACTTCAGATATTAAACTACAAATAATAAAAAAGAAGGCATATTCTGAACATTACGGATTTACTCTTTTCCCCATTGTTTCGTTTTTCATCCCCAAATTCCTTATATTGCCATTTGTGTTATATTAAAACATGCTACTTTTAAACATAAATTGTATGTTTCAAATGTGTTTCAAAAACAAAATTATTTCTGAGACATTTCTTCTCAATCACACTATTATTTTACAAATTAAAATAATACATATAAAATCACAGCAGAGCCCTTTTGTCCTTCCTCAACAGCTTGCACATCAAATGGAATTTGAAACAATCTAAGGTCATTCCACTTTAATAATATTGAGCTGGTGGTCCTGCGGAGAGTGGTTAGAGTTCAACACTGGCTGGGTCGAGACACTGCAGTCCTGTTGGCCGCCGGCTGGGCAGCTGCTGGAGTAATCCGATGTTTTATTCTCCAAACTCATGAATGGCTGAGAGTGTGACTGGGTGTATGTAGAGGCATAGGACTGTGTGTAGGACGGCATGAGGGTTTGACTGTGCTGCTGTGTGTACGCCGTTGTGTAAGGCTGTGTTTGTGTGGGAGCATGAGAGAGTGGGAGACTCACAGGGTTATTACACGACTGGAACCCATTCATGCTAGTAGAGCTTAGTCCAGGCACTTTGAAGCTCCCCACCGTCTCCAAACTGTCTATAGGATTGTAGCTTGGCTGAGCTTGGCTGCACTGAGTGTACGTGCCTTGGCCGTAGTTGTAAGTGTCTTGAGCGAGGGAGGTGGACATGGAGGAGTGTGACCGCGATGGAGGTGACTGAGTTTTGTTATGCTGCTGTCCGTGACAACAAGGGCCCAGTTTGGACGCCAGGCTCTGCAGGGTGCCAAGTATCTGCTTCTGAACTTGTGTCTGCTGTGCTTGCTCTCGCTCGACACGGCACTGCTGCTCCACCAACATCTTCAGCGCCAAGCCCAGGCTACGCACCTCTGAGCCCAGGGCCTGGATCTGATCTTGGAGTCCATGAACGATAGCTCCGCTCACAGCTCTGCCTCCCGTCTCCTGCGCTGCCTGCTGAGGGCTGGGGTTCCCGTCTCTGCGGGCAGGGCACTGAGCTCCGGAAGGCGCCTGGAGGCGAATCATGACAGGACTCCCGGGTCCCTGGGAGGTTTGAGGCACCGATGTCCGGTTTGGAAGCCGAATGCCAATCCGAGGGGGAGGAAGAGGGGAACGAACAGGCGGACCTGGTCTCTGTGTGAGGAAACGTCTAGGGCCACCAGACGCTCCTGGCTGTTCTTCTATAGGTGTCTGTACGTCGGAGAATACAAAGTAATAAACTGGTAGAACAGTATGAATAACGGTGCATAGGAGGTGTTAAGTTACACATTTAAATGTTTGGTCTGCTAGGTTAAGTTAGCCTCTTTTCTCACCTTTTCAGTGGTGAGATCATAGGTTTCGGGTTGTCGTGGAATTGCATTTCTCAAATCAGTTCCAGGGACATTGGACTGATCTCGCCTCAGCAAAGAAGCCACCTGTTGGAATGACTGCCGAAAAACAACATAATGCAGTCTTCATTTTTAAGATTGGGCCTCGTCACAAACTAAAAACTCTTAAAATCTTCTTACTTGTATCGTTGAGACAATAGCCTATGAAAAACCAACGTGGGTTTAATCATTCATCAGTGTGATGGCTACGGTGCGTACCCTGCAGTCTACGATGAAATATTTCGTTTGGCATTACAGGCATTGATTTTACCACAGAAAATCTGTAAATTTAAGGGCTGAATGAGGCCCAATATCATGTTTGAGGCAAATTAAATGTAAAATCTATATATTTTTCCTATTCTAAGAAACCACAATTACAAACATGAGTTGAGGCTATGTCTCAAGAGAAAATAATAACTATGCCATACGGATGCACAATGTTGAAACCTTTGCTCATTTAGATTACCAATCATTTCCACGGTCATTTCAGTCTATAATATCAATATTGTTCTTGTTTGTTTCTTTGCAATACCACCATGTGTCTTATAGCTATACTATAACTGTGATTCTGGGAGCAGTAAATCTCTAAAAACACAATTTTATGTGCTCTCCATAAATGCCTGCTGTTGGTACATATATCCATGCAAAATAAAGAGCATTATTTTGAAACAGCTTTTGATACCGATACACATTTTTTAAGCAATAATTGGCCGATATACGTATTATGCATCCCTACTAGGCGGCTACCTTTGTCCTATGTGACAGGGCTTTATCCAACAGCCTCTTGCGGGCGGCCAAGATGGGATTTGTAGCCGGAGATGGCGTCACCCGTCTCCTCATTAAGGCTGCCGATGCCGTCACCGCTGTCGACCCGGGTTCTGTCCCTATAGCAGTGGACTGAAGAGCCCTCTGTTGACTGTTTTGAGCTAGAGAGGTGACACTAACGATCTGGATGTCATTCTCGTCCTTATTGGCCTCGTTTTGCTGCTGCGGCCTGCTAGTTCCACTGCTCTCCCCCGACCCAGGTGGCTTTGCAACAGTTTCTGGCGTAGTGGTGGCAGTCTGCTTGGTAAATTCCGCTGCCGCGGCAAGGCCAGCATGGTGAGAGGCCTCACGCAGTAGGTTCTGAAGTTGAATGTTGCTCCAGCCCTCTCTTATCCCTGTGTGGTTTCCCCCGGCTCTAGCCAGCACCTGTGTCTTGTGGTGGAAAAAAGTACACAAATGTTTTACTTAAGTAAAAGTATCAATACTGCAATGTAGAAATACTCTGTTACTGTTAAGTAAAAGTCCAGAATCCACTGACCTGTGTTGGGGTTGTGCTGGTCCCAGCCTCCTCGGGCCTGACCCTTCCCGGCAGTCTACCCTGAAACTCCCTTAGGAACAGGTAGATGGCTTGGGCAGACACTTTGATGTTTTCCAGCTCTAGAACAGCCTTGATTTTGCGGAAGCTTAGACCAGCCTTCCGCAGCTCCACTACTTTTCGCTTGGCGGCCTCATCCAGCCGGCCCATGGTCTCTTACTCAAGACCGGGGTGGAGGGAATTCCTTCTGAATATTTGTTCCACCACCACCTGTTAAGAAAGGGCAGTTAATGATAGCTCACTGTGATTGTGTCCATATACAATGTAAGTTCAGGTGTGTCGTTGTTTGTGTTACTGATAGAGGCACACTCTTTGAAAGTATCTATGAAAACATATAGCCATCACCCTTGTAGAAGTAAAAAAAACATTCAGACTTTTATGTTTTCCTGTTATTTGTAATTGCATTATTATACCACGGGTGGAGCCATGTGGACAGAAGTTGCGGTATACACCATCTTCCAATAGAGTATTGTTTATGGAAGTTTGACTTCAAAGGAATACCAGTGCATTACCATTAAGGCTTCCATGCTCATATTCACTAACTGTCAACTCGTGTTAATGTAATGGGTTTTTCCAAAATAATTTGAAAATAATTGAGTTTGTATTATTTTAGGGAACATAAAAAGAGAGTGGCATGAACATGAACATTTAAATGAATCTGGATTTTCCGAGGATGAAAATCATAGGGAGCTATATTAAAGTCTGAGCTCATTATATATCAAGTTCATTGAACGATATTAAGCACACGAGTGAACTTGTAGATCTGCTGTTTTTGAAAATAATTTGAAAAGAAGGGGGAAAAAGAGACACTGTCATACTCATAATACACATTATTGTGACAATATCGATGTCAACGTATTTGTCCAAAACCTTTATGTGAAAATATTTGAGAATTGTGAACAGACATCGTCCTCTTAAAAGAAACTAGTAAACGACAATTATAACTACTAGTTCAGTGGTTCTCAAATTTTTCATGTCAAGGACCCCCAAATTGACACTTATTAGCCCACGGACCCCCATTTCAAAAGATATGCCAGGGACCCCCATAAGCGAAGATTTTTATGGCTCTAGCAGTGATGCTCAACCATTTTAATTTCAGGGACCCCCAGTTTGACATGCATTATAGGCTATAGGACCCCCATTTAATGGCATTTGTATCACTTGGACCGCAATTTATATTGTAAAATCTATGTCAATGTAACTCTGAGAGTGTACAAATGGTTCCATTTGTACACTCTCAGAGTTACAGATCAATAAGGGTCCATTTGGTGCCTAATCTATCATTTAGCTGGGGACCCCCTGGAACTCCCTCAAGGACCCCTGGGGGTCCCCGGGCCCTCACCAATGTACTAGTTAACTTCTACTAGAACTACAAGCATCAGCTGACAATAAACAGCGAGTTTAACCACTTAAACGCCAGCATCTGTATTGTGGGGAAAGATTTCGCAAAAAATAGCCGATCGACAAGCTATTTTCTGCGAAAGCTTTCACCACAATAATCCAAAACAGAGATGATCCATAGTATTGAGCCCTGAGGGACTCCGGGTTACCCATATGGGGTTTAAGTGGTAATAATCGCTTAATTATTACCTGCCGAATGGTTCCCTCTGAAGGAAGGCGAATCACTGGCGTTCGATCAACGTGTAACCTTAGTTTAAATCATTCTGGAGTACATCAGACATACATAATAACGTGTCTTATTTGCATGACTCGTATAGCTTGCAGAGCAACGTTAGAGGCGTTTTTCACCCACATTTTACAACGTAAACAAATGGTAGTTGGTTTGTGTGTAGTGTTGCCAGGTTTCGTGAGAGAAATAAGCAAACCTGGTCTAGGAAGACAATTAATACCAAAAGAAGCAACTTTAGGCCACATGAGCCTATTTAAACCTACATTATGCATCGGCTATTTGAAAATAGTCAAAAATAGCCTGTATAAAATAGCCAATAAAATCTGCTATTTTCTAAAACTCTTCCAATAAAATGTGTAATATTTGTGATATTCTTTGAAACATTTTAAACAACACAAATGCTCCCTGGACACAATGCATTTATGAAATATTTGAGAACCACTGGTTTAAATAATAATCAAAACATTTTGGAAGCAAGTCTACATAAGCAACTACACTTTAGAAACAAGCCCCAAAAAACCGCACCCCGCAACTACCAATTTTTCATTTTGTTTCCATTTTTCTTTTTTTTACAGAAAAAGAAGGCCAACGTCGCTTATAACAAGCCGACATGGCAACGCTGCTAGATTTAGGCTCCGTCGCACGACGGTGTCGCGCGCCAAATAAAAAAAAAGCAGACCTACAAGCTTGCGACGCGTCACCTCCGCGACGACACGCGAGCTTGTAGATCTGCGTATTTTCGACGCGCGACACCGTCGTGCGACGAAGTATAAACACGCACCCTTTTCCGCTGTCGCTTAGCTTGAATCGCAACTTCCGTTCCGCTCTTTCGTCGTGACGTCATCGCTTAGCGACACACAACACACACACACGGCCGAGTGTTTGCATTGGAATAGAAGAAATGTGAGTATATATATTTAAACAAAAATACATTCTCCATGTTGTGTGAGCAGAAAATGCACTGGCGCGTGTAACTCAGGCCCTGAGTTGACCTGCTGGTCACGATGGTTCAACAATAATCGACGCGAAAGTCGTGTTGTTGTCTTAGGGTCTGTGAGCTCAATGGCGGCGGAAGGAAGCCTGCTGCTCTGCTGCAACAGCTGCGATACAGAATGCAGCATCAGTTCAACTCTCTCTAGTGCAGTGGTTCTCAAACGTTTCCATGTCAAGGACCCCCAAAATGATATGTAATTGTACGCGGACCCCCCCCCCCATCTAAAATACATTTTGTGCCAGATTTGTCCAAAATAGCAGATCTACAAGCTCATAGCGTGAGCTTGTAGGTCTATTTTTGAATGGCCAAAGTATAAAATATGGTTAGTGGTTAAAATGACTGTGACGCTGTATTAACTCATTTTGCTGGGGACCCCCTGGTACAAAACCCCCTGGTACAAAACAGGTTTGGAGATTGAGAACCGCTGCTGACCATAAAAATATTGTGCTCACACATTATGTTCTTATTAAGTCAAGGTGTCTCTTCCGTTGATACTACTTATAGTTGATGAAATTTGGAAATGTCTTGATTATTAAGAAATTTCTTAATAATCTGACAAAAAGTAGGCTACTTTTTGTCAGATTTCACGAAGACGTAGATTTTTTAAATTTCATTTTATTTTCCCCATATGACTTAAAATGTTGTCCAAAGCGCTTTTTCAGAACAGATTAGGCAGCCCAGTGATAGAGTGATGTACCGTATTTGATCTCATGATGACAATCTATCTTCCACTTTTAGGGCACCATCACCGACCAAAAGAAAGGAAGAGGAAAAGTCCAAAGACAGAGGCAAAGAGAAGACGGGTACCAAGGAAGCCGCAGACAAGGACAGGGGAAGGGAGAAGGGAAGGAAGCGTCGCAGTGCTTCTAGTGGCAGCACCAGCAGGTCACTGGATTTGATCACTCGCTTGACTCTGATGATCATCACTTCATTGTTTGAGCCTGATTTGTACTTTATGATTTATACCACAGCGTCAGTCGCCGAACATTTCTAATCTAGATTAGGCCTGAAATACGTGATGTCACATCGCTTGTGCTTGTATATCTTCTATTTTCACTACATTTGAAATGGGGCTAATGTGGTTAATTCAAAATTTACTTTTTAGTTTCCGAGAAATGTAGTGTTGTCAAAAGGTACACTATTTGTCTTTGAAATGCAGTGGAGTGAAAGTATCCAAAAATACAAGTACTCAACTCAAGTACATATACTGTAAAACATACATAAGTAGTACAGTAATCAAGTAAATGTACTTTGTTACCGTCCGCCACTGACCATGATTATGTGCTCCTCCTGATCCAGATCCAGCTCTTCCTCAAGCAGCAGCTCTGGATCCAGCTCTGGTTCCTCGAGTGGATCCAGTTCTTCTGGCTCCAGCCGCTCCAGCCGTTCCGGTTCTTCCAGCTCGTCCTCCAGCTCCTCGGGGTCTCCGAGCCCGAGTCGCAGACGCGGCGGCCACGACAACCGCCGACGCTCCCGCTCCACGTCAGTAACTGCCGTTGTATTTCCATGAGGGCTGGGCAATATGACTCCAAAATCAATATCACCATTATTTCAAACTTTTGCCTCGATTACGATTTAAATGAACGATTATTTAGAAGAATAGTGGAAATGGCAGATCTACAAGCTGACAACGCATCACGCGTTGTGAGCTTGTAGAGCTGCTATTTTCCCTATTTTTGCATGCCATGTTGTACAACGAAGTACTGTATAATACAGGGCTAAGTGGTTAATCAAAATCTATTTGGATTTCTTCTTTATTTTAATATATATATATATATATTTCTTTTTTTGATTGAAGCAAAATGATATGGCCGTGTGCACATTGCGCTGCTGCTTGCTGTAGGCACGCAGTGTTTATTGTTTTAATTAACCTTAGGCCTAAATACAAAAGATGTACACCACATGGCTAAATACAGAAAACCTTGTGCCCATGCCCTAAGCACCCTGCAGTGCAGTAGTTATCTTTATAATGACTTTGTCAAATGATTTTAAGCATGTTCGTGTGTTTGTTGTTGAAAAAAACATCAAGCCATAGGCTATTTTAGATCCATAGTAGCTGTCTGTCGGTGTCGGCTCTCGGGTGCATTCAGCAAAAAAAAAATCACACCTTGCAACCGACTGCCAGTCTGTAGTAATCTGAAGTAGTCTGTTTGGTGGAGAGCTACCTTAAGAAATCGGGGGCAAAATAAAGTCGGTTAGAGGTTCCTAAATTTCGGTTTCAAATTTTTATGATTGGCCATCCCTCATTTTTATTTTAATGCACAGAACAATTATAATATCAGAACTATTTCCAGTTTTCAGCTTCTCAAGTGAGCGCAGGGGGGAAGCAGTTGGGGGTAGTAAGTGTCTTGCTCAGGGACACTCGACACATTGCCGGGGCCGTGAATGGAACCTGGGACCTTCTGCTTCCAGGGTGTTCTCTCTACCCATTCAAATACGGGGGGAGGGAATGTAAAACTAAAAACGTTCTAATTTTGTTTTGTATAGCCGAAATATAAAATGGGGCTCATTCTGCTGGGGAGACCCCTCAAGGTCCCCGGACTCCACTTTGAGAACCACTGCACTACAATACGTAGGCCTACTCAGCAAATGTTTAAGCATAAGTCTGTGCTTAAACCCCTCTGTATGAACCTTTTATGCAAAATTCCACACTCCGGACAAATTCACAACGGCCTTGGACCACACGCATGCAAAAAAGAGGGGGAAAGGGTTTACACCACTGGTTGCCCTTCATTTCAGTTGAGATAATGATGGCAATCTAAGATTTTGTCTTTTTTTGTGAAAAACACACAGCTCCAAAACACAGAAGAGGGGAGATGATAAGGAACGGAGGAAACGGAGCCCAAGCCCCAAACCCACGAAAGTTCATTTAGGAAAACTGACCAGAAACGTCACCAAGGTGAGTCCAGGACTGGTTCAGACTGGAATGCAGTACACAATTCACCCTGCCTAGCCACTGCTGCGTTTCACACCCAGCCTGCTCTTTTACTCCAGATATTTTTCCTCCTCAACTGCTTCTCTTCTAAGTTGGTAGGCTGTTTTAGATGTTTGTAGAATATTCTAACCAAGGCAACCCAAGGGGTGAGCGTAGCTGAGGGTCTTGTTGCTCATCACACTTGTCTGTTAGTGTGCTTGCAACAACTTTGCAATTATTTGGATGACAATTAATCGTTAAGTAAAATGTCATGACCTTGACAGCCCTATACAATTGCTGAACAGGAACGTTTGTGTGCGTGGTTGTTAACAACTTGCTTGCGTTCCCAGGATCACATCCAGGAGATCTTCGCCACTTATGGGAAGATAAAAATGGTTGACCTGCCAATGGACAGGGTACAGCCACAGCTGTCCAGAGGTTATGCCTATGTGGAGTTTGAAACTCCAGAAGAGACCCAGAAGGCCCTCAAACACATGGATGGAGGTAAAGGGCACATATACTTACCAGTTATGGCTATAACAATCCATTATTCTATTATTCTAGATTAATCAAGCAGTTTTCTTGAGTTGACAGAAACCCCATTTTATAATTAGATATTTCAAAAACAGCTAAAATAGCTCACAACTCATTGTGGTGCGATGTTTGTAGATTGTCTGTTTCCGGTACTTGTGAAAATTGCTGAAAAGTAAAACACTCAAAGTTACCCCCCAAAATCTTTTATTTTATTAAAAATATTTTTTTAAAATTTTAATTAAACTATTTAATCTATTAGTTTGCATAACTGATGCACCACTAATACCAGTGACACTATTTTAGAGTTAAGGTAGCTGGCTGCATACAACACCAGAACACCCGAAGTTGCATTTTTGGGCTTGACTTTGCAGGAGAACATTTTATTCTGATTATGTAGGTTTTTGCTTATTTCCTTTCAGGTCAGATTGATGGACAGGAAATCACTGCCTCTGCTGTACTGACCCAAAGGATCCGTCCTCCACCTCGTAGACCCTCCCCCCCTCGCAGAATGCCACCACCTCCCCCTATGTGGCGTCGCACCCCACCCCGCATGAGGAGAAGGTACATGTTGCTTCATGATATGTTCTACATAGCCCACAAACATTTCTGCATAGTATTCAATTGATCAACCCACTCAATGCAGATCAGACAGAATGACTGAGGTTTCTTACATTTATATTCGGAAGTAGGACATGATTTTGTGTGTGTGTGTGTGTGTGTGTGTGTGTGTGTGTGTGTGTAGGCCAATTTATGCTTGGTGTGTGTTTGTGGCTCTTGCTAGACTGTACATACAGCATATTTTCATTTATACTATATATGAAAGATGTATATATTCATTGTTAGACAATTAATTGGCAATAGATATATATTTAATATATTCACTGTTGATAGACTGTACCTTTTTTATGTTTACTGATAGACACATACGGTATGTCTACTGCCAGAATCTAAGCTCAATCTTAAATCAAAGATTGTCTTAAATCTTGATGTGGTTCTAAAAAAGCTTTAATTCATGACTTATAGTGTGCTATTGCGGCTTTAATTCATGGCCTATAGTGTGGTATTGTGGCTTCAATTCATGGCATATATTGCAGTTATTGTATATGTTCATGAGGTATTGGTTTATCCCCCCAAATCATGAAGGCTGATTCTACCTTTGAGACAAATAAATAAGTCAGTGTGTCCAAAAAGGTAGCTGCTGCACTTTGGCTTCAGCCTCTCCAGTGTTTCACACTTAACCCATTGAGACCGGGAACGCATCTGTGTGTCATTTTTAGATTTCTTTGGCTATTCAAAAATAGCAGATCTACAAGCTCATAGCGCGGCACGAGCTTGTAGATCTGCTATTTTTTGAAAAACCATAAATGTTTGCAAATCTTTGAAGATAGATAGACAGACAGATAGATAGATAGCTTGCTTGCTTGCTTCTGGGGATTCTACAAATTTCTAATAAATCCTAACAAGTTTTTTTTTTTAAACGTATGTTGCTATATATATCAGTGGTTCCCAAACCTTTTAAGTCAAGGACCCCCAAAATGATATGTATTTGGCCGCGAACTCCCATCTCAAAATATGTTGTTCCAGGGAATCCCCAGAAGCAAAGATTTTTGTTAAAAATGTTCACTTTTAAAAACATATATTCAAAGATTTGCAAAAATGTTAACGATTTTTCAAAAATAGCCAAAGTATAAAAGGTTAAAAGTATTGTGATGCTATATTAACACATTTTTCTGGACCCCACTTTGAGAACCAATGCATTAAAGGCAAGGTATCTTTTCTTAAGGTCTCGGTCGCCGGCGCCGCGGAGGCGTTCCCCCGTGCGACGTCGCTCTCGCTCCAGATCTGCGGGCCGCAGACGCCACCGCTCTCGTTCCAGTTCCAACTCCTCTCGCTAGACCCTGCAGCCAACCGTGTGCCTAATTCATGCTCCGTCGCAGGCCGAATCTAGCAGACCTGCAAGCCCACAATGCGCCACGGGTGCGACTGTGAGCTTATACAGTAGGTCTGCTAAATTCAATGCGTGACACAGCCGTGCGGCAAAGTTTGAATTGGGCTTTACTGGAAGGACCCCACCCCTCCCCAGTCTTTTTCAGATCTTTAGAGATGTGTCAGACAAGCCCACAAATTAAATTGTTTTGTGGCAGAACATAAATTGGATTGTTCATTTACTTTTGCTTTGTTAAAAAAAAAAAACTTTTTTAATCCTGTGTTTTTCTTAAAGGTGATCGGATTGGTTAGTAAGCTATTTGTTGTTGTCATAAACTTAACCCTGTTGAGCCTCCATTTTTATTTTAGTATTTTTTTTGTTTTTGTTTATTCAAACATCCTTTTACATGTACTCCCAATTTTTACATTTTTGAACATTAAAGATCAACAAACAAACAAAAAAAGATGAGTTGTACATTTGATATGTTCTGATTATGAATGGTTATTTGAGTTTTTGCGGTTCTTTTGTGTTCATCTCACGGTGGCTCACATTGACTTAAACACTGTACTGTGTATACACTGTACATAAAGAATTGTTTAAAAAATGAGAACATTTTGTAAGCGTGCCCTGGGAATGAGCATTCTTGATACGGTTTGTGGATGTGATAAAAAAAAAAGGTAGGCTATATACAATTTCAGAAAGGTGGTAAGTAGCAATATAAAAACATGATTGATAACGTTAACAGCAGATCTAATTATTTCTATTACCAATACCAGGAGGGGGAAGTAATGTGATGTCAGTCAGTTTGGTGAGAAGAGTTATTTATTCAGGTGTTAAAACGATCTTTTTTTTTGTAGATGGAACAGCCTCAAAGATTATAATCTTGCATCATGCAAGGTCGAGGCATTTCCTGTCAATCCTGTGAGTCAGTAGGCTAAACATTGGGTGTGTAGATAAGCAGTGGTGGAAAGTACATGTACTCAAGTACTGTACTTAAGTACAATTTTGAGGTATGTATTTGTACTTTACTTGAGAATTTCCAATACTTTTACTTCTACTCCACTACATCTCAGACACTCGGAGGCAAATATTGTTTTTTTTTTACTCCACTTCAATTATTTGAAAACTTTAGTTACTTTGAACATTTTGATTATTATTACAAAACATCCATTAACCTTTCAGCTCTATTTAAACTGTGGCTATTTGAGAGCGAGAGCTCCGCCTCTTTGTGTGAGGAATTAAAACAATAGACTAGTCTAGGGAGGCTATGATTTCAAAAAGTCAGTACTTTACTGCAGTCCAAGAATAATGTAGCCTACGGTTGATTCTTGGTTCTTTTAAGCCGCCACTATCGCGACAATCTTTCGATGCACTGATAATTAATGATTGTATTGCCTTCTACTCTAATAAAATATGTTCAACAGACGGAAATTATTTGATTTGCTCCACTGCGCCCTCTACAGATCTGGTCAATATCAATGACCATTGACCAGATCTGTAGAGGGCGCAGTGGAGCAAATCAAATAATATCCGTCTGGTGGACATATTTTATTTTAAGCCCAAAAAATGTATTATACAGAGGAGGTGGGGTACCGAGAGGCTTCCCGCCGTGGAGAATAGACTTTCAACAATACAAAACAGCCTTTGTTTCAGTTAGTAGCTAAGTAGTTTTGTTTATTTATTTTTTACTAAAGACGGAGACCTCGCACGGCAGTGGAATGTTCGGTCTATGAGCAGAGCAGCGCGCCTGGCAGGGCGTTAGAGAGAACTCACTGACGCTCTGGACCAGGGCTATGGAGGTATTCTGTTCTGTCACTGATGATGAGTGAGCAGTTTTACAACATGTGCAAATAACATGGCCAAGGACGAAGAAAAGAGGAAACGTCTCAAAGAGCTCCTGGACAGACCTGGAAATGGCAGTTGCGCCGACTGCGGAGCCGCAGGTAATGGTATGACCGTTTGAAGTCTCGTGTCGAAAATAGCAGACCTGCAAGCTCACAAGGCGTCGCGGGCGCGACGCCTTGTGAGCTTGCAGGTCTGCTATTTTCGGCGCGCGACACCGCCGTGATGCCTGCAGTGTAGAAATACTCCGTGACAAGTAAAAGTCCGTAATTCCATTTTACTAAAAGTACAAAAGTATTGGTACCAAAATGTACTTAAAGTGCCAAAAGTAAAAGTACCCATTATGCAGAATGTCCCGTTTAAAGTTTTCAAATGTATACAATGTATATACATCTTTTGAAAATAGCAGATCTACAAGCTCACAACAGGTGCTTAGATCGGCTATTTTCAAATAGCCAAAGTTTAAATAGGGCTGAAGCATAGACTGTGGGCTGAAGTGGTAAATGTAGTAACTAGTAACTAAAGTTGAAAATTACAATATTTGCCTCTGAGATGTAGTGGAGTAGAAGTAAAAGTATAAACAAATTGAAATACTGCAGTAAAGTATAAATACCTCAAATGTGTACTTAAGTAGGCCTACTGTACTTGAGTACATGTAGGCTGCTTAGTTACTTCCCACCACTGGGTTTTAGGAGTTTGTGTGCAGCTCCTCAGGTGTTGGAACAGTGAAGTTGACATGACACTGTGAAAATATAAAATGCTGTGTTCACAAACTCTTGAGGGTTAAACAGTTAAAACAGTTAAAAATATGGGGGGTCCCCACTTCAAATATGATTATTTTGGGGGGTCACGGCCTGAAAAGGTTGAGAATCACAGGTCTAAAAATGGAAGAGAAGAGAGCTTCTCTTGTGAGGAGGCTACTGTGATTCTTTCTTTTCTTTTTTTGCAGTATGCATACTATAGGCTTACGAGTAGGATCATTTGGTTGTTTATAAAGCAAATAAAAGATAATCTTACACTAATGGCACCCACAAAATGTTACATTCATCCATCTATTCTACATCTAGGCTGTAGTGTGTTTGTTTTTGCACCTCCTTATGTTTGGGGAAACAGATTTGAATTCAGTTGAAACGGCATGCTGCTGACTTAGTGCATACAGGCTACTATAGCCTATATGTGATCACACTCACACTGACAGCATGACCTTTTCACACACACACACACACACACACACACACACACACACACACACACACACACACCCCATGTTTATGGCACACACACACACACACACACACACACACACACACACACACACACACACACACACACACACACACACACACACACACACACACACACACACACACACACACACACACACACTATGTGGACTGTTTATGTTTATTATTATCCTATTATATATTAAGGAAACCCCTGTCTGTGTCAGTCAGTGGGTCTGTTCTGCATTTCTTCTCCTCAGTGGGTTGAGCAATTGATCTGAACTTGCACACAGGCATTGACCATTAGCTTATGCAGACGGTGAGGAAGCCATTTTCTCACTTTCCCAAAATGTAAGCTGTTTATTTGTGTCTTTGTATAAACACCAAAGATTAGTTCAGGCTATGGGATCTGTTGTCATGGTGACACCCCCGCCCCGGGATCTCTAGCCGCTGTCTAGACGTGGCTTTTACACACACACACCTGCAAACTTTCACCTGCAAAAAAAATCTAGGTTGGCGTGTGGCACACGCCAACAGGATTACATTATTCTTCAATTACTCTTCAAAACGTGAACTATGCACGAGCACATAATCCAAAAGTCTGCATAAAGTTTGGCTGCGCACATGTGGATTAGTGTGGGGGTGTGGATTAGTTATCATTATCTTTGAGGTTCGGCCATGTTCACGTTTTCATATTGAAAATCATTTGTGTTTGCTCTATTTTAGGTCTATGATAGGGTATGTTGCTTCTGCAAATAATTTCCCCACTCACTCTACTCTATGACCTAAATACGATACAACTTTATTGTCAGCTTTCACTGAAATTTGCTTTGTGTCCATGACGTCACCGCTCAAGATACAGGCAGACATACACAATACGTTACACAAAGTACATTACAGGACATACATCACAGAAGCAGACAGAAACAAGAACAGTAGAACAAATCCTCTTGGTTTACCGATTTTGGTTTAAAAGCAGAACAGACTGATGTACAAAAGTTCTTTAGCCTGTTTTTCTTATATTTAGGGACTCTAAACCGCCTCCTGGAGGGCATCAGTTGATATTCATCATTTAAAACATGTAAGGGGTCAGAGGAGATGCTCTTTGCCAGTCTAAGCATGCTATTGATCTGGGCTTCTTTAAAGGAACGTAACACATCCTCAACTGGCCTACCAACTATTTTAGCGCAGATCTTAATTTGGCTATACAGTTTGTTCTTATATACCATTGATAGGCTGTTAAACCAGGCCGTGCTACAGTACAACATCACAGTTTGAACAACAGACGTATAGAAAAGAGACAAGAAAATAAATGAGTTACCTCAGAGTAACTCATTTGTTATGATGGTTAACTTGGTTTGTTGCTGCATCTGCATGACACAGATAGAACCGGGTGCTGAGCTGTAGACAAGCGTCTTGTCACTTCATGGCATGGGTGTGACATTGTGATTGCACACAAGGAAGTTGAGTTTTGCTGCAATGCTATATATATATTTGTCATGATAGAAGTAACACAGTCAAAGCTCAGTGATAGTGTATCCCAATGGTTTTCCAACAGTGTGCCATGAGACAAGTCCAGGTGTGCCGTGGGATTCTGTGGCATCCACACATGATTATCGCAATAAAACTATGTAAAATATTTTGAAGAATATTTTCATTTACTATAGTGTTTATGCACACTAATTTCCCCAACACAGAGGCAAATTCTATCCTAAAAGAGAAAGTGAAACTAGGCAATCTGCAGCACGCAATGCAATTTGAGAGCTTAAACTTACCGATGTGCCTTGAAACGTTGACTTGCCCATTGGTGGTCACACAAAATATATGTTTTGATGCTAATTGGTGATGTTACCGATGTGTAATGTATTGTATGTATTGTAGGTCTCGTTGATCAATTGAGTACAATGGACCACAATGGAAACAAGCCCCCCAGGGCTTTTTCCGTATAATTTTAGCAGAGCTTTTTTTTGACTGTACTGCCGTACTGTTAACAGACATGTTAATAAAGTGTTCATTCAATCAATCAATCAATTGCCTCTCAGTACATAAGTGTCAAGTGTCAATAATTTAGCATCATCTTCATAATCGATTCCATGTTGAAAGATGTTCATACATTTTATTTTTTCCCCCCCAAAATAGCGTAAACAGCAGCCTATAGTGACAGCCCAAGGTGTGTGTGCTGTGTTGCAGGTCCAGAGTGGGCTTCCTGCACGCTGGGTGTGTTTGTGTGTCAGAGCTGCTCAGGTCTCCACAGGAACATCCCTCTGATCAGCAGAGTCAAGTCTGTCCTACACGACTCCTGGAGCACCTCAGAGGTGGAGGTAAGAGCATTACACGTGTGTGTGTGTGTGTGTGTGTGTGTGTGTGTGTGTGTGTGTGTGTGTGTGTGTGTGTGTGTGTGTGTGTGTGTGTGTGTGTGTGTGTGTGTGTGTGTGTGTGTGTGTGTGTGTGCGTGCGTGCGTGTACCCTACGGGGTGCCGACAACGTGTGCCGACACAAAATACACACACACAACAAACACATATGTAACACTTTCTCTCCATTGTTCTGCAGCACATGGTGTCCATGGGTAACGGCGCTGCCAGGGCCAAGTATGAACAGAAGGTGCCGGCGTTCTATTACCAACCTACACACACAGACTGCACGTAAGTGATGATGCAATTAAGCAGACGCTCTTATCCAGCGACTAACAATAAGCAAGGTAATCACATACAGTACATAGAATGCAGAGAGACAGTGTAGTGCCTTGAGAAACTAGAATCCCAGGTAAACCAAGAACCTCGCATCAGTTTAAACAATATAGGCTACTATCAAAATAGTAATCTGTACATGGACACTATAGGATACCAGGTAAACAATGGACCTAGCATCTGTTTAAAATGTAAACAGATGCTTCGGGAAACGGTGTTGTTGCTCATGGGGATGCATTTTAGATGTGCAGCTGACCTTTCAAATTATTGAAAGAAATTATGCAAAATGTTTTGGCGACCCAACCGTGGGTCGTGACCCAGTCTTTAGGAAACAAAGTAACCTGCTATCTAAATTACATTCTTAACATTGTGGTCAAGACAAACAAGCCTAAGCAACAAAAACACGAGAACGAATGACCAAGGTATGTCTGCATGGTAGTCATATCTTGTCAGTCAGTCGTTAGCATCAATTGTGGCATTGTGCATTTATGGTAAATGGTGTGCATTTAGCCGTTACCACCTTTATCTGAAGCGCTTCACATTCACCCACACACACAACAGTGTGTTCAGTGTCTTGCTAAAGGACATTCGACATGGTGCCAGTAGGAACGGGAATGTTAGTAGTAGGAACCTTCAGAAAAAAACAAAACAACTGTTGCCGCCTCTGTTTTTTTAATTTCCTAGGCCTTATGGAACAGAGGGACACAATTTATATGAATGGCTCACATCAAGCCTGATTTACATCGTTGTACGATGGTATTGCGCATCGAAAATAGCTGATCTACAAGCTCACAATGCGTCGCATCATGACATGTTGTGACTCTGAGCTTGTCGATCATTAGTCGTATGTATTGGATGGGTCTGGGTTGAGTGAACAACAGTGGTTCTAAAATAGTGATTGCAGGAAGATGAGGCAAACAGTGTTTGACTGGCTTTTCAGTGTTTACTCACTGAATGTTGCCTGGAGGCTTGACATCCATGTAAGTTAATGAGACATTCCGAATGAATTAAACTCCAGCATGAAGTAAACAAACAGCCAATAGTTTAACGGCGAATTCTTCTGCAGACTCCTCCGGGAACAGTGGATCCGAGCCAGATATGAAAGGAACGAGTTCATATATGTGGAGAGGCAGGAGCCCTATTCAGCTGGTAAGAATCAAGCATGTGCACGTACGCACTCACGCACGCACGCACGCACGCACGCACGCACGCACGCACGCAGGCTATGAATTTCCTTTGTAATTTCGTATTTCGTATGTAAGCTGAATACCTAGTATACAAGGTCTGCACTTGTCCACCTGTAGTAGTGCACACAACAGGCAATGTAACAGTGGTTTCGGCGAAGAGAATCCGCTTTGGGAATCACACCTCTCGTAGCAGCAGGCCAGTGATGTTATTTGGCTGAGTGGGCCTGTAATGAGCCTTGTGACAGCTGGGGAACGGCAGGACAGTGTCACAGTGGTGTGGTAGGTATACTGTAGGTCATAGCCCAGTAGGCACCACTGCCCAGTGCTCATTTACCGTATATAGCCCAGCCCAATTAGAGTGCTACTGTAACTGAGCCCTTCCTTTGGCATGTATACAGCAGTGAAACTGTTAGGACTAGAACTGCCCTTTGAGGCTCATTTATACTTAATCAAGCTGGCATTGGGACATCGAACAGTCATTATTTATTTCCCCCGATGATACACTTCTGCTCTTTGTACTGCTCTGCTCTGCCTAGTTGTCAGAGAAAAAAATGTTGGCATTGTACATTTTTGCAAAGCACAGATACAATGAATGCTGATGTTTCTAAACCAAAAATATATTTCATGTCAACATTTCTTGTTGACTCAACATAGTGTCATTTACTTTCATTGCCAAGTATTACATGTGCAATAAATACATTATAACTGATGACTACAATATTTTATGCAACTCGGATGGCACTGAGTTGACAGCGTAGCAATTGCCCTCGCTTGTCTCTAGCGTCGCTCGGGCGCACCTCATGGGGCTCAAGCCCGCTTCTGCCTTGTTTTCTATGCCAACATTTTCAATGTGTCGATATAGTCCACATTGTTAAAAGAAGAGTGCAATACCACATTCTGCTACACCAATGCCCATCTGAGTGTAACAAATGTTTTTTTAACCATTCAATGAACCCATAGCATCCCTAATTTAGACATTTGGTATAGAGGGAAATACCTAGTATAGAGCCCTAGGGGACCCTGGGCTCTGGAGTCCTGTTACTGCACAGCAACATCTGAGTAGTTACTCAAACTGCTTCAAGGTTAGGGTAAGGTTAAGGGTTAGGAATAGGGTTAGTTAGTTATAAGTGCCAGTCGGACCAACGGGAGGTCACAATAGTGGGCCGTCGGAATAATGCCATCAGAAGTCCAGGTGCCTTCCTGACAGCCTGTTGATGCAGGGTGCCCTTGACCAGTGTTTTCATTTTACATACCTTTCGGCAAGCTGTGTCACCTGTGTGTCTGAGTCTGGGGCGTTATGGTCATCATACATTCCGACTGCACAGGTTACCCTGACCTCAGTTTGACTATGATATGTATCCTTTACATGGCCTGTGTTGTCAAACTAAAACGCGCACACACACACACACACGCACGCACACACACACACACACACACACACACACACACACACACACACACACACACACACACACACACACACACACACACACACACACACACACACACACACACACACACACACACACACACACACACACACACACACACACACACACAGTCACACAGTGCCTCATGACGGTCCAACCCTCAATCCTACCCTGTCTGCCTCTCTCTCCCTCTCTTTCTCTCTCTCTCTCTCACACTCACTCACTCACTCACTCACTCACTCACTCACTCACTCACTCACTCACTCACTCACTCACTCAATGGTGTGTTGTTTTGTGCAGTGTAGGGGTTCAAGAGCATGTGGCTGTGTCTCTGCCTCTGGAGAAGAATGCCTCCTTTTGTATTCCCTGTAAAACCGCTCCAGGATTCTAGTGCAACTAGCCCTGGGAAACCAGCAATTGAAAAAAATGTCATTCATATACTGTATAAACCCCAAAAATGCTGCGTGTAGGACTTTTATTTTATATTATACATAAACAGCCTCCCTACATGATGAATATAACATTCATAACAGTATGCCTTCTTTGTCTTGTGGAGACGCACATACATACATACATACACACTGAGTATAATTAATGCTTACATACATGCACGCAAGCCTGTGTGTGTGTGTGTGTGTGTGTGTGTGTGTGTGTGTGTGTGTGTGTGTGTGTGTGTGTGTGTGTGTGTGTGTGTGTGTGTGTGTGTGTGTGTGTGTGTGTGTGTGTGTGTGTGTGTGTTTACACTCATGATTTGCATGTTGTATCTCACTAGAAGTTCGGGCCGCTACGCGGCCCGAACGTCTAGCGTGACGCGTCGTTCACTTTGCAGTGCCACCTTACAGGCACCTCACAGTGTGAGAGAGAGTTTTGTGCTCTCCTAAATCCACGGCAGGCTTTGAAAGTACCCACTTCAGAAAGAGGTGACGTGCATCACCTCTCCAATGACCAAAACCCACTTTGTGATTACTCAGACCTGGTATGGCAGACCTGTGGGGAGTGTGCAGTGGTGTACAATGTGAAAAGATAGTTGAAATCGCAGGAGATGAAGTTAGCAGTTTATTTGTGTAAAGGGTGGATAAGAATGAAATGGTGTGAAAGACAGTGGCGACAGGTTGTCAGGTCCACAGGTTGTCATGGCAGAGCCTGCAGAATGGGAGAAAAGGAGAAGGCAGGAGTCAAGCAGACAATGTGAGACGTCCACCATGGATCATGTGATAGTGAAGGCAGTGATTTTTGTGTGAAGTTGTAGGCATTGTTGGTTATGTTGAGCAATGAGAAATGACACATGGAAGAATGCAACAGCCTTACTTACCTCAGTGGGGAAGAAGCACTTTTGTGAAAACCACGTTTTCCGTGACGTTTTCAGTGTGGTTTTCCTGCTGGTGTATGGCATACTTTAGGCGTGCTGGGTCACCCGTTCTTGAGCTGGCAACATATAGTTGTCCGTGAGTGAAGACAGGGGATCGAAGCCAGACCCCAACTGTTGTAAGTGTCTGGCCTTGTGATTTGTTGATGGTGGTGGCGAAAGCAGTGCGGACTGGAAACTGTCGCCTGGCCCAGTCAAAAGTGAAAAGTCCAGCATCTGGGATGATGACTTGAATGATGCAGATTTATGCAGGCTGCATATTCTGCTTAAAGAAGAAACAAACAAAAAGCGACAGAGATATATGCCATATATGGGCATAAAAGGACACATACAAACAGATACATAGATCCCCATATATGGGCATGAAAGGGAAACAGACAGACAGATCCAGAGATCTCCATAATAAAGTCAAAACGGGTCCAATGTGATGTCATGCTGTCGTGAGATTACGTCACACTGGCGTTGTGTCCATATTCGGGACGACCGTCTCATCGTCATCGTCGTCTTGGTAACAGGTTGGTTTGTTGTGATGATGTAGTGTAAAGTTTCAGACAGACAGTAAGAGTGATGCAGTGTTGCATCACTCTTGCCAGATTGCAACGTACATACATACATACATACAACGGACAACCGACGTGGCGCAGGATTCAAATTGTAAGGTAATATTTGCGTCACAAAGAGAATAATAGGCCACAATTTGTTTAGTCTCTCCTGTCTAGACGTGAACCATTTAGACATTTGATAACACAAGTAAAGACAACGTAAACTGAAGTCTGACGTGAAATAAGGCTTCTTTTTGTGTGTGTGTGTCTTCTCTCTCCGTCCATCCGCTCTGTCTGTGGATTGGGACCCCCTGTGCCTCCTTTTCCTGGCAGGCTACAGAGAGGGGTTCCTGTGGAAGCGAGGCAGAGACAACGGACAGTACCTCAGCCGAAGGTTTGTACTGTCCGAGCGGGAGGGCGTCCTGAAGTACTTCAACAAGCATGACGTGAGCATATCCTCTCTCTCTCTGCCTTCCCCAATCTGTTCCCGTTCTCCTCCTCTTTCTCTGTCCATGATGTCTTTCTCTCTACCCAAAATACTCAGTGTACAACAGTGTTTCCCAAACACTGGGTTCGAGACCCATTTGTGGGTCGCGGACACATTCTATGAGTCGCAAGTAAATATTTTTGTTTCTTTTACGGAATTCCTTAAAAAAATTGTTGATAACAAAGACAACAAAAAAAATCGATCTGGGGGTCCCCAGCAAATATAGCATCAGTCATTTTAACCACTTTGACCATATTTTATACTTTGGCTATTCACGCGGTATGAGCTTGTAGATCTGCTATTTTTGAAAAATCGTGAACATCTTTGCAAATCTTTATATATATATTTCAAATATATATCGGCCAAATATATATCAATTTGGGGGTCCTTGGCACAAAAAAGCGAAAGCGGGGAGCAAAGCATAACTATAGGCCTATACATAGATAAGGGGGGGAGAGCTTGTAGGACCAAGCTGTATTCAAAACAATAATTTCCAGGCCTGGCTGTGCCATGGAGTCTTGACTCTATGAGATTCAGATGGTCAGAATAATAACAGAATAACATATCGTCTCTGTCGGGTGGAAACCTCATACTCTATGTCCCAAACTGTTACTTTTCAGGATTCAAATTCAAAAGTAGCGAAAGTAGCAGATCTACAAGCTCAAATGAGCCGCTTGGCGCCGCGTTTCGAGCTTGTAGATCTGCTACTTTTTATGCTTTCGTGTGACGCTGGAGTATGATCAAGTAGGGTATTAATTTACGGGGGAAAAAAATATTTGCCCTGTAACATAGACACGTAGCATTAGAGAGTTAAACTACCTGTGGAACTTTCTTTCTTTCTTTCTTTCTTTCTTTCACTCTCACTTCCCTCTCTTCCTCTCAAGGCCAGAGAGCCCAAAGCAGTGATGCAAATCCATACCCTGAATGCCACCTTCCAGCCAACTAAAATCGGCAATGCCCACGGCCTCCAGATCACCCATCTGAAGGGCAACAGCACGAGGAACATCTTTGTTTACCATGAGGATGGCAAGGTGAGTCAAGCAGCTCTGTGGAAGAGAAGTATAAGAAAGGATGAGTTTAAGAGGATCTGTGGACGCAAGAAGTGGAGCAGGTCTCCCTCTGCTGGTAGAAGTGTGTTAATGCAATCCCCATGGTGGCGTGAATGAACACAGGGCAGCAAAGAGGACTCTTGCCTTTAGGATGGCCAAATGCGCATTCTGCAAATACAAATGCATATCCAATGCTTTGTGTTTCAGTGTTTCAGAGGACAAATAATTGTAATTGTTACTAAGGGAAGGGGGGTATTTTTGTCACAGTTTATTAGCACATAGTTACATGAAATTTGTACTCTGTCTGCATTTAACCCATCCTAACTATTACGTGGACAGTGGGAACCCAGGAGGAGCAGTGAGAGGTTAACTAGCGAACCGGGGAACTTCGGATTCCCAGACGGCCTCTGCCATGGCATGGGGCTGGCTAGGTTTCCAGGCTTGGAAAGTTGGCCTTCCAAGCCTGGTATGGGGCAGTGCCCCATAGGCTACCATGGCACACGCTCTCTACATTTCCTCAATGTAGAGAGCGTGTGCCATTTTGGCAGAGATACATTCTGACTGGGTCACGGGTCAGGATATATCTCTGAACTGCTCATACATAATGAGCATAAGTGACAGGCATGAGCACTGATTTGGCTCTGACCTGGGTTTTTCGTATTTGTCCCACATAAAAATAAATAAATACATTGAATATGTTGTAGTGTCTAAAACTGCTTTTTTTTAAAAATATTGTGTCTCGTGTCTGTATACTTTCCCACTCGGTGCCACTTGTAGATCTGCTATTTTTGAAAAATCCCTAGCACCACATATTTTTGAGATGGGGGTCCGCAGCCAAATACCTATCATTTTGGGGGTCCTTGACATGAAAACGTTTGAGAACCACTGATGTACAGTGCTGTATGTCAGTCAACCTGCTGTCTCCTGTTGTTTCCTGAAGGAAATGGTGGACTGGTTCAACGCCATCCGAGCCGCCCGGTTTCACTACCTGCAGGTGGCTTTCCCTGGTGCCCAGGACGCTGATGTAGGTCAATGCATGTGATGATCATGCACAACCACAGGCATGCGTGCATGTGTGTGTGCGCACACGCACTCACACACACATACTGTCAGTCAGAAACCTTGCATCTCCATTTTTCAACTTTCTAACGCTTTTTTCCCCTCATTATTAATGCCCTACTTCATTGTATCACTGTGTTGCTCAAAAGTAGCCAATCTACAAGCTCACAATGTGTCACATTGCGTCACATTGGGGGCTTGTAGATCACCTATTTCCACTATTTTTTTTAAATCTTTGAAAGTGGAAGTGGTTAAAGGAGTAGTTCAGCCAAAGAAATACTTATTTTCTATCAATTACACACCCCATGAAGCCTTGAATTCATGGAGATTTTTTTGTTTTTGTTTCATTCCTGTGCCAATAATTTGATGACGAGGAGACTCAAAGAGTCTCCATTGAGTCTCCTACTGAGCGGTTGGTCGACAAAAACAAAAACATTTCCATGAATTCAAGGCTTCATGGGGTGTTTAATTGATAGAAAATAAGTAATCTTTTGAGTGAACTACGCCTACGACTAAACTATTTAACTAATGATAAGGATTAACAAGACTTTTGCCCCTGTGTTTGTCTAGTTGGTGCCAAAACTAACCAAGAATTTCATGAAAGAGGGTTACATGGAGAAGACCGGTCCAAAGGTGAGGCGCCTCCCTGTTCTTATGCAACTAAACTCCGCTGTAGGGCTGCAACTGTCCATTATTTTCTTACCAATTATTTTTCAGATTAATCGAATAATTGAGAGTAACTGGAATTAAGATAATGTAACTAAGCTGTCTCAAATTCACCTCTGTTTCTCTCCAACAGCAAACCGAGGGCTTTAAGAAGAGATGGTTCAGCATGGATGACAGGAGACTCATGTACTTCAAAGATCCACTGGTAGGATTTTAAACTGCCTGTCCCAATGTCCGAAATGATTAAAACTTCTCGGACATCTGATAAAAAAACAATGATACTAACACAGAGGTTCCATACCAAGAGACAGGCAAGCATGACACGGATCTGAAATCACAAACCCCCTGAGCAGAGCATGAAATACAGTTATTACATGAAAATAACAATGAACCTTTGATGCATAATTAAACTACCACATATCATAGCGCAATCCGTAGAACCACAGTAGAATCCACAAATCATCCTAATAACAATGAGAACTAAATGCCACAGGGAGGAGGCCGGGGAGGTGGAGGAATTTTGACAATGACAGCTGACAACCGGCATTGACAGCCTAGCACGTAGAATGAACAGTGAACAGAGGGCTGCTTAAATGAAGCGCCAGAGATGCACTGTGGGAATGAGGGCGTGAGTGAGTTGGCTTGTAGCGAATGATAATGACGTGAGGTTAAACGTACTGACTTGTGGGAGTATGTATGAATTATGGAATGAATGGGGGGGGGGGGGGTCCGGGGAGAGTGAGCTAGCATGTAAACCGCCTGCCTTCCGCGCCTACAGGAACTATCACTACGCTGAATACACCATGTTAACTGAGGCTTTTTTCCCTGGCTGAAAAGTATTCGCCTAAAAACGCCCGAGTTGAAGACATTTCAGCCCCCTGCCCTCCCGCCTTCAAAAAACTAACAAGTTTCCACAAACAAATAACCAAATGTAGCTAAATTAGAAGTAAACAGTCTTTTGTGTCCGTTTAGCTCAGTTGGTATAGAGCACTCACCTTTCGACCACAAGGTCATGGGTTCGATCCCGGGCTCCGCCAACTCAGCTAATGAGTGGCACGGCACGGCTTAGGTGTGGCAAGTCATTCAGTAAGTACTGGGAGGTGATGGTAGGTGTTGTGCTCCACCTCAACATTCCTTCTCCCATGGGTCTACTCTAGCGCATTGTGAAACGGGGATAGACTCCCGCCGGTCTGACTGATACCGACAATAAACCTCTCCGACCTACTTACTTAAGAGGCAAACAAAACATAACTCCACTACAAAAACAAGGCTGAACTAAACTAACAGACCTAACTGAATGAGACATGAGAGAGACATATCTGGAGTCTTTTGTCATAGACAACTAACTACACCACATGACCTCATAAGTCCAGATCGGAGCCACGCCGTTCCCATGTTGGGGCAGCGGTCCACATAATTCCATTTTTACTCTGTGAAGGAGCCACGCCTAAGAGTCTTTAGGGTTGGGCCTTTGTATTTGTGTGTCTGGAGCTATTCTCACAAACCGCTGGACCGATCGGCGGCAAATAGTGTAAGTACTTCTGTGGCCTACAGGCTGCGTGTATGCAAAGTTTGGCACTGATGGGTCCAGTGGGTTGCGAGATTAGCTCTGGACAGACACACACAAGCTCACGTACGAACACACTCACACTCACACACGCACGCACACACGCACACACGCACGCACACGCACGCACGCACGCACGCACGCACGCACGCACGCACGCACGCACGCACGCACACACACACACACACACACACACACACACACACACACACACACACACACACACACACACACACACACACTCACACTCACACACAGACCCTCTCATAGATGGCTGGCCTCTTGCAGAGCCAATGCTGTACCGGGTTTTGTGATGTTATATATTTGCATAATCAGCTTTGCTTGCGTTTGTTTGCGTTCTAAAACAGTGACTTTGAGAACTGTTACCATGCAGTATGAATCAATTATACTGCATTTTGGCTTTATCAGGATATTACATTATGGCAAGGTAACTACACAACACAAAACCTCTACCAAAGTGTAATTTTGCTTTAAATACTTCATGTTCTTTTAAATGACACTACCTGCACTTTCTGGGATCCCTGTTGTCCAGGATGCCTTCGCACGAGGCGAGGTTTTCATCGGCAGCAAGGAGAACAACTACACCGTCCACCCCGGCCTCCCCTCGGCCACGCAGAGCTACCACTGGCAGTTTGGAATCACCATGGTAACGCCAGACAGGAAGTTTGTCCTTGCCTGTGAGACGGAGGCAGAGCAGGTGGGCTGGATGGCTGCGTTCCAGAGTGTGATCGACCGACCAATGCTGCCGCAGGAGTATGCAGGTATAGATACATCCCTTGTCCCCGTGCCAAGCTGGGAGTCCTGACAAATATCTCTAAAAGACTAGAATGTCCCGGTTTTAAACATTCACTACCAAATTGTCCCAGTTTTTGCCACAATTAAAATAATAACACTTGTTTTGAGTGCTTACATACAGTATAGATTTATCCTATTCTGTTTGGTTGAAAGGTGCAGTCACTAGGTGTGCTAATTGCTAATATAATTGCCCCCCATCCTGATCTGGGATAGGTGGGACAAAAAATGCCAAAGAAATAGTCAAAAGTTGTGGGGGGGAAGAAAACAGATCTACAAGCTCACAACACGACTTTTGAAAACGGATTTAAGTGATTAAGAGTTCGCTTTTTAAAATATATTTTTTTATGATCACCCAATGGTAGTTTGATCGTGCTCACCCAAAGCAGACGGACAACACATCTGCTTTGTTTTTCCTCTGTGCTGCTTTCATTTCTCGACCTCTCTGTTTCTACAGTGGAGGCCCATTTTAAGCACAAACCTTGAGGTCCAGTCTTTGTGCTGGAGAAACACAGGAGGGCAAGCAGACAGGACAGTGACGGAGGTGCAGGAGGCAGACAGTGGAGAGTCCCTTAACAGCGGTGTAGCCATACAAATGGAACATGAATTAAGGGTGGATACAGAGAAGCAGCTACAATCAAATCAAATCAACTCAAAGTGTATTTATATAGCACTCTTAACATGACCAGGTCAACCAAAGCGCTGTCCAGGTAATAACAACAAAAAAAAGAGCAAACAATGCAATGTAAGCAGACAATAGCATACAATAAATAAGCACAAACAAACAAGCATTATCAAATGGAAAGACAGGGCTTACATCAGCTATCACTGAAGGCCAGGGAGAATAAATAAGTCTTTAATAAGGATTTAAAATTAGCTATCGACTGGGCAGCTTTGATGCGTATGGGCAGGTTATTCCAGAGCCTCGAAGGCCCGGCCACCCCTGTTTTTTTCCGTGGGACGGCACCTCCAGCAGCAGCTAGTCGGCCGACCTCAAGGATCTGGGTGGGGAGTGGTCGGAAACGAGATCTGCAAGGGACGGGGGTGCCAACCCATTTCACATTTTTTAAACAAACATTGAACCCTCAAAATCAATTCGGAAGCGGACAGGGAGCCAATGGAGCGAGGCCAGGACTGGAGTGATATGGTCTCGCTTTTTTTGTCCCAGTGAGAAGACGGGCAGCGGCGTTCTGGATCAGCTGCAAGCGCATTACTAACGTCTCATCAGCTCCGCTCCACTCCCATCATGTCCAGCCGCCGTGTCAGCTACTATACGTACGTGCCAATCTCGTCCTTCTGGAGTCCACCGGCTCTTCATTCCATGTTTTGGGACTTTTATGAATGTTGGCGTCACTAATCTATCTGCCTCTTGATGTGACTTACTTGAAAACACGGTTGAATTGTCCTGACCAGAATGTGTTTGAATTAGGGACACTTTGTGTAGGACTGAGGATCTGCTGCTGCTGCTGTTTGATGTGGGGAAAAGTGCTTTGTATATTTATTTTGTATTTGTTTTGAATGTAAAAGTATTGATGAAGCCACAATGTAATTTGTTAATGCAGTTAGTCAACATACTACTTGAAATCCAAACAGCTACTTCACACCTACCTACAATTAACTTATTTTACTGGGTATACCCAAATTAATGACTCCACTCTCCTCCCCAGGGAAGCCAAAATAGCATATTACAATTATAAATATCAAAACTAAGTGGATGTATTATTTTCTTCACATGTATCAGTATATATACATACAGTATGTATACGTATCAGTGTGTTTATTTATTAATAATGGTTAACAATTACATGTAGCTTAACAGAGAGTGTTGCAGAAAGTTGTGTTATTTTTGTGTTTTATAAAAGGGTTGAACGTAAAAAGCAGATGTGAAATTTAAATGACATTATTTCTGCCAGTATTTCTCAGTATTGAAAGACTCCAGCCCATACTTGATGACTTTATTTATTAGTTCACTTAAATCGACAAGAAACTCCATCACACTGAAATGTAATAAAACCCAAATAGATAACAATATAATACCTCAACATCAAGTTTGGAGAAGTGTAACAGCATGTAAACATTGAGAGTCTTGAGAGTCGCATGTGATTTCTACAGGAGAAATATAGGTATAAAATGTGTCCCACCTAGGGTTGCCAACTACCTGATAATCGAATAAGAGAAGATCGGCCGGGCGTCCATTATTTCCAATAGAAATTAGGGACGACCAGAAACAGAATATGTACAGTTTATTATTTATTATTTATTATTTATTTGTATATTATATTAACAACCTGTAATATAGTATATGTGTATGAGCTGTTTGAACTTGTAAGATGTGTGTGTGTGACTGATTCCCAAAGAACAAAGTGTGTCCCTTATCAGTTCAATAAGGGAAACGTCTTTTAGTTTCCAAATAAGGGACGGTTCCGTATTTCAAGGGACGGTTGGCAACCCTACACGTAACCTGTCTGTTTTATAACAGAAAATACTCTTCACAGGTACAAACACTGGACAAAGACAGCAAAACAAAGTACTATACAACCCTTCCAAATATTAAAAACAGAGAAGCCGAAAATAAGCAGCAAGAAATTAAGTCTACCAATGCTTTGTACAACTTAGTACAATACAAACAACACAACATTTAATATATTACAAACAAGAATCAATTAACTAATTTATTTAGTTTACTTCTCATGGCATGGTGAACCAATTATGCTTATCCTGTGGTCTTCTCATAATGGATGTTTGCAGATTTCCAGCTCTGTATCTGCTCTTATACAACGTGACTACAACATGTAATCAACAATGATTCCTCCAGATAAAGCATTCATATATTTGCCGAACAAAATATGTTGTTATTATTATTAGTAGTAGTATTTTTACATTGTGTTATTTGAAATGACCATTCCCCCCCAAAATATACACATACTATCTTCAAAGTACATACTGTAGTTAAACCACATTGGTATGTTGTTTACGTTTGAATTCTTACTAATATAACCAAGATTCTAGCCAGGAAGGGAGATTGCATGAGATACCGTGCCCCCAGCCTCATAGTCTTTTCCCTGGCTAATGAACATACCTGAACCTGTGTGAATCTACAGCCCAACTATGGCTCTGAACACTACATGAACCTAGACACTGCTGCCTCTCGATGAGATAAGGACATATTTCAAAGTTGCTTTTACAACTAACACTCAATCTTGGGTTGAAATGAATTCAAATCTAGAGTGCCACCGGGCTTGTTTACATCAAATGGTAACATCACTTATGTACAGTCTTTATATAGAAAACAGCCATGTACATTTATTTCACACATAATTAAGAAATTCATCATGAAAATGCTTGTTAGAGCTGCGATGCTGGTGAGCTGAGGCGGCTCGGAGGAGCCTTTTGAATGACTGACAAAATACTGAACCATGTACTGTAACTGTACAGACTATACTGTATAACACAATGCCGTGTGTGCACGTTCATTCATCCCTCATATTGACTGATGGTCAATGACGCAAAATACATTATGCAACATGTTTACGTGTAAAGGTTTAAATACAATCACCAGACTGTGGAACGACCAGGGTTGCTATTAAGTAAATTGTCTCCTACAGTCAGTCTCTGTACCTGGAGGTACATTCACAACTGCAGAAGGAGGTGGGTCCGTCAGGAAGAGCAAGACAGTCAGGTTGGGGGTGGGGGGGGGCAACAAGATGAGAGAGCAGAACATACATCGGTGCAGTTTATGCCAGGGGTCTTCAACAGGGGGTCCGGGACCCCTAGGGGGTCCTCAGAGCTACTATAGGGGGTCCGCCGAATCTTTTTGTGATAGGATTTAGTTTTTTTTACATTAACCACTTGAACCCTAGAATTCCTTTTCTGAGGGGAACATTAGCCGAAAATAGCAGATCTACAAGCTCTCAACGCCTCGCAATATAGAGGGGGTCCCTGCTTCATCTCTCTCTCAGCTAGGGGGTCCTTGGCCTGAAAACGTTGAAGACCCCTGGTTTATGCAATGTGCAGTCCGGTGTAGACAGGCGATCAGAGATCTCCACACAGGTCTGGGGAAATCTGAATTCATTGGATGGCAGAGAAAACCAGTGCTAATAAACCTACGCCAGTGGTGGAAAGTAACTAAGTACATTTACTTAAGTACAATTTTGAGGTATTTGTACTTTACTTGAGTATTTCCGAATTCCAATGCTTTTACTTCTACTCCACAACATCTTGGATCCAAATATTGTACTTTTACTACGCTACCTTTATTTCAGGACTTTAGTTACTTTGTAGATTTTGATTATTATTACAAAACGTTCATTAACCACTTCAGTTCTGTATACATTTCGGCCATTGGAAAACAGCCGATCTACAAGCTCACAATGCGTTGCGATGCGTCGCATTGTGAGCTTGTAGATCTGCTGTATAGACTTTTATACATTTGAAAACTTGAAATGGGACATTCTGCATAATGAGTACTTTTACTTTTGGTACTTTAAGTACATTTTGATGACAATGCTTTTGTACTTTTACTCAAGTACATTTTGAATTCCGGACTTTTACTTGTAACAGAGTATTTCTATATTGCAGTATTGATACTTTTACTTAAGTAAAAAAATGTAGTACTTTTTCTACCACTGGACCTACGCCTAATGTTTTGAAAACCAATATGAAGGACCGCCCCAAAAGTCTTTGCATTGGTTCTGCAATGATGTTATTATTATTATTTATTAATTAATTGTTTCCACCTGTTTTTTAGCCCATTCACTGAGTTTAGATGTCACCAGACATATCAGTAGATGGAGAATGGGTGGAACAGACCAAAGACGCACAAATACTGAATACCTCGCTGACTCCTTATCAATCTCAGGCCAGATGCAGACAGCATCATCAAAGGAAGGGAACATGTCTGAATACGAAAGAGACATACAAACAAACACACACAAACACACGCTCGCACTCATCCTAATGCGAACACAGGCCCAGATGGCGACCGGAACAGGTCTAGGATCTGCAGCAGCCTGCGCCCTTCATTTCCTTGTTTACGTACTCCTGGAGTTTAAATTTCTCACTGGGATCCTTCATGGACCTGTGCTTCAACTCCCTGGGAGGTAAAAATAAAGAGAACAATTAATGAGATTTAGTAGTGAGATGGAAATAATCTTACTTGCACTATTCAAGGCAGAGGAGGCACAGTAAAACCCTGAGTATCAACCACTTTCAACCTGGCGTCATTATCTTTGGGCATGTCTTAACAGGTGAAAATCTTCAAAAGAAATTCAAATATTCTCAGAAATAGTGAAAATAGCCGTTGTGATGTGAGCTTGTAGACCAGCTACTGTATTTTATATATATATTAGAGGTGTGCATTGGCACTATCCTCACGATTCAATTCGATTACGATTCGCCAGGTAACGATTCGATTCAATTCTACGATGCATCGCCATGCATCACACTTTTCTATATTACTGCACAACATGGCAACTTCAATGGCAATCAGTCAATACAAGCAGTCAGATATACTGAACAACATATACATCTGGCTGCTTCTCCGTGCAATTAGCAATAGGATTTTAAAAAATCACACCCAGTGTGAAGTGGGCGGTGTGGTCACAGTGGTCATCACAGTGATGGAAGTGATTCACTTAAAGAAAACCATAAAGTGTTTTTTTTAAGTCCATACTGCTATTCATAGGGCTGCACATGTGTCATGTGTTTCGCTAGCCAATCACAGTCCTGAATTTGCAAAGTCAGCCAATCACATTACAGCTAGTGGTGATGACACTAGCTGTAATGTGATTGGCTGACTTTGCAAAGTATAGATTTGCATTGACTGTGGACTGTGAAAAAAATAAAATAAATAATAATAATAACAATAATAACTACATTGATTTTTGACATTTGTGAATCGATTCATAATCTATGAATCGATCATTTTTGACACCACTAATATAACTGAGAAGATGTCGCTGTGTGTCTGACTGCAGAGTTAACAGCTGCACAAAGAGGAACGTTGCCTTTCGGGACAGATACTCACTTGGCCACAGCAGTGAAGGCGAGCTCCACATTAAGGCCTGACTTGGCACTGGTTTCCATGAAGGGAATCCCACACTCCTGTGGAAGTCGTAACGATGCTCGTTAAGGGAGATACAATTAAACCTCGCGCTTTTACCTCCAAAAAAAACACACCGGCGTACTTATTATGATGAATAGCTTTCATTAGACTGCTGACTCCCAAATGCATTTTAATTATCAGGCAGTGAAACCAAAGAAATGCATTTCTTTGTGAGACGAGGACTGTGGGTAATGGTAGCCTGTTGCAGACCTTCACGAGAGAAATGCAGTGGATTGTTTATTTAGGTTAAATCAAACTTAGAACGTGATAAAGTGACTCCCATGGCCTGCTCTATGGGGGGGATTTGTCTGAACCTGCAGCAATAACAAAGCCAATGTGATATTTCTCTTGTGCCGGCACTGTGCCTTAAAGTAACTTAGTATGACTTAAAGCATCTGTTGCCGCCGGGGGGGGGGGGGGGGGGGGGGGGGGTGCTCGGCTATGCACTATATGGGTTGCGTATATTGAGTTATGTGACAACAGCCGGCGAGGAATAAAGGTAAAAGAAACGTCTACCCTGCTCTGCTGATTGCATTTATGCTTTGCACTGAGATTTATCTGTGAGTCTACGACTAAGAAATGGACTGGGACAGATGGCAGCGGCGCACGGTACATCCCGTGAAAGCTCTTAAAACTCAGGTTCCACACAGCAAGATGTCAAAAACCCCGTTATCTCCAGCCCGGCGAAACATCTGAGATGTATGGCCTTTGGGATTCACATTTATCTACTACTACTTTTGCCAACGTTGCATATTCCTGGAAAGGCATAAAATCAATGGTAATAGTATTAAGACACACACAATCAAATAGCGATTTTGACAGGGTGGAAGGAATAGACTTTCTGCTGCCCTGTGTAATATCCATAATCTGTTCGCGCTCACAGGAAACCCCCTTCAGTCATATGAATCTCTTTGGAAAACACGTGAAAAATGGAATGCATCGTTTCCCCTGTGGTCGCATACAGCAGTGGTTCTCAACATGTGGGTCGGGACCCCCAGGGGGGTCCCCACATGATCTTGAAAATAGCCGATCTACAAGCAAATAGCCGATCTAATAGCAGAGCTTGTAGATCTGCTATTTTCACAATATGTATTTGTGGAACAGAGTCCAACAAAATTGAATGCCTTAACTCTTACAATTCCAAGTGCTTGTCAGGGTGAGGGGTCCCCAGAGAGATTGAAGCATGGCAAGTGGCACAAAATGAATCATGGCCCTGTGCTGACAGTGGCCAAATAACACTTGCACTGCAATGGCAGCAGAACAGTTTGTATTGTTAACCTATACAGTGGGCTGTCCACACCAAGTTCTATAACACACTACAGCCCTATAAACTAACCCTATCAAGATGTACTTTAAAAAATCATTATAACTCAAGTGGAAGGCAGAGCTCACACAACAACTATAACGACAACAGTGGTGAATAATATAGTTATGGTTAGTTCTACTCATAATTCTAATTATAGTTATAGGTATAGTGTACAGAGTCTATGCCAAAACCCCAAAACCTTAGTTTGTTTCATAACCATTGCAGCTAGAGCTCTGAAAATGGCTCAGTCCTCATGGCCTCACCTTGGCGAGCCTCTCGCCATCCTCTCTCTTCACGGCCCTCTCATGCGTGGCATCGGCCTGGATGAGAAAGGGAACACACGTTCATCCACGTACACCAACGTTAATGTTACTATGTCATTTGTCCTCACTTTACATTGCTATTAACCCATTAACACCGGGAACGCATGTGTCACTTTAGATTTCTTTGGCTATTCATACGTGTAGATCTGCTATTTTTTTAATAGCCAAAGAAATCTTAAAACGACACAGATGCGTTCCCTTCCCGCTCTTAATGGGTTAATGCTCCTAAATCTGCTCTAATGTTAAAGGACAACTTTAGTTTTTTACAACCAAGGTTTATATTTTAGCTTGTAATTAAAGTAAATAAAAGATGAGTGTTATTTTTTTTTCATTTACTGCTTTCTATAGTTGTAGCAATTTTCGCGATCTTTTTTACAGTGGGCGGGGGCATTCTGTCCGGTGGCTAAATATTATTTTTTTTACACAATAAAAAAAGGTCCTGTGGTCTTTGATGGCCAGATGTGAGTTATTGGGGGCTAGAAGAGCTACTGTAAATAATAATAAAGAAAACGCCAAGTTATTGTGTAAAAAAAGACATATTTAGCCACCGGACAGAATGCCCCCGCCCACTGTAAAAAAAGATAGCGAAAATTGCTAACACTATAGAAATTACAATCTAAAATATAAACCTTGGTTGTAAAAAACTAAAGTTGTCCTTTAAGGACCGATAAGCATGCGGAATATTTAATGTGTCATGGATTAAGCAGGTATTAGCATGTTAATTAGGGGCTTATAAAACTTTAAGTATGCAGTTGGCATTTTCAAGTCATCTGTAATCAACTGAGAGCCACACAGTCATTTAACTGTGAGGATAATGCTGTGTAGAGACATGAAGGGTATTCAGTTGAAGTGTGTGACACTGCTCTGTCACCCGTCTCCTACAGAAACTCTATGTTTGTGCTTTCATTGAGTCTGCGTCCCCAAATCACAGACATTTCCCATCATGCCTTGCTTGCCTTGTTGGCCAGAAGCATCAGCACCACATCCTGCTGTGCGTATTCATGGATCTCGGTCAGCCATGCCTGGAGACAACACAGTAAACACAGGATGGGAGGTTTTATTAGAAAAGATTAGAATGTGTGAGGAATTTGGCTCTTCCGTGCCCTACTGGCAGTGGTGGAAAAAGTACTCAAATATTTTACTTTAAGTAAAAGTATCAATGCTGCAATGTAGAAGTACTCTGTTCCAAGTAAAAGTCCGGAATTCAAAATTTACTTTAGTAAAAGTACAAAAGTATTGGTATCAAAATGTACTTATAGTACCAAAAGTAAAAGTACTAAAATGTTTGAAAATAGCAGATCTACAAGCTCAGAACGCGTCGCACCGCGGCGCGTTGTGAGCTTGTAGATCGGCTATTTTCAAATAGCCTAGGTAATAGGACTAAAGTGGTTAATGTATGTTTCATAATATCATAATTTGTATCTGAAAAGTAACTAGTAACTAAAGTTTTCAAATCATTGCAGTGGAGTAAAAGTACAATATTTGCCTCTGAGATGTAGTGGAGTAGAAGTAAAAGTATTGGGAATTGGAAATACTCAAGTAAAGTGCAAATACCTCAAAATTGTACTTAAGTACAGTACTTAAGTACATGTACTTAGTTACTTTCCACCACTGCTCCCAGATGAGCTGTTCACAGACAATCAGACAGACAGACAGACGGCTAGACGGACGAACGGAATGACTCACAGGAGCGAAAACATAATCCTTCGCCTTCGGCCGTTCCGGCCTGGCAGGGATAATAAAGTACATTGTAAGCGAAGATGAAATATGCAGAACTCAAAGAATGGATGGGAAAAAAGAAGACTGGACTTGACTGGTTCGTGTGGGGACATTAAATTCAATAATATGAAGGGACAGAGGGTGAAAGTGACACAGGCATTTAGAAGACGAACAGGAACGAAAGAAGAGGTGAAGGTGAGGAGATAAGACTGCAGACAGGTGATAGGGCTGAGGAGAAATTGCCGGGAGGCCAAGGAGATGGGAAAAGGACACTGCCAGAGAATCAATGAGAGAGAGAGAGAGAGAGAGAGAGAGAGAGAGAGAGAGAGAGAGAGAGAGAAAACAAGAAAGTGTTGCTATCGGGCAACTGTATCTCATTATCTCAACTTGTTATGTTTTTTCAAAAATGTATGCCCTATTTCATCATACCTGAGTGTCGCCAAATTTCAATTTAATTTGTCTATTTTCCCTATTTTCTTTCTCTTAGTCTGTCTGTGGGTTTTATAAATATTGAACCAAAGAAAAGTATTTACAAGGGCTTGTGATTAAACTACTTTGGATCCATTGGAACACAGCAATTTTTTCCCGTAACTCAAGTGTACAAGTGGAACCGTGTATATTTGGGACCCCAATCTACACTGTCAAATTCTCGGTGTTCATTTAACTCTGAGAATGTACACAATGTAACCAAATGGACCCGTAGGGTCCAATTTGGAGCCCTGGTAGTCCCCAGACCCAATGTTGAGAAACAGTGTGATATGGCATCTCATCCACCGCAGTTGACCTCCATCATGACGACCATGGCTGGCTTTGTGACAACAACAACGCTCCATCCATCCATCTACTGTAAATAAGTACCTCATCAACAGGGACAGAGAGCTCTGCCACAATATTATCTCTCATCTCAGCACAATGCATAATTATTGTCTTCACAATGATTTTTAAGTCTGCATTGGATTTCTTGGACACATTTAGGGATCAGTTGTGATTTGCTTCAGCACCGCAGCTTCAGAGCTGCGACAGATCTCTCGTAAGTGCATCTGTTGATGACTTGGCAGTGTTAACAAGAGTCACCTCCAGCCTAGGGTCCCATCGATAGCAAGAGATGGGACAGGGAACGTGTGTGTGTGTGTGTGTGTGTGTGTGTGTGTGTGTGTGTGTGTGTGTGTGTGTGTGTGTGTGTGTGTGTGTGTGTGTGTGTGTGTGTGTGTGCGTGCGTGTGCGTGCGTGTGCGAGTGCATGTGTGAAATATGTGCACTGTGTAACTCTCTACAGTGCTGTAATAGTAGAGGAAAGCTGTTGCTGTCTAGGGTGCAATAACACTCAGTTATCTCTAATTGCATAATAGTGACCATATATCACTGACAAAGCTAATCGTCCACATACCAATCAAACTCTAAGCATATAACCCACTGGAGTGAGGGTGTAATAATGTGTCACCCTAACCTCAGCCTTTCCCACTAACCAGCCCCTCCTTCACACTTCCCCTTAGGCCCTCTGTACCTCTCTGACCCGTCTAATGTAAAACACAGGATCCGCTTCTGCCGAGTCAGCTCCCACCGGTCCACATCTCTAAGGGAACGTTGCATGGTCCACAAGTTCACAACATGCGCACACACGAATGCACGCACGCACGCACGCACACACACACACACAGCAGGTACGGGTGTGGTCGGAAATGTATAGGTCATCATGGGTGGACAGTCAGTGGGTCGAAATGGCAACGCTTGTTTTCATACTGTACATAATTATTGATCATTTTTTATAACAACAAGAGGGGGGGGGTGACTGTGCCGGTACAGGTAGCTCTTAAAACATTTGTTTTCATAATCTGTGTAACGTTGACATGTCTGTCTCACTCGCTCGCTCACTCAATCCATCCTGTTCACATTGTTGCAAATACTGAGGCTGCAGCAGTTGGCCACCAGGTCAATGGATCTTGGTGGCCAAAAATGTATTTCTATTTTTTTCGTTTTCTTTATGATTGGGGCAATGATTCCCAACCTGTGGACCGGGGGCCCACGTGTGGGCCATGAGGATATTGAGTTTATCCATAATATAAAATGAGGCGATTCTTAAAAAAAAATCAAAATCCTAACAGTTTTTGGAAAAAAAATCAAAACAATTTTTTTTCACGATTTTTCAAAAATAGCAGATCTACAAGCTCATAGCGCGGCACTCGGTGCCGCGCTATGAGCTTGTATATTTGCTATTTTTGAATAGCCAAAGAGTTCTAAAGTGACACAGATGCGTTCCAGGTCTTAATGGGTTAATATTGAAGTCATGGTATGAATTTATTTATGTATTTCTTGAGGAATGAGAATACTCCTGCCTCCCTCAAGAGGTGTGTGGTTGAAAGCCCCACAAAGCCTTGCCATAGTTCCATTTATCCAAGGTGGAACACAATCAAATGATTGCTCATTAAAATAAACATGCTCTGAAAATACCGCCCATCTGGTCACTCGGCGGCCGTGTTAATTGCTCAAATTGCTTTCGAGATTTTCAAGTGGGCGCTGATCCACAAAAAGTTTGGGAACCGAACCGCTGGGTTGGGCTATGGATTAGAAGTTATGAAACTTCTTACTATGGCAGTAAATAGTCATGGCAACCGCAAACATAATTTTCCACATCTCACTCCATGGTTTTCTGAAAGGTTGGCAGCCCTGTCCAACAGCTGGTATTATGGGGCACAATGGCACAATGGTGAGGTGCACCAAATCATTTGCCTCTGTTCATGCAAGTGTCTCTGCAGTCATTCCTGTTTTATTGGAGGAGACAAACGTACACTTTCTACAAACTTCGGCACAGATCGGCAAACAACTAAGTATAGATGACCCTGTCCACTAACCTTCATGTTAATGGTTTTGTGTTACATTGGGAGCTTTGTGTTGTCTGCAAAATAAAAAAGAAACAGTTTATAAACAGTTTATCGTTGTTGTCAGCCAACTTTACATCATCGTAACACAGTGTTACGCTTGTAGATCAGCTATTTTTGAGACATTTTGAAAGTGAAACTGGTTAAAGGGATTCTAGGCAACATTAAGCCTAAATTTAAAATATATATATATTATATATATGTAGCACTGGCCCTTTAAGGAAAGTGCATAAAGAGGGGTGGCCAGGTTTGTGGCCTCCTGTCTAGCCAGAAGCCTGGTTTGATTGTTTGTGAGAGAGACCTGGAGGCATGAGGGGTACAGACTAATTCTCGGTAAGACAATCTGAAACGAATGACAAGGTTTTTATAACTCATTGTAACAATAGTATATATAAGAGTTTAGATAGGCTGACAATATTAGGCCTGTTGTTAATTATACTAATATATATCTGTACTTCCAGAAGCCTCCAGGTCCTTTGAGTAGCAGTACTCTGTGGCTGTGCAGGCCTTTATCAATTGGAGCCATGAGCATACATTGACTATTTGGGTATGTTTGTTATTTTTCTGTATTTTGTCATCTTGCTATAGGAGCCTAATGAATTGATGAATTGTTGGAGGGTTGGTCTAATGTTTTATTATTTGATTTTTGTAGGAGCTGAACTAACTAATCACTGTTTTTCCCACCGTGCCTTATATATATATACTATTTAGACTGAGTGCAATAGGGTTGACTGAGGACAGAGCTATACTGGGCCATTAAGTAGCATTGCATGATTTTGCTTATTTGTAGTTTGTTTTGATTTGCTTATTTGCTGATTCGCTTTTGGTTACTTATTTACTTTATTTTCTTTTGGTTTTGCATTATTTGGATTTGATTTGTTTAATTTCTGTATATTTAGTTTAGAGGCCCCGAAGCCCTTACCCTTATTGCCCCTTTGCTTCTTGAATTTAGTCCCTTTTGCAGAACTCTAATACTAACCGCTTTATTCCTTTCTGTATTTTAACTTGACTATTTTTATACCAACTGTTGAATAAACTTGACACATTTGATACATCAGCCTCTGGTTCTGTTAATTCTGAACCCGTACCTTCCTGGGGAACCTTACCTTGTTCAGTCCTATATATCTATATATATATACAGTATATGGTTAATGTGTTTAAAGGATCCCTCACTCCTATATGTGTGGGTGGCGTAGTCATTGCTTTACATAGCCCTGCTACATATATTTTGCATTTTTTCCCCTCTATCAGCCACTATATAATGATGCTGGGGTGTTTTCCTGCATTGAAACACAGTCCTCTTTCTGAAATCTGTATTTTCCCTACTGTTTGTTTGTCCGGGTCGTAAATTAACGCACGCATGTGCGCGTCCGTGTCCGTGTGAACTTTTTACTTTCGGTTTTAAAACGCTCTCAAACTTCGTTTATGAGGCACAGAATTTACTTTTAAAATAGCGTTTGGATAGAATTTAGTTGTTTAACTTCATATATGTGGTCAATTTATCATGAAAGAGCCTATTTAAAAAAAAAGAATCAGAGAACCAGCAGGGGCGGGCAGTTCCGCGAATTATATCCGAATAAAGCAACCTATTTTCGGCATGGCCCCTTCAGAAGTTCCCTTAGCTCTATGGAAGTCCCTCCTGCGTCACCCCCTGGTGGTCGGGGAAATGAACTGCTGGGGGCGCGGTGTTTGTTTATCTCTGACTCGCCGTCAATGCCTTTAAGTGTGTGGGTTTTATAAATATTGAACTAATGAAAAATCTGAACAGCTTGTGATTAAATAACTATATTGGATCCATTGGAATACAGGTTTCCATTTCCTGAAGGTTTCCACCCGACATGACGATATGTGGTGTCAGGTTGAAACACTCTTAGAGATAATGTACACTTTTACTTCGGTCTTTGTGGCTCAGTGTGTTGAGAATATGGTTGGAGATGTGGAGATTATGAGTTCATCTTTTTCATATTATGCATTTGTCAAATGTGTTGAAATGCACTGATGTATCAGTATGGGCTTTCTGATTGAGTGGCGTTAGGCTCAAAAACATATGGATTCAAACAAGGCTCTTGACCATCAAATCCAAAATGGCTTCCACTCACAGACAACACAAAGCTTCCCATGTAAAACAAAACCATTAACATGAAGGTTAGTAGAAAGGGTCATCTATACCGATCTACAAGCTTGTAAAATGACTATTTTTGGTGCGTATAACATGGCACACAACCAAGTATAAATCAGGCAGAAGAGTTCTGAAGCACCACTTCAGTGACAGAGAACTTATTTCTGTTATCATGACCCCCAACCTGGCAACCTTCACTCATCGTGACTAGGACTTTAATTCTCCCTCAAGAACTCCAAAGGAACCACTGCAGGATAAATTGTTCTCCCTGAATTCAACTGATTGCCTCTGAATGTCTCAACACGTGGCATTTGCTGTTAATGAACCATAACTTGTAATTAGACATCAATCAGCTGTTAGCAACGATCCCCTCATGGGTGACTTAATAGAGACTGATTATTTCCAGATGTCAACTCTTGTCATCTCAACGCTGCGGAACAGAGCTCTTCTATCATCCTTTCATTGCTGGAGAATGTGCCCTAAGTTGAATAGACAGCAAACAGATATAAATATAAACAAGACAGGGTCTAACTAGTAAAGCACACTAACAAGGTGTTCTCAAAAGGTGTTCTCTCTCAGGAGAAGAGAGGACTCACACAGAATACAGGATAAACAAGTGACATTGGAAGTGATGACACAAATAAGCAAGCGGACAAAATTGGAACTGGAACACTGTAAAAAATAAAGCCGATAAATGGGCACTCTCGCCTGATTGGCTATTATTGGCAACGCACCTGAAAATATATTTTCTGTTTATCAAAGATCCGTAGACCAGTCTATATACTCAGAATATAGAATTAACTTTTTAACAAAATACTAAGAGAGAGAGAGGACGGCCGGAGAGACGGCGACCCGGGGTGGAGAGGGTTGGCAGCCCAAACCACTTCTTCCGCGAGGAAGAACCAAAAGCTACAGGCTTCGGTAAAACCTGCAAGTCAACCATAACCATCAACATAACCATAAACAAACCCCATACGGTTGTTCAGAACAGCCGAATCCGATCCAACTGATATGCCAATATATGGGCATGCCAATATATGGGCGTATATTGATGACATCAGGGATCTCCAAATATGGGCATAAAAGGGACACACACAGGTAGACAGACAGATAGAGAGATCTCCTTGATCTCCTGCACAAAAAGGCAGGACAGCAAGACAGGATTTGTGGATTCAATACAAAATAACAGAGATTACGTCACAATCACAAACTAACATGATACATCACTGAGCATGGCGTGACACCGAACAATGACCCGACAAGTACTGACTGGGGAACAAGACTAATAATGTACACATGAGGACTGATTACACATGAGAAACAGGTGGGGAATACATGAACATAGAACCAAGACAACTAGAACAGGAACATAACATAGAAATACAAGACCTGGACAAGACAGGCAAAGTCTGTGACTGTGACACAGACAGACAGGTACAACATCTAATCTGACAAAAAGCCCCCGACACTATGACTCAGACAATGACAGACATACAGACTGTCATATATGTCTTTGTGTAAAAGCAAAAGAGTAGATACGAGGGGGCACAATAATATGCATGAATGAACAGACATGTTAATTAACATTTCCTTTATGCGCCCCACGCAGTGGGCCCATAATAGCAGGCCTCGTATGAATAAAGGTGGAGCGATTAACAGCCCTTTATGAATCACCAGTGCTGCACCATATGGCTCAATGAATGCTAAACCAAACGCTGTCATTTGGACATCTTGCTACTGTATGCTTGCTATCCTCACGTGACAAATGACCTGATTTATATTGGGGGCCCTTATAAGACTTACTTAGGCTACCCGTTGCCCGTTTAATTGAATGAAACGAAACATAAAATACCGATAATTAATCGGAAATCGATCTCGATCTCTTATCTCACTGCCACAAGCATAATCCCACTCTCCAAATCAGTGTAGTCCCTCATAATTATACAGTTACTACTGTTACATCTGAAGTCATCTCACTTTTAAACCCATGCAAAACATTGTAAGTGACAACCTCTTTATGGCATTCAGGAAAATGTCTCTCCTCTTAATCTCCCTCTCGTTCTTTCTATCTGTCCATTTCTGAAATCTCCCATCATCACTGCCCTTCATATATCTCTGCTTCCTGTCTCTGCTTACAGTCTTTTTTCTTTTTTTTTACCATCCTCTGCATACCAACCTGTTATTAGCCCATTCAATCCGGGAACGCATCTGTGTCATTTTAGATTTGAGCTATATTATTTATTCAGGGAAGAGCAAGCTCTCTTTTTCAAGGATACCCTGATCACAACGTGACCACAGCATATAAAACAATACAATTTTAATTATAAAGTGCAATAGATATAACAAACAACATTAAAAACATCACAAATACAGACAAATGAATAGTTTTGAACATACAAGGTTTCTACCCAACAGAGACGATATGATAAGTTGCAATCTGGCCCACGGGGGCCAAGGGCCAGCCCTGTAGAACAGCAGGGTTTAGAGCAGAGATAAGCCTGGCTTAGAGCAATTGAAACCACCACGAGCGAGGGATCCAGCCTAGGCTCATCTTTTATTCAAGAATGTTATTTGGTAGCCAAATGCCACTGGCAGCGTGTTATGGTGAAAATAAAAGCAATCTATCTCTCTGCCCATTCACTTTGCCTCACACTACCAAATGCTGCAGCAAAAAGAGATGCAGATGTCATTTTCATTCATTATAGGGTGTGGTTACACCAAACTGGATTTTTACCTATGTGGGCGGATTCTGCCAATGCTTTTCAATGGGAACGGAGCGATTTGTTGCCATTTGCGGACATCTGCAAAAAAAAAAGTGGTGGAAAAATACTCAACCCCAGTACCTGAGTCGATATTCCTGAAACAAGAAGGCGATTACTGGCGACTGGTCCAAGAGCTTTGCTTTGATGGTGGACGGTTCAGATTATATTTTAGAGTGACGCAGAATCAGTTTGGCGAGCTCTTGGGACGGTCCTTAAATGTAGTGGAGTAAACAAAAAACACTTGAAAAACACAAATACTCAACATACAATAGATACAGATTCTCAAACAATTTACTTAAGTACAGTACTCAAGTAAATATACTTTGTTACTGTCCACCACTGCAAAAAAGAGATGTAATCATCCTTTAGATTCATAAGTCATATACCACCCAGTGAAACCCAGACTTAAAACTCCATAAAACCCAGTCAAACTAATCTCCTTCCCAATTCCCATTATATCGAAAGCATCTGTGATTTCTGTTTCTCCGGAGCCCATAATTGTGTTTGCAGAAAAATGTCAGTGTGAAAGATTGCTCAATTCTTTCCACAATGAGCTTCTAATCAATATCAACAGGAGAAATGTTTGCAATGCTAAAATACAGCAACATCTCTACAGAACCACAGCGGATTCCTCCTTTGTTTTGCAATAGAATAATGTAAATTATTAGAGTTCTCAATGGTTCTCAATGTGGGGTCAGGGGTCCTTAAGTAGGTCCCAGGGGGTCCCCAGCTAATTTATTGATAGTTACGAGTCTGCAATTCTGAGAGTGTTAAGGATTTTTCAGTGTATAGGCCTATTGGGTTCCAGAGATCAACAATATTGTATCAAACGGGGGTCCATGGCGTTTATTATCAGAGTGAACACCTCAGTTATTTGGCTTCTGCATACGTGTTCCTGTTTCCAATGAGCACCCGAACTTGAGAACTCTTCTTACTACTACTTACAATGGGGAAAATAAGTATTGAACGCATCATCTTTTTTCTCAGTATATATTTCCAAAGATGCAATTCAGAGGATATTTCTACCAGACATTAACTCAAGTAATCCACACATGAAAAGAAATCACAACATACAAGTCCATAAATAATAATTATGTGTAATTAAGTGCCATAACACTGGAAAAAAGTATTGAACACGCTAACTGAAATTAATTTAATACTTTATGGAGAAGCCTTTGTTTGTAGACACTTCTTGTATGTAGTAACTAATCGCCCACACTGCTCAGGTGTGATTTTGTCCCATTCCGCTGCACAGATTGTCTTTAAATCTCAGAGATTCTTTAGTGCCATCTGGTGAACCCTTTTCTTTAGTTCTTTCCTCAAATCAGATTTAAGTCAGGTGATTGACTGGGCCATTCTAACACCTGGACTTTCTTTCTCTGAAACCAGTTGAGAGTCTCCTTTGCTGTGTGCTTTGGATCGTTGTGTACACTTTGAGTACACTTCTGACCATCCCTCTGACTCCCTTGTCAGAAATCTTGCCAGGAGCTCGAGCTCCTGCTGATGGTGAAGTGATACTTCCAATGGTCCCAACGGTGTTTACTGGAATATTCAGATGCTTTGAAATTCTTCTGTACCCAGCTTCATTCTGATGCTGAGCAAGAATTTGGTTGCGAATGTCTTGAGAGTCCTCTTTGCTTTTATCCATCATCAGATGTTTCTTGTGTGACTGCTTGTCACACAAGAAACCTTTTTTATAGCCCATCAATTTGCACTAACCCAGCTAATGTTTTTCTCACAAATTGGAGGTAGAAATACTAATTACTTGGACATTAGATGGTGCATTGCCTTTCCTTGCCTAAGTATACTGCTTTTTCGTGGTGTGTTCAATACCTTTTTCTTGTGCTATTCCACTTTATACCACATACAATTATTTGTGGACTTTACTTTTGTAATGTTTTTACATGTGTGGAATTCTTGAGTTCATACCAATGTCTGGTAAAATAAATCATGTTAATAGTGTCATTGGAAATATATTTACTGGGAAAAAAGTTGATGCTTCAATACTTCATTTACCCATTGTAACTTCTTTCTACTTTTTAATCCACATGAGCACCAGCGTGATCTTCCCCATGTTTTGCCAAAGGTTTGAATTTAGATTAAAGTGTTCAATTCAATTCAATTCAAAGGGCTTTATTGGCATGAGAAAACATACGTTTACATTGCCAAAGCAGATAGCACAATACAACAATACAGCAATACAATCAAAACAAAAAATATGTACATTTGAAAGTCAGAATCTTCCATAGATCAATTTCTATGTATCAAGATCACTGGGTGCAGGTATAGTGCAGGAATATACCCAATGATTAGTCTTTAGGGTGGTTGTGTTCCGTTTGATATCCTTCTCCTATCACAGCAACTCACGAATCTTGCTGCTGTGTTTGCACATTGTTGTACTTCGCCCAGCAGATATAGGAGTTTTTTGTTATTGGTCATGTTTTCAAAATCTCTGTGTGTGGTTGTAATCTGTGGGAAGTATGTGTCTCTGATGTCTTGTACCATGGACAGACGGTTAGGAAGTGTAGCTCGGTTTCCACTTCATTTTGTTTGCAGTGTCTTCTCTCGGGATACAGGTCTGCCTGTGACGACCTTTCTCGATCGCAAGACTGTGCTCACTGAGTCTGTACCTAGTTAAGATTTTTCTTTGTTTTGGGTCGGTCACGGTGCTCAGGTATTCTGCCACTGCGTATTCTCTGTTTAGGGCCAGATAGCTTTCTAGTTTACTCTGCTTTTGTGTTGCTTCTTTCCAGTGTGTCAGGTAGTTTTCCTTTTGTTGTTTTATAATTTGGTTTATTCCAATGGGTTTCCTATCTTGTGGCTCTGTTTGTGTTTGTGCCCGGAGTTCCCGGGCCAGCTGGCTGAGGGGGCATCTCTCTAGAGTTTCGCTGTGTGTGAGTGCCTTGTTATGGAGTGCATCTAGGTCGCTTTCTTTTAGGTGGTTGTAGAACTTAAGTGCTCACTTTTTTATTTTGATTGTGAGTGGGTATCGTCCTAATTCTGCCCTGCATGCATTATTTGGTGTTTTTCGCTGGGTACGGAGAATGGATTTGCAGAATTCTGTGTGTAGGGTCTCGGTTTGGTGTTTGTCCCATTTTTCAAGGTCATGGTTTGCTAATGGTCCCCAGATCTCACAACCATAGAGGGAAATTGGTTCTATCACAGAGTCCAGTATATTAAGCCAGGTTTTAATTGGGATGTCTATTTTGATGTTTCTTTTGATTGCATAGAATGCCCTTCTTGTTCACCCGATGTGGTTTAAAAGACTTACAATGGTACAGGTATTGGCATAGTAGTGAACCTGACAGCCGGTAATACATATCAGTATGGGGAATATGCTGATAACATGGACACGATAATACAATGACATTTCTGTAGCTCGAGGAAACTCATATATGCAATCATCCTAAATCTGTCCTCCATACAAATGCAACGCAGCTTGACCTTTTGAAGCTAACCTGTCATAGCTTACAATGAGTGCAGAGATTGACGAGTAACGGTGCGGTCACACCGAACTTTAATTCTGCCTATGCAGGCGGATTCTGCCAATGCTTTTCAATGGAAACAGAGCAGTTTGTTGCCATTCGATGCCATTTTCCGCAAAAAAGAAACATTGTCAGAATCCACCCGCAGAGGCAGAATTAAAGTTTTGTGTGACTGCACCCTCAGAGGATAGAAAATCGAATTGCTAAAATCAAAATGTTAAATACACCCGCTCAAGAGCTGAGGCAATTAAAACCACTGAAGAGGGTAAACTGTACAGTACTCTCTAGCTTAAGGACAGCCCCAGAAGACAAAGTGAAAGTGAAAGACTTGTCTTTGAAACCACTGAAGCACAGCAATGTTTAACAGAAAGGTCTTCTTTTTTAGTCCAGTGTTCAAAAAGTAGCAGTTTAGCTAAATGGGAAACCCATTTTGTTGTGTTTTCACACAATGTCACATTTGTCTCTCCAAAAACCCCAGGGGAAATGGTAATGAGAAGGTGCAAGACTAACATTTGTGCTAATTAATTGCCATTAGCTACACAGACTCAAATCAGTGTCTTCCTGTGGCTCATCTGTGGTGTGTGTTCTTTTTATACTCCTAATTCAATTTTTTACTTAAGTAAAAGTCCCAATACCACAATATAAAACTACTCTGTTACAAGTAAAAAGCCTGTATACAATTTAGTTGAGTAAAAGTACAAGAGTATTGGCATCAACTTACAGTACCAATGTGATATATAAGCGACGTGTTGTGAACATGTAGCTCTGCTATTTTTCGAATAATAAAATAGGACATGACTAGTTAATGTATGTTTTGGAAAAAAATAGGCCTAATATAAATCTGCAAAGTAACTAGTAACTAACTAAAGTTTTCAAATAATTGTAGTGGAGTAAAAAGTACAATATTTGCCTCTGAGTAGAAGTAAAAGTATCGACAATTGGGAACTCACAGTACTTGAGTGTGATGGCTGACTCAGCAGCCACATATTGAGACTATAATGTATGGTAACTCTTCCTTTTGGTTTATATATTTAGTGTGTTTATTTTCAGTTGTACATTATTAACCAGTTGAAATAACATCATTTATTTAGTTGTTTTTCTATGAGTTTATTTACATTTGAGTTGACTGAGTTTTCTTTGAGTCACCAGTTCTGTGGGAGGCTGCAGACATAAATGGACATGATGGGCTGGCCAAAGTAATGGGGATCAGCTGCTCCAGATCTGGAGCTCATCTGGACAATTGGACTGCACCACAGTCCCTCTGCACCATGGGGTGGGGCAGGGGTTACTAGAGTGTGTTTCAATGGTAGTCTTTGTCTTTTCCCCCTTTTGTGTTAACAGTGGTCTGAACCGCCCTATATATGTCCACCTCGTGTTACTTTAGTTACTTCAGTTTTCAGTTCAATTACGTTGATCAGTCTAGTTTCTGTTTAGTTATTTAGTTTGATTTCATTTATTTTGAGCACATTTATTTCTGTTATCTGCTAAATCATGTATTTGCAACAAAGACAAAGAAAGAAAGAAATAAAGAAAGAAGAAAAAAAGAGAACAATATTTTAAAACCAACAAAGTTTCCCTGTGCCTCTCCTTCCGACCAACTCTGTCCCTGACATTGAGTAAATGTACTTGGTTTCTTTCCACCATTGGCCCTAGCAGAGCTGGTGTGAGGTGTTATAGCTCCATGACGGGAAAGAATTAGCTCACTTCCTAACCACTTAACTCCCAGCCTCCGTGTTGTGGGGAAAGCTTTTGCAGAAAATAGTAGATCGACAAGCTCACAACGTGTCGAAGCGTGACTAAACAGAAAATACACAGTATGGAGCCCTGAGGGACTCCGCTCAACCATATGGGGTTTAAGTGGTTAGGCCCTCTCGTCTTAAAGAACCAGACTTGAGTTACAACTGTACTTTCACCGCTTTCTTCAGTCTACACCAAATCTCTTTGTGAGCTTGTAGATCGGCTATTTCAGGCGAATGTCCCCCCCCCCACCCCCCGAGAAAAGGCATGCAGGGGCTAGTTTCTCTGTCCTAGGCAGTTCAAGGCAGGGAATTCAATAAATGTATTTCAGCTGATGGATTCCTGTTTTTTTTTTTGTGAAAGCATGAATATAGAAGAGGACATCAGTCATTCAAAGCTTTCAATTTATTATGGGCAGAAACTATGGGCTGGGGTAAATCTTAAATGGCACCATAAACCGATAAACTGGCATTTTTCATCTAGTTAACTGAAATGTAAATAAAGAAGTGAAAACAATTCATTATTCTTAACAAATGTGCAAGTTTTTTGACCCAAGCCAACATTTACCAAAACACTTTTATGATGCGTTGTGAGCTTGTAGATCGGCTATTTTTGAATAGCCGAAGTATAAAATAGGTTTGAGGTGGTTAAACTGATTCTGATTATATCTGAACCAATTTTGCTGGGGACCCCCTGGAACCCCCTGAAGGACCCCTGGGGGTACACGGAGACCCACATTAGACCCACGCCCAGCGCTGGTCTGTTCATCAGAGCAGCGGTCTGCTATCAGGATATAACATACCGTCGAATGCCGTAATTAACCAATCAGAATCAAGCATTCAACCAAGCCATGTAATGAACAGTTGTAAGAAACTCAGTGTGATAATATCAAAGAGCAAACAAAGAGCACTGAGATGATGGATTGGGGTGATACTGGGATGTTCCGTCTTCTAGACAACAAAGGTAAATAAAGCCTTTTGACAGCGGTATTGCACTATGTGCCCAATAAAATGAATAATGTATGGATTATTCTATGAATTTTAGCCTGTAAGCTTATTTGCTTCGACTAATAAATAGTCTTATTGGTTTTATACGCTATTTTTCACATTCAGCTGTCATATTTCCCACAATAGCTGTCAAATTGCGGGTCGGTATGCATCTGTCCTGGCATCCAGGCTTTAATAAATTGCTCTAAAGTCATTCTATGGCAGAGTGTGAAGGAGGTCTGAGTCGGCCTGTTGTGTGTGGTACAGTTTGTGAGTAAGGTGACTCTACAACCGTAAGTCGTTGAGTCAAAAAGGAACATTCCATAGATTCCTTGGATCGTGCAAAACACAGTTTTTGCTACTACTCCTACAGATTTTGCCTAAACCTAACGCAAATCGGTACACAATCAGACTGTTGATGTCACGACTTCCACACACCCACTCTACCTTTCTCCCCCTCTTTCTAGTTCTCTCATCTAATTATAGGAGTGGAGACAGGGGTGCAAGACAGGAGGTGGAGGCGACTAATCAGGAAGTCTATAAAGCCTAGGTCAACGGTTCATGCTCTGCCAGATCATCAGTCTCTGTTTGACCTGGTCAGTCGTTTTCCACCTGGGCTAGCAACATTCTCAGTGTGTATTCTGAATACTTATATTTTCTCTCCTGCAGCTTGCGGTGACCACCTGAAACCTGGAAGTCTGCCTCTGCTATCACTGCTGTGACCAGACCTGACCTGATCCACTACTGCTCCACTCACTATCTGAATAAACCTTTATTCTATAACTCCATCAGGGTTGCATTGCTCATGGGACGGCCTTGCAAGCCGTGCAGGAACCTATTTGACCAGGAGCACGCGCAGGCACAACCATAGATTTAAAACAACTTTAAATTCACACCTCAACAAAGTTTACAAAGGCTGTCTGTCTCAGTGTTTGCACCTGGGTTCAAAGAAACTTTACATTATGACAGTTGAAGGCATGAACACTGCTTGCCGACAAGTTGGATTACCTGCCATCATGTAGATTATGTTCACGCTTATGCAGATTTATATGGCGTGGTTAAAGCACTTGTGCTTTATTCTTGCTCTGTGAAGCACTTTGAGCTGCATTTCATGTCACGAAAGGTGCTATACAAATAAAGTTTATTATTATTGGGAAGCTTCTGGTAGGGGAGGGAGACAATAGTGTATTCTCATTGACTTGGTGTAGATTCGTTTATGTATTGTTTAGTGTGGTCTTTGATTTGTTGTTTTGGCCCTGGGCCACCCTGTCTTATGCTTCCGTTCTTTACATTTCTATTCAGTTTCTGTAACCTTAACTTCATCATTGTCAATAAATGTGTCATTTTCTTTAGTTGTTTGTGCTCATTTACTGTAAGTTATCACATGTTACTGCCGTGTTTTCCCCTAGACCACAAAAAGGGGTCGTAAGTTACACTTGTACTGTAAGCCATGCAGTTAAGCATGTGGGCATGTTAATGTGTTTGTAGTTAACCCATTAAGACCTGAAGCCGATTCTACAAATGTCTTCTAAATCCCAACAGTATTCTGAAAAACGTATGTTTCTATATCAGTGGTGCTCAAACCTTTTCATGTCAAGGACCTCCAAAATGATATGCATTTGGCCGCGGACCCCCATCTCAAAATAATTTGTTCCAGGGACCGTCCAGAAGCAAAGATTTGAGTAAAAATGTTCATGTTGTTCATGTATATATTCAAAGATTTGCACACATTCTCACAATTAAAAAATATATAGCAGATCTACAAGCTCGTAGCGTGGCACTCGGTGCCGCACTATGAGCTTGTATATCTGCTATTTTTGAATAGCCAAAGTGTAAAATAATATGCATTTTTTTAGCTCAAATCAAAAAATGACACAGATGCGTTCCAGGTCTTGGGTTAAGCGGGGTAACCTCAAGCTCTAATGGGTTATTTAATTAGCACCATATCCACCCAAAACTATAATGTCACTCAAGGCATGCATTGAGAAACTGACTGCTATACCCGCCATAAAATATGGTTGAGAAAATTCCTTTTGTAGATCTGATGTTTTTGTTTGTTTGTTTCCACCACCACTTGTTGCGTGGCGACAGATTCCCCCACCATGGGAGGGAGGGGGCGGAAGCGATCTGGGGAGTATAGCGGCGAAGTGAAAGATTTGCTGCTACAGCTTCAGAGGGGCGTTCATCACCATTAGCGTTCATTAACATGTATTAGTGCTTGTTAGCCGGCGGTGCACCGGGAGAGGCAGATCTGTAGCCTGCCAGTGTGTCTCCTTGCAGTAATAGGCAGTAGTAGAGTGGACACTGACTGAATGCAAAGGCGGAAGGATGCTGCAGTGAGAATGAACAGAGGAAAAGGGGCCAAAGATGACAAACGACGTGTGTCTGTCCGCACTCGTAGAGTTGTGGTTGGTTTGCCTCCAAGGGGAAATGAACAGTTTAGCCTGACCTCTCTCCTCATCCCTCCTCCACTGTCTTTATAACAGTGCTTCTCAAACAGTTTATGTCAAGGACCCCCCCCTCCCATTGGAAAAGAGCTTGTGTTTTCTAAATACATTTTAAAAAGCTGATAATGATCTATGATAAGCTATTTTCGAATGACAGTGGTGGAAAAAGTACTCAAATTCTTTACTTAATAATAAGAATCCTGCAATATAGAAATACTCTGTTACAAGTAAAAGTCCAGAATTTAAAATTTATTTGAGTAAAAGTACAAAAGTATTGGCATCAAAATGTATTTAAAGTACCTGTTACATGTGAGGGTTCTTTTTATAGTATTTTATGTATTGCACAGTTCTGGTAGTCCACTGACTCATGCATTCAGCTCAGGACCTGCATGGGAGAAGACCTGGCTGGGAGGAGACCGTCAATCAGGAGCTGGTCCAATCACTGAAGAAGGCCTCCTACTTAATAGCTGTCAGCAGCTGTGTGTATTGGCAGTGCGTGGCATGCTGGCTATGGTGTTACACACTGTTCCTGGAGATGGGCAGGGAAAGTTTGGTCTAAATGTGGTGTCCAAAAGTTTGCTAATACCACGTTCTTGACATGCACCCTCCTGGAATTGTTGAACCCGCTCATGCTCTGTTTTGGTACATTCTGTTTGTGAAAATGTTGAACTTGCTAAGAAGACATGTTAAAATGAAGAGTTTCGGGGCAGCCTTTGGCTGACTGATTTTTAGATTACTTGTTAAGCAGTTTGATTTGATTCCTCCATAATACCACAAAGAGCTACCAGCGCCAGTTTCTTGTACGAAGCCAACTTTTGATAGTTTAGATTTAGAGTAGTTACATTAGAGTAGAGTTCTCTTGTAATTTTCATTTGGTGTAGATAAGGTTAGTAAGAGGTTTAAAAGTAAGTATAGGTTTAGCTTGGTTTATTTGGTTATTGCTTGGTGCCGGGGCTTATTTTTTGTGTATGTCTTAAGTTAAATTTCTTATCTTGAAAATTGTCCATTTGTAAATTCATGGTATGTAAATATCCTTTCAAACCTAAAAGAAACCCAAAAAAGGTCATAACAATAAAACTACATTTCACTTGCCAACTTTATGTCACGGTCCTTTCATTCCCTAAACTAAGGATCGTAACAGTACCAAAAGTAAAAGTACTACAATATTTGAAAATAGCAGATCTACAAGCTCACACAGTGTCGCAGTGCGACGAGCTGTGAGCTTGTAGATCGGCTATTTTCAAATAGCCTAGGTATAAAATAGGGCTAAAGTGGTTAATGTATGTTATAATGATATAATTTATATCTGAAAAGTAACTAGTAACTAAAGTTTTCAAATAATTGTAGTGGAGTAAAAGTACAATATTTGGACCCGAGATGTAGTGGAGTAGAAGTAAAAGTATTGGAAATTGGAAGTACTCAAGTAAAGTACAAATACCTCAAAATTGTACTTAAGTACAGTACTTAAGTAAATGTACTTAGTTACTTTCCACCACTGCCTATAAGTATTAAATGTGATTAAAGTGGTTACACTGATTTTGAAGCTATATCAACACATTTTGTCCCCACTTTGAGAGCCACTGCTCTCCAAGCCAGCATCATCATCTGAGCACCTGTCGTCCTTTATATTATCTATCAGAGCAGATAGTGACTTTGAAGTGAGTGAGGATAAACAGTCTTTCCTCTGTGGAGGCCCCGCTGCTCCTCTCAAAGAGCCTTTTGTTCTAAAGGTCCCTTATTGATCAAGGCAGCAGAGAATGACTGTCCCCTGCAGGCTAACCCAGGGCCAGAGGTAACAGCATGACCATCGTTGGCAAAGCTTCAGTCCCTCTGATGCAGGGGGTGTCATATTTGGGTGCCAGGGGATAGCAATTGCCACCCCCTAGAGTTTGCATTTGACCTCATATTCAGTTATTTTATGTGTATATTCTTTTTTTTTTTACAATCATTGGGCCCGATTCATGAACCGTACTTACGAACAAATTTGTTCTTAGACCCACTTAAGAAGTTTTTTAAGAGATTTTGGCATTCACAAATGTTTTCTTAGCTGTGATTTGTTCTTAAGTTAAGAAGAAATCTACGCATACTAGAGAGCACTCTTAGGGTGGCCTTTGAGTTCTTAAGTGTGATATGTTTGTGCAAAAATAATTAATTCTCGAAGTTTCTTCAATTCTACAGTTGTATAATATAGGATTTAAATTACAATAATATTTTTATCATATCTTTAGAGCAAAAAAGGTTCTCAAAGGTGTGGTCTGGGGACCCCCAGGGGTCCTTGAAGCTGTTCCAGGGGGTCCACAGCAAACGAGGAACAGTTTAATCACTTTAACCCTATTTTATACTTTGTTTGAAAATAGCTGATCTACAAGCTCACAACGCGTCCCATTACTGGCAATTTTGAACTTGTAGATCGGCTATTTTCGAAACATTTTGATAAATCTTGAAAACATTTCCCTAGCAGAAAATATTTTCAGGTGGGGGTCTGCAGCCAAATGCATCTAACCCAAACAGACCCGGTTGAGTTGAAGCCCAAGCCCCATACCCACCCCATAACCCCCCACCCAACCCACCCTCATCGCCCCCCCATACCCCCACCCCCATATCCCGACATTCGCCACACCCCCATTTTCAAGTCCCCTTCCTACCTGAAAGCCCCCCTATACCCACCCGTCACACCCATCCCCATACCCCACACAGCCCCCTACACCCCTCCTTGCACCACCATATCACCCACCACACCCCTATTTCCACCCCATTACATACCAAGCAGCTGCTACCTTAAAGACCCTCTATATCCACCCACCAGCTTTCAGTACTAAAATGTTTTATATACACTACTAACGCTACTCCTGAACATGAAATATGGATAACATTTTTAACAGCTAATTTCAGCAAATTTACATTGATATCGAGTGGTGATATGTTGATTAATGTGAGAGAAATAATAAAATACATTCATTAATTAAATTAAATAATTTGCTGTTCACTACAGAAGTACCTCCACAGAAATATTTATTTATTTGTATGTTTGGAGTCTGGTGTTCCACCATCTTTAGGCTTTAGTTAAGGTATTCTTTACTTCATTCTCTCAACTTTATTTCTCTGTGTGATTTCCTGTGATTTCTGTGTGCAGCAATCACACACAGGTGTGACTGCAGGCAGAGCCTAGAACATTTCATGAATCTGACTCGACTTCTCTTAGGAATTCACTTAGGAAGAAATTTAAGAAGACAACTTACGAATTTATTGCTGAATGAGGCCCTATGATCTCAGTCCATGCCCATCCATCTACAAGGGACAAGTGACACACATTTATAGACATGTTTTCTTGTGCGTAACCAAACATTAATTAACCACTTTCAACCTGGGTTGGCCATGTACCACTTTGAAACATTTCTTTAACTCATCAAGACCTGAGGCCGATTCTACAAATACCTTCTAAACCAGTAGTTCTTTCAAGATTTTGAAAAAATGTTTGTGATCTTGTACATCTGCTATTTTTGAATAGCCAATGCAAAAATCAAAAATGACAAAGAGGTTTTCCCGGTTTTAATGGGTTAAAATGGTGAAAAATGGCAGATCTACAAGCTCAGAACATATCGCATCTCAACGCGTTGTGAGCTTTCAGATTGCCTATTTCTCACCCGTTTGAAATAGGGTTTAAGACGCAGAGGCGTCATTTCAGAAAAAAGGGACCACTTAAACTTTAAGTGGTCCCTTTTTTCTGAAATGACGCCTCTGCTCTGATGGGTACGTGTGTGTGTGTGTGTGTGTGTGTGTGTGTGTGTGTGTGTGTGTGTGTGTGTGTGTGTGTGTGTGTGTGTGTGTGTGTGTGTGTGTGTGTGTGTGTGTGTGTGTGAGCGAGCGAGCGAGCGTGCGTGCGTGCGTGTGTGTGCGTGTATGTGTGTGTGTGAGAGAGAGAGAGAGAGAGTGTGTGAGTGCGTGCATGCGTACGTGGGCATGGGGATAATATCAAAAGAGATGTTTTTAAAAAGCTGCCATTTCACGCTCTGCCGCAGCTCTTAACCATCTATTTTACTGTCATGAGTGACATGTGACTGACATGTTCTTTATTCATGAAATGACAATACGTGGCAGGGTATAAAAAGGGCTTACAACATTGTGTGAGTGGGTGGGAGGGGACACAGAGCTCCTCCTATTGATTTAAATTTGTATAGTCGCTTTCAGGGCAAACATTTGCAGTTTCCAAGTGCACAGAAACGCATGCTCACCAGCACTCTCTCAACTGTATGAACAAAAGTGTAATGATGTTAGTCTAAGACTAATGCAAAGCTTTGGTTTGCTGGTATATTTGACTTCGCTGTCTACTTGATCACACCACTACAGTGTCACACAAAAGTATCAAAAGTAGCAGATCTGCAAGCTCGAAACGCGGCACGAAGCGGCACGTTTTGAGCTTGTAGATCGGCTTCTTTTGGTATTTTTTAATTTGAATCCTGGAAAGCATCAGTTTTGGACATATGAGGTTTCCACCCGACAGAGACGATATAATGTATTAGTCTCCTTTTCGGCAGACAGACAGAGGTGGGAGGACGGACGGACGGACGGACGGACTCGCAAACTCTCTTCTAGGCAGCTCGCCCCCTATAGGGACCACATTAAAATAAAGCAAAAGTATATTGCCATATAAAGCAGAAGACCGGAACATCAAAGCTTTATGATGAAGCTAAGTTCACTGTGCTGGTCGAAGCAGTGGGTTCGGTAGGAAATCTAACATTGTCCTACACCCGCACAAGAGATGGGACGTGATCCTGCAGAGAAGGAAATCAAATTAAACTGGCTCTAATGAATGGTTTCCTTTTCATGAGTAGCCAGGTAATTCTCATACACTTCTGTCATAATATCCTCTAATCTGGAACCAGTGTCGGTGCTGTCAGAGTGTGTTATGACCGGGCGGATATTAATCATACTGCAGCTGCACATGGATTAGCTTCAGTAAAAGCAATTCCCCCCCTGTCTGCTGCGTTCTTTCTTCCATCTTAATCTAACCCACATCTGAAAGTGAGCGGCACTCCATGAGGATGGCTCCAAAGCCCAGTGCAGTGAATGCTGCAACAGGACGTCACGGTTGAAAGAGATGATTTAATCACATTTCAATAAAATGCTCACTGTATGTGTTTTTGCACACTGCTCACAATAACACAGCTATTCCAGAATGGAGGGACGTCTGAGTGTATAGTGTACTGATGCACATGTTTGTGAAGTGGGGGGCCGTCAGGGGGTGCATGGGGGGGCCAATTGGTAGGGAGAGGGGTACAAAAAAAAGTAAGGGCATGTAAAGGTTTGGGGAAGCCCTGCAGTGCATTGGTTCTCAAAGTGGGATCTGGAGACCCCTTGGGGGTGTACCAGGGGGTCCCCAGCAACATGTGTTAATATAGCGTCACAATAATTGTAACAACTTTAACCTTTTATACTTCTACAAGCTCATAGCGCGGAACCGAGTGCCGCGCTATGAGCTTGCAGATCTGCTATTTCTGAAAAATCCTGGCACAAAATATATTTAAGACAGGGGGTCCGCAGCCCAAAAAAACCCTACATTTTTGGGGGTCCTTGACATGAAAAGGTTTGAGAACTACTGCTGTAGTGTACAGATAGGTGCTCATGGACAACTATACTCAGTGGTTCTCATACTATGTGGCCGGGGGACTGAAGGACCCCTGGGGGTGACCCGGACCCCACTTTGAGAACCAGTGAACTACTGTATGTTTTGTCCCCTCGCCCTGGAGGCCTACACACACCATTAGAGGAGAGAGAGATAGAGGAGAGAGAGGGAGTCTGGAGAGGAGGGAGAGAGGAGGAGAGAAAGAGAAAAAACAAGGCAGAATGGACCGGACGTCCGCAAAAATGGACGGACGGATCAACCGTCCGTCCCTCAGGGCCACAGTAGGAACAAGCTCTAAAAGCTTGTCTCCACCCCCCCCCCCCCCCCCACACACACACACACAACCCTCCCCACCCCCAGGAACAAGAGTTGCCATGCCAACTGCTGACACACCAGGTTAACCACTTCATTATTTTCTGTTTTTTCGCGTTGCAAGCTTGTCGATTTGTGCTATTTTCGGCGAAATCTTTCCCCGCGATACGGATGCTGTGGCTGAAGTGGTTAAAGGTCTCTGTTAAAAGCCCGGCGCCATCATCGTCGCTCATTCAGTTGAACTCGCCAGGCGGTTCTTCCCTCTCCCTCTCCTCTCTTTTGGCCTAAATGTATGCTCCGTTGCACAGGCCGGCTATGTTCTCCTTATTATTTCCCCACGATTACTCTCGGAATCTTATCCTATTATCATTATTCTGCATACCTGAGCACCATACCTTTTTTTTTTACCACATATATTTGCAAAATTTGTCCTTTTACAATTATTTGAAAACTTTAGTTACTAGTTACAGATGTACATTATTACATCATAAAACATACATTAACCACTTTAGCCCTATTTTATACCTAGGCTATTTTCAAACATTTTAGTACTTTTACTTTTGGTACTTAAAGTATTTTGATGTCAATACTTTGGTACTTTTACTCAAGTAAATGTTTGTTAACCATCTGACATTGAGGATTTGAGGAGGACAATATTCACCCCCTAAAGGCAGCACCCATAAGCTAATCTTCATAACATTTGGGCGTGCGACACCGGCGCGCAACCAAGCGTATGCATCGAGGGCTTTTTCTTCTCCCTCCCTGCTGTGTTCCTCCTCTCGCTTCCCTGGACTGTGCCCCCCCCCCCCCCCCCCGCAGGCTGCTTCATATTCATCACACTGTGTTTTAGACCAGAGTGAGTCCAGGGTCACCGCAGGATAAAGTGGGCAGTGGGTGGAAGAAGTACTCAAGATATTTTACTTAAGTAAAAAGTAGCAATACCACAATAAAAAAAAATCCTCCGTTACCAAAAGGCATGTGTTTCAAATGTTACTTGAGTAAAAAGTACAAAGGTATTGGCTTCAAAATATACTTAAAGTACCAAATGTAAAAGTACTAAAATATTTGAAAATAGCCGATGTATAAAATAGGGCTAAAGTGGTTAATGTATGTTTTATAATATAATAAAAGTCAATGTCATTTTCCGAGAGCCATAACTTTTTGTGTGTGTGTGTGTGTGTGTGTGTGTGTGTGTGTGTGTGTGTGTGTGTGTGCGTGTGCGTGTGCGTGTGTCACACCTGGGTACGGAATGCAGCTTTGATACAAATGTTCACCCAGCAACAGAGCTTTGTGTTTGTGGTGATTATTACTGACAATGATCCTACCTGGATGTTGTCAAAAGATGCTTTGTTGGTGACATCGTATAGCAGCAGTAGAGCTAAGAAAAGAAGAGGAAAAACAAAGACATTGAGAGAAAAGCATTACATATTATTACCATGTAGCAGTAGTGGCTCAGAGGCTCTGCCTGATGAGATAAAAAACACTAATATCTCTCCCAGTCGACGGAGAATTCCCTTTAGTCTATATTGGTTATAAGATGTTGGCTTTCCTCACCACAGACCGGGGTTTAAATCCCGGGCGTTACTATTATGCAATTCTTGAAAACCCTTGACAGTGATTTGCTCCCATTGTCAGTCATCAACTCTCGTTTATGCATTCCGAGTTAATGTGAAAACTGTTTTGGTAAATGGGTCTGCATTTATACAGTATAGGGCTTTTTTTTTTAATTCCAAAGCACTTCACAATATGCGTTGCATTTCATACCCATTCACACACCAGTCAGTCGTGCGACGCTCCAACTTGCACTCACTTGCGCACGAATACGCTTGCTACCAGATTGTGCCCCATCGTTTCATGCTCACACTCTCTCCTACACAACACACAATGAAGCATGTTAACCCATTAAGACCTGAGGCCGATTCTACAAAATGTTTTCTAAATCCCGACAGTTTTTTATTTAAACATAAAAAAATATGAACATATGTAAAATATAAAAAATAAAAAATATAGAAGTTTGTTATATGTTGGTATATGTATTTGTCTTGAAAAATTCAATAAAAACATTTGAATAAAATGTATAAGAAAAATATAAAAAACATTTAAAGATATGTTGTTCCAGAGATCCCCAGAAGCAAAGATTTGAGTTACAAATGTTCGCTTTAAAAATCTTTCTAAAAAAAAAAATCTCGATTTTTCTAAAATAGCAGATCTAGAAGCTCGTAGCGCGGCACTCAGTGCAGCGCTACGAGCTTGTAGATCTGCTATTTTTCAATAGCCAAAGTGTAAAATAATGCTTTCAACATTCAGTTTCTTGCTCACAGACGTTGACGTGACGCCAGGAGGAGCAGAGATTGAACCGGAAACCGTCTGATTCCCAGACTGCTCTATACATCAGTGGTTTTGTGCCAGGGACCCCCATAAGAGAAGAGAATTTTCATGGCTATAGCTGTGATTCTCAACCATTTTCATTTCAAGGACCCCCAGTTTGATACCGTTTTGATCTCCGGGACCCCCAATCTACACTGTAGTACCATCAGTGTTAGTTTAACACTGACGGACCCTAACGGGTCCATTAGGTTCCATTCGTACGCTCTCAGAGTTACAGACACATAAAGGTATACATTTGGCTCCTACAGTAACTATCAATCATTTGAATGGGGACCCCCTGGAACCCCCTCAAGGACCCCGGACCGCACTTTGAGAACCACTGCTCTTCATCCTGAGACATTGACCACCCTGTGGAAATAAAAGGATCCATTTATTGCTGGTCTGCTGTCTTCTCTCTTGGCCTGATAGGGCCCTGCTGAAATCACTGCAGCCTGAGCTCATTAAAAAAAATAGCACCCTGTGTGAAGGAAGCGGTGCCTTTGATGAGTGGCCTCCTGGTGGCGCTATAATAGGGCGGGGCGGGGCTTCAGCAATTAATGCTCGTCCCTAGTGGTGGTGTAAGTCCACAAACCAAATTCGGACTTGGTGGCATGCTGCTAACTGGAGTTATGGCTGTTTGTAGCCCAGCCAATGGCAATACAGAGGGGGCGGGGCTTCAGCAATTAAAGCTTGTCCCTATTGGTGGTCAAAGTTCACGTGGTAAATGTGTATTTGGTAGCATGCTGCAAAGTGGACTTATGGCTGTTTAAAGCCCAGCCAATAGGAAGACAGAGGGGGCGGGGCTTGCTACATTTCAGTTCGTCCCTATTGGTGGTCTGAGTCCACGTACCAAATTTGTACTCAGTAGCATGCTGTGAACTGGAGTTATGGCTGTTTAAAGCCCAGCCAATGGGAAGACAGAGGGGGCGGGGCTTATGTAATTACAGTTGGTCCCTATTGGTGGTATTAGTTGGACTTGGTGGCATATGCTGCAAACTGGAGTTATAGCTGTTTAAAGCCAGTGGCCTCCTGGTGGCGCTATAATAGGGCGGGGCGGGGCTTCAGCAATCAATGCTCGTCCCTATTGGTGGTCTAAGTCCACATACCAAATTTGGACTTGCTGGCATGCTGCGAACTGGAGTTATAGCTGTGTAAAGCGCTGTTTAAAGCCAGTGGCCTCCTGGTGGCGCTATAATAGGGCGGGGCGGGGCTTCAGCAATCAATGCTCGTCCCAATTGGTGGTGTAAGTCCACATACCAAATGTGGACTTGCTGCCATGCGCACTGCAGTTATAGCTGTGTAAAGTGCTGTTTAAAGCCAGTGGCCTCCTGGTGGCGCTATAATAGGGCGGGGCGGGGCTTCAGCAATCAATGCTCGTCCCAATTGGTGGTGTAAGTACACATACCAAATTTGGACTTGCTGGCATGCTGCGAACTGGAGTTATAGCTGTTTAAAGCCCGTGCTCAAACGGACATCCGGGCTCAAACGGACATACGGAGGGACATAGTCAAGTGTAGTGGCCTCCTGGTGGCGCTATAATAGGGCGGGGCGGGGCTTCAGCAATCAATGCTCGTCCCTATTGGTGGTCTAAGTCCACATACCAAATTTGGACTTGCTGGCATGCGAACTGGAGTTATAGCTGTGTAAAGCGTCCGGGCTCAAACGGACATACGGACGGACATAGTCAGGTGTAGGCGGCTGGCACCGCTAAAAATACCTTGGTGTTAGTATCCTTAGAAGGCCTGATCAGTGTAACAGAGCAGAAGCAATCATCTTTCCAAATTAAGGAACACAGAAGATACTGCTTCTGTGTTCAAATGCAAACACCGGCTGCTCTTTCTTTTAGTCCATAACGAATGTTCACAATACTTTTGAACATGTTGCTAACGAATGCCACCGTCAGACTGTATCGCTAATGTATGTATCTTAAAGGTCTTATCTTATATCAAGACAGGAGAGATCATAATAAACGGCTGTTGCTGATGGCACAGTGAGTGTGTGTGTGTGTGTGTGTGTGTGTGTGTGTGTGTGTGTGTGTGTGTGTGTGTGTGTGTGTGTGTGTGTGTGTGTGTGTGTGTGTACAGTATGTGTGTATATTTGTCTGTTTATAAGTGAAATTCCACTGCAGTGGAACATTAAATCATTGGTCAGATCGAGGCATAACTGCTCAAGTCTCCCTGCGTGACCAAAGCCACCTCTGCACAGAAGCAGTGGCAGCGTTTAATTATTAAGACGAGGCATTACATTTACAGGCCTGCATACAAAACATGTTTGTGGAGAAACCCACTGATTTCTTTGTTCAGTTATCTTTGATCCGACGCCGGGCCCTTTGGTTTTACTACTTTACTACTAGTACTTAAAGCAGTAGGTATTCTACCTACTGCTTTAAGTACTATGGAGCATTGGTTCTCAAAGTGAGCTCAAGGGACCCTCAAGGGGGTTCCCAGGAGTCCCCAGCATTTATCCCTATTGTATATCAGAAAATATTTTGACTTAACTTGAAAAGTTGGTAAAATGTGGAATTGTATACAATAAGAAAATATATAATCTCCTCTCATGTGGGGCCCTGGCACAAAATCCTTTCAAATGGGGGTCTGTGGCCAAATACATATCAATTTGGGGGTCCTTCACCCGCAAATGTTTCAGAACCACCAGGGGCGGCGATTTATGTCCGCGATATTATGTCCGCGCTATAGACGGATTTCCGCGCGACGTCATCACAGAGCAGAATGCGCAATCTGCGCATGCTCGGGGGAAACGAATTGTTGCGCCGTTCACTCTGTTGTTATGTTCGGGAGTTAGCTAGCCATAATTCTGCTATTATAGGCATAATAGGCATAATGCTGCTATTATATACAAACAGATCCAACTTCCAACAAATCATTTTTATTGAGTAAACAAGGTATTACAAACTGCATAATTTAATCTACTTTCATTAAACCCGGTGAAGATCATTTCTTTTATGAATGGACATTTGACCAGAGCTGCTGCGGGTAATGGCGCCCTCTATAGGCTTAGTTGGCTTACCCCCTCCTCTGCGCGGTCATATCCTCTCAATGTTTACAAACATGAAACCCGTCTATTGGGTATGCCCGGCCAGTGAAAATTTGCGGTTATTTTCCGGGTTTGTTACCTTTTTGGGGGAGTTCTCTTACTTTAATGCGGTTAATTTGGTTAATTTGGTACATAAAATGTACTCCATGAAGTACATTTTTTCTTTTTCTTTTTTTGTGATGAGTTTGTGATGGGTGCTCGTCATGTCCCCTGGGTGCTTTAGCCCCCGAGGCACCCACAGTATCGGCGCCCTTGAGAACCACCATAGAGTAGGTTTAGGTTGTATTACAGTATGTCTTCTGGATTGACAATAACCTCAGTTGACTCTGAAGGAACTTTTCAAAAAGAATGCCACAGAGACCCAGAGTGGAGTTTCCCTTTAAGGCAGCTCAGCGTGGAATCAATGCAGCAAAAAAAAAGAAAGAAAATCATTACATAAGAGTGATAATCATTCTCTTATCGGTAATGATCACCTGCAGATGTTGTTGTGTGCATCTGCAGCTGACAATTTTTCCAAATCGCTGTATTAATAGACTCATAATCTAAAAACCTCGCTGGAGGCATGCGACTGGCTCCTTAGGGACAACAACGTGCGGAAGTGGAGGGTAGAATATGGTCGCGGCATACGTGAAACAGAATGGGAAAGTGAGAGAGAACAGAAATGGATACGAACAGCAACAAAGATACTGATATGAAATGGGAGAGCCGTAGGGGAGGGAAGGGGGAGAAATGAAAATGGAGACCCAATGTAGACGTGTGTGTAAGGACAGTAGAACGACAAAGAACAATGACACAATCAAAATAACCCATTAAGACCTGAAGCCGATTCTACAAATGTTCGATTCTAAATCCCAACAGTTTTCTAAAAAAAAAAACGTATGTTTCTATATCAGTGGTTCTCAAACTTTTTCATAATTGTTAAGGACCCCCAAAATTATATGTATTTGGCCGCGGACCCCCCAATCTCATAACATTTCTTTCCAGGGACCCCCAGAAGCAAAGATTTGAGTTACAAATGTTCACTTTAAAATATATATATACAAAGATTTGCACACATTTTCACGATTTCAAAAAAAATTTGCAGATATACAAGCTCATAGCGCGGCACTCGGTGCCGCGCTATGAGCTTGTATATCTGCTATTTTTGAATAGCCAAAGTGTAAAATAATCAAAAAATTACACAGATGCGTCCCAGGTCTTAATGGGATAATAAGGTTTAATTGATACTTTGTTATACCCCCATGTGATGATACTGTATGTGATCATATAATCTTTACACAAATAAACACTCTAATCATCCCTCTCCGAGTGCCAGAGCACATCCGATCCGAGTCCCTCCACCCTCCCACGCTGATCAGCTGTGGATAGTGATAGAGGGTCCATCTCTGTCCACAGAATAACAATGCTCGGCTCAATTTATCATTCTTCATTGTGTGTTGTGTAGGCAGTGGTGGAAAAAGTACTTAACTTCTTTACTTAAGTAAAAGTACCAATACTGCAATGTAGAAATGCTCTGTTACATGTAAAATTCCAGAATTCAAAATCTACTTGAGTAAAAGTACAAAAGTATTGGCATCAAAATGTACTTAAAGTACCAAAAGTAAAAGTACTAAAGTGTTTGAAAATAGCAGATCTACAAGCTCACAACGCGTTGCGATGCGACGCGTTGTGAGCTTGTAGATCGGCTATTTTCAAATAGCCTAGGTATAAAATAGGGCTAAAGTGGTTAATGTATGTTTCATAATATCATCATTTATATCTGAAAAGTAACTAGCACCTAAGGTTTTCAAATAATTGTAGTGGAGTAAAAGTACAATATTTGCCTCTGAGATGTAGTGGGGTAGAAATTAAGGTACTAAAAATTGGAAATACTCAAGTAAAGTAAAAATACCTAAAGATTGTACTTACGTACATTACTTAAGTAAATGTACTAAGTTACTTTCCACCACTGTGTGTAGGAGAGAGTGTGAGCATGAAACGGTGGGGCGCAATCTGGTAGCAAGCGTTATTCGTGCGCAAGTGAGTGCAGTGCACGTGATAATGAGGACGGGAGAGCGAGGGAGAGAGAGAGAGAGAGAGAGCGAGGGAGAGAGAGAGAGAAAGAGAGAGAGAGAGAGAGAGAGAGAGAGAGAGGTGACGAGAGACAGGGAGAGAGAGATGACGAGAGACAGGGAGAGAGAGATACAAGTGAGAGAGAACTTGTGTATGCTCGCGGTGTTCTCTGTACTGCAATGCTTTTGTTGTTGGTGCTGATAGAGTGGCCTCGGATGAGTACGTGGACAAAATGGTGGACGTGCGTAAGTGTGTTAGTCCCTTCTTCCTCTGGTTAGCCTCGGGACATGTTCTCCCTCTATTTCCCATCACTCATCTCTCCTCGGTCATATACATGAATAGCTGTTCCGTCTTCACGTACGGTTGAAAAATGACCACAAAGAAGAAAAGAAAATGCTCTTTAGTTGATGGTCACGTCATCTTTTCATCAAAGTGCAGCGATGCCCAGCGGCAAGAGGCGTTTCATGGGAGCAGTTTGTTGCCGGCTGAAGTTCAATGGAGCTTAATGCAGGCAGCAGCAACCACTGGGACTTAACCCGGAACATACTTCAATTGATGTAGAACAACCTTTTCCCCAATCAGGGACCACTTGAGCATTTTGAAAACGTTTGCGACCCCTCCCATCTGACCACTTAATGCTACTTACGAAAACAATTAAAACATGCATTTATTTTTCTCTCCGTTTTTCTCCCTCTCCCTCTCCACACCACTCGTCTTTCTTTGGAGACACATGATGCCGTCAGCATTTTGTTTTAATACTTATTCATAGGATTAATGAAACATAAAAAAAAACACATTTTAACTAGAAATACTGCAGATGTATGCTGTTGTGTATTAACTACACACAGTTATTGTTGTTGGCTATTTGTGTAAGTAGTCTCTGTTCCTTTAAGTGCTGGGCTGGGGGGGAGTGTCTACTTTGAGTGTGCTGCCTGTATACAGTAGGATGGAGCTCCTATCTGTAACGTTACCAGTTGAACAGTAAAGACAAACTTACCTTACCACTGCCTGGTTATTTGGTTCTCACAGACATTATACTGGCGACGAGGCGGATATTTTTTGTACTGACAGAAGAATGAGCCCGCTGTTTTTTGTGTTTTGTTTTGCAATGAGCAAGTCAGACAACTTGCATGAAGGCTAACTAGGCTAACTAGCATCACAACAGAAGAGGATCTGCTGGGGGTGCACAAGGCATTTGAAGAGTGAGAACAAAGTATCAAGACTTTGAAGTTTGGATCTTTCTGGAGCAAAGCACAAAGACAATGGCTTCCTTGGGACGCATTGAAGAATTCTCAGGTGATAATAACAACTCATGGGAGGAGTATGCAGAGAGACTGGAATGTTTTTTTGATGCAAATGACATTGATGGGGAGGAAAAAAAACGTTCAATATTGCTCAGTGTTTGTGGGGCTGCTACATATTCCACTTTGCGCTCATTGGTGGCCCCTCTCAAGCCTAAAGAAGTGGCCTATGCTGACCTGCTGAAAACCCTGAATGAACATTTTAGTCCAACACCTTCTGAGATTGTGCAGCGCTTTCATTTCCACAACTGTAAGCAGAAGCCTGGACAGTCAATAACCGCTTATATTGGAGAGCTGAGAAAATTATCTGTGCACTGTAAATTTGGAGATCAACTGACAAATATGCTCCGTGATCGTATTGTTTGTGGGGTGATAGATGAGTCCTTACAGAGGCAGCTGTTAGCAGAAAAGGACTTGACGTTTCAAATGGCTGAGCAGAAAGCTTTAGTGGCAGAGACTGCTTTGAAGAATGCACGCGCGTTGCGCACAGAGTCAGCACTACCACAGGGCCTCGAGGAGGTACACAAGACAAGTCACACAGCAGGTAAAGAGAGGAAGGTCGAAGCGGACACAGAGAGGAAATGTTTCCGTTGTGGTGGTCTGCATATTCCTGCCACATGCAAGTTCATCTCAGCTGTTTGCCACTACTGCAAGAAAAAAGGCCATATCGCTCGCGTCTGCATGAAGAAAAGTCAACAGGGGGCTGCTGCAAACACTATTCTAGAACAGCACACACATGCCATGTCACTAGAGGACAATGATGAATACATGGTGAACTGCATGCAGACTGGACCACTGTCTGAAGATCAAGAGCCTTTCATGGCCAAGGTACTGTTGAACAAGGCTCCATTGTGCATGGAAGTTGATTCAGGATCGGGGAAGTCACTGATAAGTCAGGAAACTTACAATAAGCTCTGGCCAGAGGAGCCTCCAAAAATCCACCGGGTCAACAATGTGCTACGTCAGTGGTCCCAGGCCAGGCTCCAGGTGCTGGGCAAAATCTTTGTGAGTGTTGAATATTTGGCATTCAAAAAAACACTCCCACTGTTTGTGGTGGAGGGGCAGGGCGTCAGTCTGTTGGGCAGGAATTGGTTCAATGCCCTAGGTATTCAAATGTGTGGGGTACATAGAGTGCGGGACAGCCTGCCTTGGGTAGAACATTATGAAGAGGTGTTTGGGGAATTAGAGGCCTGCCGCGGGCCACTCGTTTCCATTGAAGTGGACCCTGATGTTTCCCCCAAATTTTTCAAATCGCGACCTGTGCCTTTTGCTTTGCGTAAAAGGGTGGATGAGGCCTTGGATCACCGGCTTCGAATGCTATCAATGCATTGAATGGGAGATTATCACGTTTTATCAGACCATTGAATGGGCGAAGTAGGCGAACTACCGTCTACCCCGCGATTTGTCAGACCATTCATTGGGCGTAATCAGGAGCTACTGACCTACCGACGGAGGCGGAGCAGTCCCCACAACAATATTTACGATTCTGTCCATATCGGTACATAACTCGAACGGCGCTGAGTAGGCACAGGCGAGGGTCGCACCGCTCCGGACGGCAACTCAGTCGCCTTAGCTCCTTCGGTGGCCCGTCGCGGGGCTCCACCTCGCCTGAGACTGCGCGCCTCCGTCATGGTCCGAAACCGAAACAACCAAAACCAAAACCGAAACTAAAGTATTTAAGTCATCTCCGTCGGTAGGTCAGTAGCTCCTGATTACGCCCACTGAATGGTCTGATAAATCGCGGGGTAGACGGTAGGTCGCCTACTTCGCCCATTCAATGGTCTGATAGAACGTGATAATCTCCCATTCTATGCATTGATAGCATCCGAATCAGGTGCATGCTTGGATAAGCTGGTGGACCAAGGAGTCCTCATTCCTGTGAAGAGCTCCAAGTGGGCCACCCCCATTGTGCCCATTTCAAAAAAAGATGGAACCATTCGAATCTGCGGAGATTACAAAGGCACCGTGAACACAGCTGTCGCACCCGATGTGTATCCTTTGCCTACTGTGTCAGAGGTGTTTTCAACACTGGCAGGGGGGACTGTGTTTACCACTTTAGATCTCAAACAAGCATACCAACAACTGGTACTGGATGAAGAATCAGCAGAGCTGCTAACACTCAATACTCACAGGGGACTTTTCCGTCCTACAAGGTTGCAGTTTGGAGTGTCAACTGCTGTTTCCATTTTTCAAAGGTTCATGGACACTCTGCTGGCAGGCATTCCTGGAGTACAGCCGTACTTAGATGATATCCTGATAGCTGGCAAGTCTCAGGAAGACCATGACACACGATTACGGGAAGTGCTGTGCAGATTGTCTGAGATGAAACTGCGCCTTCAGAGAGAGAAATGTGTGTTTGCTGCAAGTGGAGTGCAGTTTTTGGGGTTCAGGGTGGATAAAGATGGGGTGCACCCAACCGCAGAAAAGGTAGAAGCTATCAGAAACGCCCCTACCCCAAAGTCAAAAGTGGAACTTCAGGCATTCTTGGGGCTATTGAATTTCTACAGTTGTTTCCTAAACAACAAGGCTACAATCTTAGAGCCACTACACAGGCTTCTTGATCACAATGCAGCATGGCAGTGGACTGCCATTCATGACAGAGCTTATAACGAGGCTAAGGGGCTGCTGCTGGATGAAGCTGTGTTGGTGCACTATGATGAGAACAAGCCATTGGTTTTAGTGTGTGATGCCTCACCCTATGGCCTGGGGGCTTTACTGAGTCATGTAGACTCTGATGGTAGAGAAGCACCTGTCTGTTTTGCCTCAAGAACACTCACATCAACAGAGCGTAACTATGCCCAAATTGACAAAGAAGCCCTGGCCATTGTATTCGGAGTGAAAAAGTTCAACCAATACTTGTTGGGAAGGAGATTTGCTGTTTACACTGACCACAAACCGTTGCTGGGATTGCTGCATCACTCTAAGCCCATGCCCCAGATGATTTCTCCACGTATGCTAAGATGGAGCCTGATGTTGGGGGCTTATAGTTATGAACTCCACTACAGACCTGGGAAAATGCTAGCTAATGCAGATGCCCCTAACTCATCCAGTGGCTGAAACACCACCACCCCTGGAGGTGTTGCTACTAGAAGAGGTGCCTGAGGGCCCGATACAGGCCCAGCGGATTGGGAATCTCACCCTGAAGGATCCTATTTTGTCACGTGTGCTCCACTGGCTACTGCATGGATGGCCCTCTGAAGTAGTGGAGGAGCACTTTAAGCCTTTTGTTCAGAGACAACATGAACTGTCAGCACACAAGAACTGTGTCCTTTGGGGGAGTCGTGTAGTGATTCCTGGGGCAGCAAAAGCGGAAGTACTGAAAATGTTACATGATGCACATCCTGGAATTGTGCACATGAAGGCCTTAGCAAGAAGTTATGTCTGGTGGCCTGGGATGGATATGGAGATAGAGGAGGTGGTCAGAACCTGTGAGACATGCCAAAAAACGAGACATAGTCCACCCAAAGCCCCTCTTCACCCGTGGGAATGGACTACAAGGAAATGGTCAAGGCTCCATATTGACTTTGCAGGGCCATTTCAAGGAAAGGTTTTTCTGATAGTTGTGGACTCTCATTCTAAGTGGCTGGAAGTGTCGCTTATGAGCTCTATGTCATCCAGTGCAGTGATCAACACATTACGACTGTTGTTCGCGACTCACGGGGTCCCTGAAATTCTGGCGTCGGACAATGGCGCAGCGTTCACTTCAAGTGAGTTCAAGGCATTTGCAAGCAGAAATGGCATTCGCCATGTCACGATGGCACCATATCATCCCTCATCAAATGGGCAGGCTGAGAGGATGGTGCAGACTACAAAAGACGCACTACAAAGGCTGGTGACCGGGGACTGGCAGACACGCCTTGCCAGGTTCCTGTTGGCACAGCACACAACGCCAAACTCAGCAACCGGGAAAAGTCCTGCAGAGATGCTGATGGGCCGGAGGCTGACTATTGCACTGGATCATCTACATCCAGATTTTCACAATGAGATGCGCACAAAGCAAGAGGAGCTGGCTGAGAAGCGCCAGGGCACAGTGCGCCTTTTTCATCAAAAAGACACTGTGTTTGCCCGGAGCTACACAGGAGGAGATAAATGGATGTCAGCAGTGGTGGAGCAGGTCACAGGGCCATTGTCATACACTGTCCAGACTCCAGATGGACAAAGACACAAACGGCATGTGGATCAGCTGCGTGGACGCACACCGAGAAAGCCTGAAGCAGCCGTCCCAGACGGCCCTCAACAAGCTCTGGAGGGTGAAGAGGATGGACCATGTCAACATCCAGAGACAGACAGTCGAGGGGAGGAGTTGCCTATGGAAGCTTCAGCATCAGCTGCAGAGCCTCCACCAGGAACTGTTGGCAGTACCCCAGTAGTGTCAGTGCCACAGCGCCCTAAACGAGCTAAGATCCGTCCTAAACGTTTTGAGTACTGACTGTTGGGGTCTAACTGTGGGGAAGGGGTATTGTGCATTTACTAACACAGTTACTGTTTTTTGACATTTGTTTATTGGGGTCTAACTGGGGTAAAGGGGTGTTGTGTATTAACTACACACAGTTATTGTTGTTGGCTATTTGTGTAAGTAGTCTCTGTTCCTTTAAGTGCTGGGCTGGGGGGGAGTGTCTACTTTGAGTGTGCTGCCTGTATACAGTAGGATGGAGCTCCTATCTGTAACGTTACCAGTTGAACAGTAAAGACAAACTTACCTTACCACTGCCTGGTTATTTGGTTCTCACAGACATTATATATGCCTCCGCCACCTAGTTGTCGTTTACCTCCGTGTCTCCCCAGATATACAGTACATATAGTGTATCGTTGCTGTCAGGTGGAAACCTTGTATGTCCAAAACTGTTCCTTTTTTGTTATTACATCAAAAACATTTTGACATTGTCAAAATAGCCGATCTACAAGCTCACAACGGGTCTCATTGTGTGTGCGTTGTGAGCTTAGAGATCTGCGATTTTCACAACTTTTTTTGCGCGACACTCTGATGAACTAGGGGGGGCATTCATTTAATTTAATGTTCTTAGTTTGCTGGAATCGCCCCAGTTTCCCAACAGCCCGGTATTTCAGTTCAGGATGCAGACATAATCAAGCGTGCCAGGTTCGTACAGTACGTGTGTGCACAGTCGCATCCCACACGCCAACCCAAACCACCAGAGGCACAGACAGAAACTTGGCTTCAGGGCTTCTGAAAAAGCAATCTGCGTTTCTTTTCACGAACTAGATGTCCCAAAATCAAACGTCCCACCTTGTTATTGTCAAAGCGCAAGCATTTCACAATATATCCATCTGCCCCTCCCTGTGATGTGGTGACTGGTGACACCTAGCAGTCTCGCCTCAGCACCCTGCTGGCTTGTCTCATGTTAGAGGAGGATGGCAGTGATTGAGCACGAGCGACTATTCTCTCCATCACCCAGCGCAACGCGCCGACAGGATACACGCCATCCCGCTGCCGCGAAACAGCTGCAGACGCTGTCAAGAAGAGGGTCTGCGCGCGCGTCTGGCAAGTGCAGGCAAGCCATCCGAGGGTGCCTATAGGATAAGGATAATTCCTTTAACAGGTCCGTTCATGAAAGTCCTTGCGGTCTTGTTTCCAATGAGGGCCTGTGAGCAATTAGGGGTTAAGAGTCTTGCTCAGGGACAAATTTCATTTCATCGACACATTTGCTGGCCTGGCCTGGAATCTATACCTGCACATTGGGAGGCTTTAGGGGTTCAGTGTCTTGGTCAGGGACACGTCAACACAATGCCATGCAGGAGGAACCCAGGATCGAACCAGCAACCTTCTAATTGAACTGAGCCACTTTAACTAAATTAACACTGATATAAAAAATTAAATAACAAGCCAGAGTGAGCAGGCACACACACATACATTAAATGGGTAAATACTGACCAAAAGACCACGTATTTCTCATTCTACCCCCAACGCACACACACACGCACGCACGCACGCACGCACGCACGCACGCACGCACGCACGCACGCACGCACGCACGCACGCACGCACGCACACACACACACACACACACACACACACACACACACACACACACACACACACACACACACACACACACACACACACACCTATCCCACTGTTATGAGTAATTCCGGATTTACAGGTGTGTTATTGCCTTAACTCCAGACAGCATGAGTTGAGGCCAGGGCTCCATGAGGGCCAGTCCGTGTGGAAGCATAGCTGATATAGTCAACACCTAGACATTAAAACGGTGACTTATGATCAGCATAGCCATTTTCTTTTCATCGCAGAGCAGTGAGTATACACTTAAGCGCCTCCATACTCGATTTCAGTAGTGGCTTTATGGGCGAAAAGACAAATGCACTGTATATTATACCTTTTATTGTGTCATCTGTGCCTCTCACGCAACCACTCAACACATCAGAAATTATGGTTATCCATGCCTAAAATGAAACAGGGAACATGCAAGGGAACATTTGACGTATACTTCTATGAGGCTGTTCACACTTGAATCCAATGCATGTGCAACAAAGGGACAAAAAAACAAAGGCATACAATGAATGATGATGTACCTTGACATGTGTACATGGTCCAATTTAAAGTAATGCTTATCTGCATAGTGCATGTTTCATGGAAGACATGGAATGCCTTTTAACACATTAACCGCCAAGAACGTACTGTAGTCCTACGGTCCATTAAATCCAACTGTTAAGCGCCGAGACCGTAGCCCTACGGTCCGGGTGCTTTTTCCTTTTTTTCGATTTTTTTATTTTTCTTTCCAATTTTCGACACGGACCATTTTCAGTGTAACACCACCGGAAACGGAACTATTTGCGATCCGGTTTTGCCGTTCCCGTCGGCCTCCATTCTAAAGCGCACACTAAAACTCCATTTTCTCCCTTGTAGTTTTTTCTCCTCGGTCATCACTGTTTAACATAAACCGTTCTAACTACAACATGGCGGCTCCGTTTGACACGTGGTCTGCACTGGTAGACACAGGGACATCTGCACGATGTCTACAAACAGTGCATCGCGCATTCTTAAGGATTTTAACGGGGTCTATGGCGACGTGAAAAAAACAAAAAACAACAATAAAACCTTGGCACTGGTGAGTACATTATGAGATTAACCTCTGGCGGTGGATGTGTTAATGTGGAAGACAGCGCTTCTGTGTGTACACGGGGGTCTGTGTGTGTGTGTGTGTGTGTGTGTGTGTCTCTCACCATGGGCGTCACGGTAGTAGGCGTGAGTAACACTACGGAAGCGCTCCTGTCCAGCCGTGTCCCAGATCTGCACAGAAGGCCAGAAGAAAGATACTGTCTTAATAGAGTAGTGCACTTTCCTATCTTTTGTGTTAAAGGAGCACTTCACCCATTTTCAACCTATCTCTGTATCTCAGAGGAGCACTGTGGACAGTTCAGACACCTACCTACCAGTGACATCATCGGTAGGCAGCTTTGGTCACTCATTTCAAACGAGACACTAACTTGCCAGGAAGAGAAAAGCTGTAGTTTCTATTAGCTTGGAATCCCCATCGATGATGTCATTGGTAGGCAGGTAGATGAAAAATAGGTGAAGTGCTCCTTCAACACAATCATTCATTTAATTTCCTATATTAAAATCGTCTAATGGGCCGGCCTGCATGCAGGCAGGCGGACTTCATCAGGATATGAGCATGAAAGGGACAAGGACAGAAAACAGACATCTCCATATATGGGCACAAAAGGGACACAGACACATATATATATATATATATATGCTAGAAGTTCGGGCCGCTACGCGGCCCAAACGTCTAGCGTGACGCGTCGTTCACTTTGCAGTGCCACCTTACAGGCACCTCACAGTGTGAGAGAGAGTTTTGTGCTCTCCTACCCACTTCAGAAAGAGGTGACGTGCATCACCTCTCCAATGACCAAAACCCACTATGGAAGCCGTCGAACTGGTGCGATCTGACGGCATCCTAGAATTTATAGGTAGGATGTGATGTCATGCGTGATGTCATGCTGTCGTGAGATTACGTCACACTGGCGTTGTGTCCATATTCGGAGTGATGCAACGTACATACAACGTTACAACGTACATACTGACAACCGACATGGCGCAGGATTCAAATTGTATATATAGATATATATATATATATATATATATATATATATATATATATATACATATTTTAGACCACACTCTTCTCACTCTCTAACCAGGCTATTTTCGCTACTTTAATGCAACAGCCTTGCCTTGCATGGCAAAGTAAAGCATTCATTTACCAAACAAAAAAAAAAGGTTTCTGCCTGACAGCGACGATATATAGGACACTGGATATAAAGAAACCTAGAAATGTTGTGCACACCCTGTGACTTGAAATGAGAGCTGACTCTGCAGAGTGTTTCACATTCTCAGCGCCTGTGTCCTTAATGTTTTCCCCATCTCGCCGTAGGCCAGTGGGTACACAATCTTAAATATGAATATTATATCAGTCAGCTCAGCTGCGGTCAATCACTCTTTGAATCAACACTTCAACGCACAGTGGAACGCACATTAAAGCCTTCTCTCCCGTCAGAGAGAGCGAGCGAGCGCGAGAGAGCTGACTGCACTAGCTTTTGGGTTAGAATTGCCATGAGACCTCACCTGTCTATATGAAACGTGTCAACTCTCTCTCTCTCTCTCTCTCTGGTGCATCAGCCTCTCTCTCTCTCTCTCTCTCTCCTCTCTCTCTCTCTCTCTCTCTCTCTCTCTCTCTCTCTCTCTCTCTCTCTCTCTCTCTCTCTCTCTCTCTCTCTCTCTCAGCTTTGATGTCAGTTCTTCTTCCTGACTCTCCCTCAGAACCCCCCCCCCCCTACTGCCCAAACGAGGACCCCTGTGGCAGTAATGAGGAATGGCATTTAAAGGAGAGGAAACATATCTCTCCCCCATTTGTTCTCTGCATGTCGCGCCACACATTGACTATACCAATTAAGCCCAAATGAACACGTCACAAGTAGGGCTGTCACAATTCTTACATAATCGCCTGATCACAATGATTTGAGATAATAGCAATTATTATTTGAGAATGGACATAGGCCTATACCCGTAACCCGTTACCGTTGAGAGTGCCCGTTCGACCCGTCCATTCTCGAGGTCCGTGAACTACAGACACATACCCGTACGCCTGATATAAGGCAGGCACTAGGACCACGTGGCCGCTGAAACTCCAGAAGCTGCTCTGAGTCTAATGGTCATTATAATGTCCTCCTGGTGTGAAAGTATGGATGTGTCCATTGTCCAATAATTCGATTTTTTTGGGACACATAATCCATCTATGTGTCCATAAAGTTGTGGCCCTGCGCTGTGGGCCTGTCAAAAAGAAATGGTCCCCCCACCACCTTGGAAATCACAGACACGTCCATGCCATGGCCAGACTCGTATCCATTCATCTGTTGAAAAATAGCGCAAATAGACAATCTACAAGTTTGTAGATCGCCTATTTCCGTATTTATTTTGATTATTGGCGCCGGCCATTGTCAGTCATTTCTTTGCACTTTTGTACATCATCATTGTGTCCTCTGAAAAATATGGAATGAAATCAAGAGTCAAATAAAGCACAATAATTAAGTTCCTCTTTGAAAACCCTCAGAGACAGTAGGGTTGGTTTAGGTTGCCAAGATTAATGATTCACTGGACCTTGGCTCTCTGTAGTCTACTACCCTCACATGAAAGGTTTTCTATGGCCCAATCTAACATTGTCAATAGTAGTTTGAGCATTGCCAGTGTAGAATGGATTATTCGTCTGCCCAGTGCAATTTGTGTTTGGAAAGCCTAAAAGGCAAACAAAAGTCATCTAGATTTATTCCGATGTTCAATGCCAAAACAATGAAATTGTTAATCGCAAATATTACGACAATTAATCTAAAATGTCATAATCGTGACAGCCCTAATCAATGAATTAATCTAAATCAATCAGTTAATCTAAAATGTAATGATTGTAATTTGTGACAGACCTAATCATAAAGAGGAGAAGTCGCTCCACCAACCTCTGTCAGCTCCTAATTAAGTTCATTAGGAACTATTGACATAATTACCAGCTCAGTTAGGCACAAATACACAAACAAACGACAGTGTGACACGCAAGTGGGCCGTGTTGAATGCGGTGTGAGCCGGGGGAGAGAGCATGCGGCCCGAAACGAAGATTGGTCCAGGATCAACAAAGCCTAATTAACTTTTAGGGGCTGCATTGTCTCTAAACAAGAATATTGATCGTCGTTACAGAATAATAAAGCGGACATAGGAGCAGCACTTCATCTAGTGTGATTGGATAGGTAAGTCAGACTAGGCTACAATTCAAGGGTTCTCAAACTTTTTAATTTCAAGGACCCTCAGACTGGTACGCATTATCCCCATAACTCTGAGAGAGTCCAATGTGTACACTGTCAGAGTTACAAACCGGTAAGGGTCCATTTGGTTTCTAACTATCAGTCATTTAGCTGGGGACCCGACCCCTGGGGGTCCCCGGACTGTACTTTTAGAACCATAGGGCAACATTGTGTCCTCTGGGTTTCTGGGGGTTCTTAAGGAGACAGGAGGGATTTGAAAACAGGATCTGAAGGATGGCTTTAGAAGGCATGTGATCTGTCTGATTAGGCCTGGACTTTCCCCTTCTGTTTGCTCTTACAGATAGCATGCCAGCAAGTGAAGCAACGCAATCTTTTGAAAATGATCGACAGGATAAAAAATGATCATAAGATCTCTTACCTGCAGCTTCACCTTGACTTCGTCAATGTTCATGACTTTATTCTAGAAAATGAGAAAACAATGACACAGAACAGAAATGAAGTGCAAGAGAAAACATCAGTGATTCATTCTGGATTAGCAATCCCTGATTCACAATAAAACATCCATTCGGTTCAAAATGACTATATGCATACAGCGAAGTCTGTGCACCTGTGGTGTAAACACTCCTTCGTTTTCACAGATAATTTATACTGATCAGAAACCGACTTTCATCAACACTGCCTGATCACCCACACTCTCTCATCTACCTTCCACACTTTCCACTGCTTCATTGCATCAATATTTCATGTCCCTCCTACAGGGACATTCCCTACCCCCCCCACCCCCTTTACAGTTTCTCAGGGCAGAGGTGGGTCTGCATTGACGGCCTGATACACAGAGGTTAATCTCTCCAGTGGGAATACAACGAACGAGCCCATTCTGTCATCGATTACAGTTCAGCTTGACTGATGACAACGAAACTGGTGGCATGGCCTTATTCTGGATTGTACAGGACGACAGTTTTCCATGTTAGAAAACAAACTGTGTTATTTATCCATTTGTAACTCTGATAGTGTACAAATGTAACCAAATGGACCCTTAACATTTAAGAATACCAGTTTATAGAATAACAAGACCTTTAAGAAACACTTAAAGGGCACAAATACAGATTCAGATGCTTCTACACCGGTGATGTGTCTCTCCTCAGCCATGTATTAACCAGGTACATTTATAAATATCACCTTGACAGCCTAAAGACACAACATTTTTAATATAAACAACAAAAGGATGATTGCACTGACTATACAAACAAATAACTGCGGATATACTGAAACAAAACAGGCCTAATATAGAAATGATAAGAAGTCCAAAAATATATGGAAGGAAATCAGAGCCAAATAAAGCAGTTCCTCTTTGGAAACCCCTCACAAATAGTAGGGTTTCTCTCCCTTCTCCCACCTAGAACTGGCACGTTGAACTGCAACACCACTGGACATTTCAGCCTACAAGAACTCAACTTCCAACTTGAGAAAACGTGCTGCGGGAAGTAGTACAGTACATTAGTGTTGGCTGTGGATAGGCCAATGTTAGCCCTGTTACAGGAGCCTAGTCTCAGAAGGGAGTCCAATAGATTTGTTTGTGGTCTGGAACTATTGACAGAATTGTCGATTGTATGGCCATTATAATATCTGGGCTGTAACTGGGATTTACCGATTAAGACTGGGAATCTGTGTCATTTTAGATTTCTTTGGCTATTCAAAAATAGCAGACATACGAGCTCGTAGCGCGGCACCTGCTTTATCGTGAAAATGTGTGCAAATCTTTGAATATATATATTTTTAAAAGCAAACATTTGTAACTGAAATATTTGCTTCTGGGGGTCCCTGGAGCAAAAATATTTTGAGACGGGGGTCCGCGGCCTAAATACAGTAATTTCGAGGGTCCTTCACATGAAAGATTGGAGAACCACTGAGAGCAACATTAGGATTTAGAAGAATCGGTCTCAAGTCTTAATGGGTTCTATTAGAATTATTGTGGAGTCCAGCCCAGTCTATGACATCAGTACTATGACGTCATATTGATGACATCAGGGTACTGTCTGCACATATGATATTTTATGAACTATCCGACCGACTTCCCACTCCTCTGTGGTACGCACGCCTGGTTCGACTTTGAAGTCGATCGGTCAGACGGTACGTGCATTTATAGACGTATATGTCTATTTAGAATGTTTTTTAGAAGGAAAGCAATGTCCTCTTCACTTTCTCTCTCTGTGTGTGTGTGTGTGTGTGTGTGTGTGTGTGTGTGTGTGTGTGTGTTCATGGGGGAGTCCAACATCACTCTTCACAACAGAGTGAGAGGACCATTACATTTATTGATTCATCAACACAATGCCGCCCTAGCTGGGACACGCTTGTTAAATGGCCGACTGCCCTGCAAACAAGACTAGCATTCGTTCTGAATCGCATCCACCAGGATTGTGCACCTGTGCGTGTGTGAGAGAGAGTAGTACTGTATGCAGTGGTAATTTAGTGAAAAGTACTCAAATGCTTTACTTAAGTAAAATTATCAATACTGCAATGTAGACATACTCTGATACAAGTAGTACGGAATTTAATATTTACATGAGTAAAAGTACAAAAGTATTGGTATCAAAATGTATTTAGGTACCAAATGTAGAAAGTATTCATTATGCAGAATGTCCCATTCCACACGTTTTGAAATGTTTAAAAATCTTTTTAAAATAGCAGATCTACAAGCTCACAATGCGTCGCATCGCGACGCATTGTGAGCTTGTAGATCGGCTATTTTCAAATGGCAGAAATGTATATAGGGCTGAAGTGGGTAATGTATGTTTTGTAATAATAACTAGTAGCTAAAGTTTTCTAATAAGCCAATAATATTAGCCTCTGAGATGTGGAGGAGTAGAAGTAAAAGTACTGAAAATTGGAAATGCTCCAGTAAAGTAAAGAGATTTGGGTAGAGGGAGAAAAGGTTAATTGCACACAACATCCACTTGGCCCTGTTTGCCCCATCTATTCACAGCCTCAACATTTCACCACACACAGTGTCCTGTCTCTCTGCAACTGCTGGAGCATGGCAGATATGAAGTTGTTCCTCTGTGCCCTCCTGCCAATGAAAATACTGATTACTCCACCAGTGTTATGGTGTGTTAGAAGACCTCAAGTGTTCACTCACCCAGAAAAGTGGCTATTGATGGGCTCTCTTGGGGAGGTTCAGCAGACTTATGCTGAAAGATGTGTCAAGTTTATCGCTGAGAGCCGTTGGCAGAAATTAGCCTGATTACATACACAGCCAAGGCCAACTCTCATTTTATCGCGGAGTACATGGCAGCAAAGAAATGACTTTAGCATCTCCTGGGCTGATTTTCATAGGAGTAGTTCACCCAAAACATTACTTATTTTCTATGAATTACACACCCCATGAAGCATTGAATTCATGGAGATTTTCTTTCGTTTTTGTCGCATTTCTAAGCCAATAATTTGATGACCGGCGGAAAGATGCTAATGTATCGCTAGTCTCCTTTGAGTCTCCTACCGGAGAGACCGCCGGTCATACAATTATTGGCTTAGGAAAGCGACAAAATTCAATTAAAAAAAATCCATGAATTCAATACTTCATGAGGTGTGTAATTGATCGAAAATAAGTAATTTTCTGGGTGAACTACTCCGTTTAATATAGCATATGATGACAACATAGTAGGAACAATTCGTCCCATGGCTGAATTGCCAGCTTGAGAACTTGCTGAATTGTGATTCTCTAGCATCATCAAACAGCCCATACTCGAGATTTCTTCTAAAACTGTCTCCTACCTCTTTCCTATGCGCCTTATTGGTCTTCAATTAAAGGCCCCGCAGCTACTATTAAGAGTTTTGATAGTACTGTGATCAATCAATCAGAACACACACCATAGACACTCCTTAACAGCATGAAAGCAAACATTTGTGAAATTAGCACTTCAGTGTTTGTAGTTACACTTTTGCCATGAAAATGGGCTAAGTGAGACCCATAATACCAATACTTATTAAGTAATTATCTTCATTTCTCATGCTGTGTCTAAGACTAGATTCAGACAGAACACGACACCATGTACAGTATATACAACATTGTTACTCACAAATAGCAAATAGCAGCCCCCCCCCTCCCTCCATTATTTCCCCGGAGGTACTACAAGGAGCAATTTGATCCAAATGGTACCTCAGAGGTGCCACAAAATGTTTGCATTTTAATGTATGAAGAGCTTTCAGCGAGAAGAATGTGAAGAGATTTCAGAAGGGCCCTGGGAGTGTTAGACAGCCAATAAAACATTGATATCTGAAGGGACGGACAACTGGAAAAGAGGGAGAAAAAAAGTCAACAGTTTCAACTGTTTATAGAGGAGGTAGCCTATTCACTGCAATAATTACTGCACAGTAAAGAGTTAATTTTACTCAGTGTGTTCGAGTAGAACCATCGTACACTCAAAATTGATAAATTAACATTTTACTGTGTGATGAGAACGAGGCTGGACTTTGTGATTCAGGCTGCATAAGAAATGTTCTACTTGCATGTGCAGATTCACGTGACACTAGGCTGCAAAATAAAATCTGGAGTGTTTTAATTTGGAGGGGGAAAAAACTGACCCGTAAGTAAGGGTCCATTTGGGATGTGCCTCAACCCAGCACAATACTCAGCCCAACTCTCAGCCCCCTGTCAGTATGGCTGATAGACATGCACGCGCACACACTCAGCCAGTTTCAACCAGTTGTTTTGATTATGTAAGATGTCCCTTCTAGCCTGTTCAAAATCATTCTCTGTCTATCCGTCGCCTCCTTTCCTTACTCTCTCTTGGCCTTTCTTTAGAGAAGCCAATTAGATTTACCCCTTTCTCGTCATTATGCCAATTAATTCCTCCCACTGCTTGCCTACTGGCTCACCTGAGGAGCCCCACCGGGAGAATGTGGAGCATTCGTGCTACTCCTCCCGCTCAACATTCCCAGCTGACACGCACCGTCCCAGCCTGTAGGATTACGTGTGGTGACAAATATCACCCTCCCAGACCATCCCACCCTGGAAAAAATAATTTCAGAGAGGTCGAGTCAGGGGGGGGGGTTTGTTGCGCGTCCAAGATAGATAGATAGATAGACCACAGACTATGCTGTGGTGGGCATGCCATGTTTGCAACGCCACAATGGTCTTGGAATTACAGCGTGGTATATGGAATTCACTTTAAAACCTGCAAACAGAGAATTTCACATTGAAAGGGAAAACACAGTCATTCTCTCTTTCTTTTCATTCACTACACTGGTCTTAAGTATCCCAAAGGACATATGTATAGGAAGGGGCCTGATGCCTAACACTCAAATAACCTCTTTTGGTTTGTTTTGTTTTGTTTTCTAGAAGATATAATGTTCTCACACACAACACTTGTTTATCTGTGTGACTTTTAGAGAGACAGGAGGATTTGCATTTACAATGTAAACACAACCAAAGTATATGGATTAAATATACAGTAAGGTAGATCTTTATTAATCCTGCGGGAGAAATTCATTTTCAGCTTCACCCATCTTGCACCAGTGGCAGTGACACATACTGGTAGGCCTGGGGGGTCTGTTTTTTTTATATGTTTGGTTCAAATTGAACATACAAATTATCCCCAGACCCTGGGAGGCTAACTGCTGACCTTCTGATTACCAGACAGCCTCTCTACCACTAAGCTATGGCTATATAAACAATATTGTTTATTTCTTTCTTATAGGCTACAACGCAAACACAGCCAGAGTATGAATTCATTTGGATCTACAAATCTTGTTTATTGTATCAGAAATCAATATCATCAGCAATGGAGTCGTCAAATACATGTCTAGAGCACTACATGTGCCAATACCCATGCATGCATTTCCACCAGATGTCACTTTTGACTCAGTTATTAAGACTAGTTGTGTTTTGGAAAAGCAGAACTCAGAAAGCCAATCTGTCTTTCACATTGTTGACCCGAATCCAAAATAAGAATTTCCACTAAGGTCTAAGCAGCAGAACGTTGTTGTGTGAACGAACATTCTGAATGAGTTGAATAGTTTGTTTTGTCAAAAAAAAACAAAGCACTGCAGTCTGGCAGGGCAGGCATGGCGTGTCACTGGAAATGGATCTGAGGCACAGAAAGCCAAGGAGTAATAAACTAGAATTTTCGCAATTCTGGGAAATTAAAAAGTAAAAATTTGAGCAAATCTTTGATTATATATATTTTTAAAGCAAACATTTGTAACTCAAATCTTTGCTTCTGGGGGTCCCTGGAACAACATATTTTGAGATGGGGGTCCGTGGCCATATACATATACATTTTGGGGTCCTTGACATGAAAAAGTTTGAGAACGACTGATATACTGATATAGTAACGGAAAACAGACTCTGAGAAAGACTCTTTGCAGAAACCCCTAAGCGTCTTTGATGTTCCTTTTGTGATGTGGTTTGTTTATGGTTATGCTGTCATGGTGACGTGGCGGTGGTTTGTTTATGATGTCATAGTGACGTGGCCGTGGTTTGTTTATGACCGAGTCAGAATGGCGTCTGAGGTCCGCCAAGCCCTCCATTAGCCAATTTCAATACAGGATAATGAAAGTCAAGGGGGCTGAAACCTTGCCCCAATAGGCTCTATGCACAGCAGCCATTTTGGAGAAAGATTGGGCCTCTTCTGACTTCCTTCACAGGTGTTACCAATGATACTAATCAAGGCTCTGTTCCATTCGAGTCAGGGTGCTGATATTGTGCATGTTGGCTCACTAGAAATACTAGTGGGTCTCAAAGAGTGGTCCAGGGACCCTCATGGTTCCTTGAGAGGGTGTAACTCTGAGAGTTATGGGGGTCCTTGAAATTAAAAGGTTTGAGAACCACTGTGCTACACTAAACGGAACAGAGCCTTCATTAGTGTCATTGGTAACACCTGTGAAGGAAGCAAGGAAGGGGCCCAATTTCTGTCCAATATGGCTGCTGTGCATAGAGCCTATTTGGAATCATACGAATGACTGATGTCACAGGCTGCAGCTGGTCACATGGATTCTCAGATCCACATTGGAGCCACGCTATTTCTGTCTGGATCCTCAAAATCCACATAATTTCAAATGTTTTTTTTTATTAAAAAAAATGTATCCAAAAATGAACCCAAGAATAATTTTCACTCCTTAGTGGCTGTTCTCCATTTAATAAAGCCCCAGATCAGTGTCCAAAATGGCTATTGACTGCACAGTCAGCCGTACAGAGAGCCAGAACATTCCTGCTATCGACTTATTCGGTCTGGTGAACCGGTGAATCTGAGGACAGGGAGGAATAGAAAAAGCAATGGGCCTTATAAATTCAACACACACACGCACGCACGCACGCACACTCACACGCAGACACACACACACACGCACGCACGCACGCACACACACACACACACACACACACACACACACACACACACACACACACACACACACACACACACACACACACACACACACACACACACACACACACACACACACACACACACACACACACACACACACACACACACACACACAGCAGGGATTATAAAGCAAAAAAAGAGTCTCACAACTGAAACTTTTGGTCATGCCGATACCCAATCTGTCATTTGTGTGAAATAGCATGAAAGAACCCTGTTTCCTAAACAGGGATGAAAGTGGCTCCGAGATAAACCATCAGGAACTAAAAACAGTGCATGCGGCGCACACGCCACTTTGTATTCATTTTGTATTAGGATGTGTCACAGCCACAATGTTTTGGATTCATCATACTGGAGACTGTAGTAGCCTACAACTAATATGACACAGAATCAGTGGTGGGAAAAGTACTCATATTTCTTACTTAAGTAAAAGTATCAATACTGCAATGTAGAAATACTCTGTTACAAGTAAAATTCCGGAATTACAAATTTACTTGAGTAAAAGTACAAAAGTATTGGTACCAAAATGTAGTTAAAGTACCAAAAGCAGAAAGTACTCATTATGCAGAATAAAAATCTGTCGCTCGGCTATTTTCAGCGAAAGCTTTCCCCACAATAACAGAAAACAGAAAAGACACATACTATATGGGTAACCGGGTCTCCGGTTACCCATATGGCGTTTAAGTGGTTAAGTGGATATGGCGTTTAAGTGGTTAAGTAGTGAAATGATCAGAGTTAATGTATCCATTTAGAGTGTACAAATGTAACCAAATGAACCCATAACACCTGGGAGTTTGCTGTGTACATTACATTATTTGGCTCAATGCTGTGAGGGGGTGGCTTGGCCTTCCTGGACTCCTTAAAGACGGCGGTGATGCTCAAATCGATAGAAATAGCAGCAGTTTAAGGTGTATATGAATCTGTGCTGTGGCAGAAACCTCATATCTTCACATTTCAACCATTCATGTTTTTAGTTTTTCGTAAATTAATGCCCTATTTCGTCATACTACAGCGTCACACAATAGCAGCAAAACAAGCCAATCTACAAGCTCACGACGCGTCGCGCCGCAATGCGTGGTGTGCTTGTAGATCTGATATTTTGGACATTTGAAAATGTCCCGTGAAAAGTATTAACAAGAGCGTGTGACTAAATAACAAGCAGTGGTGGAAAAAGTACTCACATTTTTTTGTTAAGTAAAAGTATCAATGCTGGAATATAGAAATACTCAGTTACAAGAAAGTAAAAAAAAAAAAACATTTAGTTCAGTAAAAGTACAAAAGTATTGGTAGAAAAGCAGAAAGTACTCATTATGCAAAATGCCAAATTTCATGTTTTCAAATGTTTAACAATCTTTTGAAAATAGCAGATCTACAAGCTCACAATGCGTCGCATCGCGACGCATTGTGAGCCGAAATGTATATAGGGCTGAAGTTGTTAATGTATGTTTTGTAATAATAATCTAAATCTACAAAGTAACTAGTAACTAAAGTTTTCAAATAAGTGTAGGGGAGTAAAAGTACAATATTTGCCTCTGAGATGTAGTGGAGTAGAAGTAAAAGTACTGAAAATTGTACTTAAGTGCAGTACGTAATTGTACTTAGTTACTTTACACCACTCATAACAAGCACCTTTGGCTCCACTGGAACAGGTTATTTTTTCTCTCCATTTCCTAAAAAGAAGAAGTTTTGGACATTATTACCACCAGACAGTGATATGAACCTGTGCAGTGTGGCTGTGCTCCAGACAGTGAATCATCAGTGACTGTGACTTGCAGGGCAGAACCATGGCACAAGCAAGCTGTCAGCCTGGCCTCCCAGTTTACTGCTTTTCAATTTCCTTCCTCTGAACTTTCTTTAAAGGAGGAGTTCACCCAAAAAATGACTTATTTTCTATCAATTGCACACCCCACGAAATTCCTAAGCCAATAATTTGATGACCGGGTGTGTATCCGGTAGGAGACACAAATAATCTACTTTTTGTCTCCTACCGGATACATTAGCGGGTAGGAGACGGGAATCAAATTATTGGCTTAGGAATGCCACAAAAACAAAAATAAATCCATGGATTCTCGGCTTCATGGGGTGTGCAATTGATAGGAAATAAGTCATTTCTTGGGTGAACTACTCCTTTAACTTAAAGGAGTAATAATTGCCTTGTTGTATATAACATTAACGAGCGTCAACGAGCATCAGCTGGTCACAGACACACACGCCTCCCCTCTGAAGTGCTCTACGGAGTCTGTCTCATTTCTCTCCAAAAGCCCTTGAATATGATGGAGTATGATTAAGGATTACTGTGATTATGGTAAACTCGCATTTCATATCACACACACCATACCTGCAACTTTCACTAGCCCAAAAAGTTATCCATAACTTCAAAATCGACTAAATTCTTAACGGAAGTTGATCGATTATAGATTAATTGTTAACACGACATCCCTAATTTGAAGTCATATCGCTCAGCTCCACTCTCTCTCTCTCTCTGTCTCCCTCCCTCTCTCTATCTCTATTCCTCTGTGGTAAACAGCTCTCTCCCCACCGCGTGGCTCTGTCCTCCACTTGCCATGCTCACCTGTTCCCATAGTCCCCCCCCCCCCGACTGATTCTCTCTGTGGTTAAATATTCATGCTTCTCTCCTCGGGGTCGGCTTCCCTACATCCTCCTGACATTATGGCAGCAGGTGGCAGGGCTGCATTTCATTAACTACAAATGCAGCCCCAAGCTGAGGTGAGCCCAGCACGCACACGCACACACACACACACACACACACACACACACACACACACACACACACACACACACACACACACACACACACACACACACACACACACACACACACACTCACACACACTCACACCCGTTTGTATTATTATACTTGTGAGGACGTCGATATTTCATGCCATGTTGTGCCATTTCTAACATTTAGGTCGACAACAGTCGATCTACAAACTCGCAGCTTGTCGCATCGGCCTTGGTTCGGTGCACAACACACCGGCATGGAACCAAGTACAAATCAGGTGTAACTCTAACCCAAACACTGCTTGTGGGGACATTTAACCATCATAAAGTGTATAGCAATACATGTGTACACACACACACACACACACACACACACACACACACACACACACACACACACACACACACACACACACACACACACACACACACACACACACACACACACACACACACACATTTTGGCTTACCATCTAATTAAATAGTTATGTAAACAAGTACGTACATGACTAGCATGCATGTGTGTGTGAGTGCATGATGATCCTTAGGCCTCTTGCTACCGGTACTCCCCCTGCTTGCAGTTTCATCATCAGTGAGCGCGTACGCGTTGATGATGAAACGCGCAAAACAATCCTTTAATCCATTAAGAACGGGAACGCATCTGTGTCATTTTTAGATTTCTTTGGCTATTCGAAAGAAAAAAAAACGTGAAAATGTGTGCAAATCTTAGTTTGAATATATATATATAATATATATATTTTAACAAACATTTTCGTAACTCAAATCTTTTCTTCTGCGGAGGTCCCTGGAACAACATATTTTCAGATGGGGGTCCGCGGCCAAATACATATCATGTTGAGGGTTTGACATGAAAAAAGAACCACTGATAATATCAACATAAGTTTAAAAAAAAAAATGTTCAGGATTTAGAAGACATTTGTAGAATCCACAGAAGCAAAGATTAGATTTGAGTTAAAAACATTCTTTAAAAAAAAATACATATATATATTCAAAGATTTGCACACATTTTCAAGATAAAAAAAAAAAGCAAATATATAAGCTCATAGCACGGCACTCGGTGCCGCACTATGAGCTTGTATATCTGCTATTTTTTTTAATAGCCCAAAGAAATCTATAAAATTACGCTTTCTGGGTCTTAATGGCTTAATCCTTCTTCAAAGCGACCATCAGTAGTCCTCAGACGGGATGCACATCAATTCGTTCCAGACATATTTTGGTTCTAACATGGGACACACTTATGTTTCTACCACAGCGAGGCAATGCTGATGTGAGGCAGGCGTTAGGTCTCTGATGGGGTATGTTGAATCACCCCTCCGCAATTTTGCTGGCTAGGAAGCCGACACAACATCTAAAATATTAATTCTTAAACCAGCAGAACGTTATGGGGGAATACAGCTTTGTATTTGATATATAAACTCCAGATTAGTTTCACTTTTTTTTATGGCTTGGCTTTTAAAATAAATCAAAGGCTTTGCTCTGAATCCGTAGCTGATACAGAGACAACTAGGAAACCACAAGGTAGACACCGTTTCCTTTTATTTGACCTTTGTTCACCTCTGACCATACCGAGACCGTTGGCATTTCCTGCTCACTGTGTTCAAATACTGATGTCAGCTGCCCTATGCAATTTGCCTCTCTAATGGGGCAATTGGTTGCGCAGCAGTAAAAACATAATAACACATGGTCAAATATCCAACACAATTAAATACAACATAAGAAAAAGTTAAAACATACATGCTGATTTTAATTGATAACATTTCAATGTTTTCTTTTAAAATTGTGATAGAAGATGTTTGTATTTTGTCAGCCACTGCTAGTGGCAGAGTAACTTAATGTTCTGATTAAAATCATTTCCAAACATGAAGTCTCAAGTGACTCTTGATATCAATGCAAAACTAGATTACGCAAAGTATTCACCAGTATGGTCAATGAATAAACACAGACATGCACAAGCACACAGACACTGTACCGCAGAGACACAAAGATACACAACCCATAAACATGGGCCGGCGACCCAAAAATGGGTCCCGACCCAGTGTTTGGGGAACACTGTTTCTACACAATCATTCCTGCCAAGCTTGGCACAACGCTCAGAGATCTGAGTCTGCATTGGACTTCCTGTCAGGCCGTCGCCAGGTGGTGAGACTGGGCATCAGATTCACTGACCCTCAACACGGGTGCTGAGCTCACTCCTACACTCAACCAGTGATTCTCAAACGTTTTTATTTCAAGGACCCTCAGTTTGATATGCCATATTATTGATATGATTAGTAAACAATGTTTTACATCTCTGGGACCCTAACAATCTACACTGTTTAAATCGTCAAGAGTGTACACAACACTTAATTTCCATGTGTACACTCTTGGAGCTGCGCGTACGTGTCCATTTGTTTCATACCCCCCCCCCCCATTTGCCAACCACAGCTCGACTCCATGTCTATGCACAGCTCCAACGTCATCATCAACTACTGTATGCTGACGGACGGGCCTCATCTTCAACAATGACGAGAAGGCCTAGGGACGAGGTCAGATCACTGACAAAATGGCAGTGGTGGAAAAAAGTACTTAAGTAAAAGTGCCAATACTGCAATGTAGAAATACTCTGTTACAAGTAAAAGTCCGGAATTCAAAATTTGAGTTAAAAGTATTAGTATCAAAATGTACTTAAAGTACCAAAAGTAAAATATAAAATGTATAAAACTCCTTTGAAAATAGCAGATCTACAAGCTCACAACGCGTTGCTTCGACATGCGTTGAGAGCTTGTAGATCGGCTATTTTCAAATCGCCAAAGTTTAAATAGGGCTTAAGTGGTTTTGTAATAATAATCAAAATCTACAAAGTAACTAGTAACTACAGTTTTCAAATAATTGTAGTTTGAGATTGAGTAAAAGTACAATATTTGCCTCTGAGATGTAGTGGAGTAGAAGTAAAAGTATTGCAAATTGGAAATACTCCAGTAAAGTAAAGTAAAGTAAGTACCTCAAAACTGTACTTAAGTACAGTACTTGAGTACATGTACTTAGTTACTTTTACACCACTGCACAATGGTGCCATGACAACAACATTGCACCCAGCATCAAAACGACCAAATTAATTCCAGTCATGATTGTTGACTGAAAGCAGAGAAGAGAGCGCGCGCGCCTGCATCAATATCGACAGCGTCACAGTGGAGAGAGGGTCTGTGACTTCAAGTTCCTCAAGGACCGTACCTGGGCCGCACACACCACACACGTGGTGAAAAAGGCTCAACAACTTACTGCCTCAGAGATGACTTAAAAAAAATACAGCATGAGCCAATGCCCATGCAAAACAAGCTCACAACCGTCACAATGCTATCGGCTTGTAGATCGGCTATTTTCCACTACTTGTGCGTGACGCTCTCCTATGATGAAGTGGAGCGTTCATTTACCAAAAAACGAACAAAGTTGAAATGTGGAGAATGAGATACAAGGTTTCTGCCCGACAACAAAGAGAGAGAGAGATAGATAGATAGAGTATGACTTTGAGTGCACCCAATTGTAATTCAACTGACACCATCACTTTATGCACAGTATACTGTATAAATATGACTGAACTCCATTCTCACATATTTCATTTGGACATATTTTGATAGCATTTGGACATGTTTGATATCTTCTGCTAAGCGATGTCTCTTACTTGCACAAGAGGTGTACTGTGTTTGATATTGTTCATTCCATTAATTCCGTTAATTGCCATTTTCCTTTGTGGAAGCCTTTACGTCTGTAAACTTACACCACTTAATTCGACTACTTCAAGTTTGGGGTGTGTTTGTTCTGCGCCTTCAGTTTTTCGGTTTTAGTTTTCCTCCATAAATAGCCTAAAACATTCTCAATTAGCCTAATACGGTAAAACAGAGCAGTCGATGCCAATGCAAATCTGGCAATGTGGCCTCGAGATAAAGGGACTCCATCCAATACCATGGTTTGAAAGCCTCTACCTCATCTTAATCCAATTCATTTCACTTTCAGGGAAAAAACATTACTGTTGCTCACTGGAGTGTTTATGCTTGGCATTTTAATTGCACACACTCAGAGAGGCAGGGAGACAGGCACGCAGGAGAGCAAATAATGGTAAGATGAGAGTCAGTCATCAGCTATGGTGCTTTCTGCTGCCTACAGCAGTGGTTCTCAAACATTTTCGTGCCAAAGGACACCCAAATTGATATGTATTTGGCCGCGGACCCCCACCTGAATACATGTTGTGCCAGAGACCCCCAGAAGCAAAGATTTGAGTTCAGGGGTCCCCCCCAAGGACCCCTGGGGGTCCCCGGACCCCACTTTGAGAACCAATGGCCTACAACAGCAATGGCTGAGAGCTGTGGTGTCAAAGATCTGCGCGTAAGGCCCCTCGTCTGACTAAACGATGCGTACGCGAGTCTCTGTGACACCGGCAATGACTGTCAATGACAGGCACAATGATGGGCAAAAGAACAGGCATCAAAGGGGTAGTGGACGTTTTCAGATTAATCAGCTTGTAGTCACACAGTCTGTTCTGTTTTCTGATGGAGTCTTATCATTCGCCCACATGCTGGAGCTGCTGCTTGTCAGTTTTTCATATCTTTTGGTTCTTTGCTCCACACTACGCACGTACAGACAGACAGACAGACAGACAGACAGACAGACAGACAGACAAGACAGACAAGACAGACAGACTCAATTAAACAGACATGAATACCGCCAAACAATGGTTCAGGGCCCATCCAATATTTTCTAGGCACAACCACTGTCAAATTACGGGCGAAGAATTACCAGGGTTTTCATACTTTTAGTGAATAGGACATAATGGGACATAGTTAACAATAGACGCTAAAAAGAAAGATGATTCAACTGTCTTTGTCGTTTTATTTATTTATTATTATTTTTCATTACTTTTTGTTACGACGTGACATTCAGTCTGGTCCTCATAGCCGGATACAAGACGTTCATCAATGACTCAGCAATTTCACCTGGTCTTTTAGTTTGAGTTCAATGTATTACCCAAAATCCTACCATGCTCCTTTCATCAGTCTGATCGCAAAGCACATCTAGAGTTTGGGCCGCCAGTGGTGGAAAAAGTATTCTATTTTTTTTTTTACTTTAAAAGTATCAATACTGCAATACAGAAATACTCTGTTAGAAGTAAAAGTCCGGTAACCAAAACTTACTTGAGTAAAAGTACAAAAGTATTAGTATCAAAATGCACTTAAAGTACCAAAAGTAGAAAGTTCTCATTATGCAGAATGTCCCATTTCGCAAGCTTTCAAATGTTTAAAATGTATAAAAATCTTATGAAAATAGCAGATCTACAAGTTCACAATGCGTCGCCATGCAACGCATTGTGAGCTTGTAGATCGGCTATTTTCAAATGGCCAAAATGTATATATAGGGCTGAAATGAGTAAGTATGTTTTGTGATAGTAATCCAAATCTACAAAGTAACTAGTAACTAAAGTTTTCAAATAATTGTAGTGGAGTAAAAAGTACAATATTTGCCTCTGAGATGTAGAGTAGAAGTAAAAGTACAGAACATTGGAAATACTCCAGTAAAGTAAAAAATGCCTCAAAATTGTACTTGAGAACAGTTCTTGAGTAAATGTACTTAGTTACTTTACACCACCGTTGAAAACTGCAATTGATGGGAGCGTGTGCGACAAAGAATTCCTCCCACGTTTTATAAACCAGTAAACCTGTGATGCGACAACAGAGTTGAAGTTGAGATAATCAAATGTATCAAAAGATGCTTTCTTCTCGCTCATCTCTATTTAAACCACTATCCCAGCATTGATCGCATTTGTGAATACCTGGAGCTCAAGGTGAGGTGAAGCTCGCTTTTGTGCGTGCAGGAGCAGGCTACTTGAATGAGTAGCACTGGTTTATACACTGACTAACATCCACTTTGTGGCATGAGTCACTCCATCAATAACATCTTGCATGAGGGACTGGGGGAGGCAAGCGATTTGTGTTCCAATGGGTAAACAACTCCTTTAATTACTTACTTAAAACACAGTGAGAAATTGAACTCTTCACACCTGCACACTTTTAATCAAGATGGAATCTAAGGCCTGAATTATACTTAGTTGCACGCTTTGTTTTGTTGTATTTATTTGCACAATAAAAACTGAACATAAGGTAACAATTACAAAAAAGACAGAAATACTGAAAGTGCAGGTGAGAAAGGAAACCCACATACAGTAGGGCTATACTTTGGCTATTCAAAAATAGCAGATATACAAGCTCATAACGTGGCACCGAGTGCCACGCTATGAGCTTGTATATCTGAGCTTGTATATCTTGTATATCTGCTAGCCAAAGAAATAAAAAAAATGACACAGATGCGTTCCCGGTCTTAAAGGGTTAAAGAGCCTCTCCCAACTATATTGTAGGAAGAGACAAAACAAAACACAAAATTCTTCTTGTGCAACGTGATTCTCCACCTTTTTCTCATGTCAAGGACGCCCAGTTTAAATATGCATCAGGCCACGCGGATCCCCAGTTTATTACAGTACATGTTTTATCTCTGGGACCTCAATCTACACCATAAAATCCTGTTGTGTTCATTTAACTCTGTGGAGTGTACAAATGGAACCAAATGGATCACGGGTACATTTTTGAGGCCCCTGGTGGTCCCCAGTCCCGACGTTGAGAACCGCCGTCCTTTCTTGTCTTTCTTTTTCTCTCTCTCAGCAGGAGGGCCATAGTCGACCTTCCTTTCTGCAGCTCTGCTGTCAATCATTATCCTGCTTCACACCACTGGTGACTCTACCCCTCGTGCTTAATCATTCCATTCCCTGTTCCTGCTGTCCATCATTATCTGCTCCCGCCGTTTGTTTGTGTGTGTGCTTGTGCTTTGCTTAAAACCAGAGCCAGTAACAAGCAATGTCCCTACCTGTAGTTCTCTGATTAACGGCAGGGGTGTTGTTGGAATCTTGAGACATCTTAGCCCAGCCCAGAAATGTTTGCATTTTCAAGTTATTTCAGAATCAAATCATTATAAGATGTGAGAGACTGTGCCACTCTACCTAAACGTTCCTGTCAGGTGAGTGGGCTGGCTTTCACAACATGAAATCAAAATAAACCAAATGAGTGTTGAGTGACTGAGTTCAAATGACTGTGGTTATCTTAATTTTCAGGAGCAGGAATAAAAATGTATTAAGGAGAAACGAGAGCCTTGATGTTGATGAGCGTCGTGCCTGTCGCGATCCTCATCTTGTCTGCTTTCTCCCCCTCTGCTCATAAATAGGATCCAATCAGCATTGGCATGCCAACCGAAATCTAACCGTTTTGTTTTTGATGTTATTCATCACTCGATTTTATACATACAGACTTTTTGCCAACCACACACCAACCAATATCAAATTACACAAAAACAAACAATTAATGCATTATTCCATGAGAGGCTGAATAGTTAGCAATGCTTATAATTCCACCTGGGCTCACAATCACATAACACAGCAACACTATTGGATGCAGCCATGTGCCAATATTCAAGATAAATGTTCTCATCTAGCCTTGTCTGTGCCTCGTTGCCTAACATGCCGTCATCATTTTTATTGAAAAAAAGAAAGAAAAAAACGTTTCTTATAGCCATAGTGAATTAACTTGCAGATGACAACAATAACAAACCCTGCAGATGGTGCTCAAGTTGTGCAATGCCAAGTTGTCCTACCAGCAACAACAAACAACAAAATAGCACCGTTTGTACATTTAATCTTGTTTTGGTCTCCTTTTTTTTTACACACCACACACTCTTTTTATCCAATGATTAAGGGCCCTAACTAATTGGAAAAACGTTAAGATTTTAACGTTAATATTAAAATAATAATGTAAAAAAAGTCATGGTATTCTTTCTTTAAAACCTTGACAAATTAGTTTTCTTAGTTATACCAATAAATATAGTGTTCTACGTTAGTTCCATTGATCCAAGCAGGAACACAATCGATTGATTGATCATCAAAATGAGCATACTCTGAAAATGCAGGTGTTGATAACTAGAACAATGACACATCTCCAGGTGTTCTGGAGGTGTGAAGACCTTCTCCATAACTAAGCAAGTCACAGCAGATTGGATGCGGACAGAAACATTGTCACCTGATTCTATACATAGCTTCCTATCAATTCCTGGTGTAATGCACCCAATACACCCCAAACTCCTCATTATAATGTTGAGGAAGTATAGCAAGCATGTGTGTGTTTCTGCATGCACACACGTGTGTGTGTGTGTGTGTGTGTGTGTGCGTGTGCGTGTGCGTGTGCGTGTGCGTGTGCGTGTGCGTGTGCGTGTGCATGTGCATGTGTGCATGGTGCATGGCGTACGTATGCGTATGTGTGTGCGTGTAAGTAAGTGTTTTCCCTACACCAACTGGACAGTCTCCAACCCTAATTATGAGACCAGAACAGACAGCTGCTCCTTCCTATCTGTAGTTCAGTTAATGAGACGTTCTCTGCCATAGCTCTTTACACCAATTCTCGTTGCAAGCTCGTTGCACACACACACACACACACACACACACACACATGCGCGCGCGCACACACACGCACACAAACACACTTGCACCAAGGATGGCTTCTGCGTGGCTAACAACATGCTTCATGCAGTTTTGTGCAGTTATTCACTCTAGCCAATGAAGGATACCTGGACAGTGATAGCCTCAGGTGCTGCGGTATCACTTAGATACACATGTATAGAGGCCTTGCACAGAACGTTTGTATATTACTCTTTCCTGCATTGGTAACTACAGTGATTTCAAAAGGAATTGTCTTAATTTCTGTGCAGTGATATATTAGGTAAAACATGGGAAAAGCATACTATTCCTGTCACAGGGCAACCTGTGCCCTATTGACAATAACAGGGATATGCATGCAGACAAACTACACAGCTGCTTCCAGTTAACATCAAGCCGGCTTGGAAGTGTCTTAGAGTTCTGTATTGAATGTTTCCTTAAAATCATCTGTACATCTTGATGCATTGTTGAAGATCACAAGGACTATTTATGGGTTTTAAGCTTTTCTAGATTTGAAACTAATAAATGAAAGGTAGGGTGAGTGATTTTCTTTGGTTAAAATAAGTGTTAAATAGCTCTATATTCTGATAGTACTCATTGCTATAGAGTGTTTGTTCAGTAACAGGAGTCTCCTTGTCTCTCCACCTCTTTAATAAACAGAAAATGCATTTTCAGGTCAGGATACCAATTTTATCCAATCAGGATAGAGAACTCAGTCAGGATACAGATTAAACAATGACATTGGAAGTGATGACACTAAGAAATGAGCAGACAAAATTGTAACTGGATCACTATCAAAATGAAGCTGATAAATGGGTACTCTCTCCTGATTGGCTGAGATTTTGTCAGAAAATAATCTGTGAGATTATTTTCAAGCCTTATTTTTGATATCCTATTTATTATAAAATAATTTGTGCACTGTAAATACTGCACAGGACTATTGGTGTTGGTCTTTTGGGGGGGGGAAAAATATACCGAAAACTGCAATATACTTTTGTCTACTTCTTGGAACCTTGGCCGTTTGACCAACTTCAAAGTTCCACTTCGACTTGTTTACATCAATGCATAGCAAAGGTTTTAGCAACCGTTGTTTCTTCTAACATGGTGGATAAATGGGCATTCTGTGAAAGGTTAAGGAGACATGGCTTTGTAAGGTTAAAAGGAAGGCCAAACACGGATCCCATTCCATGGAGTGGAGATGAAGGCTGATCTGCCCTCTATTGTAAAGGGAAAGCCTCCTAGCATACATGGCTTTGATCAAGGTTAATAATGCTCTAGCCTCGGTACCCAGGCGTTTGTTATTTGTTTCATAATGCTGTGACTGAGTCTTACTCCCTGGAGGTGGAACATAGCAGACAGCCCATGGGGCTTGACCAGGGAGGTTATGTGGTGAAGGTCAGCTTTGGCGCAGACAGTGACTGTAGGCTGGAGGCATTTATATTAAAACAAGACATGACTCAGTCATGTAAACCAGCATGCAGAACGGATGCTACGCAGCGCGTATGCAGAGATGTACTAAGTACATTTACTCAAGTACTTTACTTAAATTTTGTCCTATATATTATTACTCTGTGTCACGGTGATTTGAACCGACGGCAGGCGTGTGTAGTAGCCTTAGAGGCGAGAGGCGTGTCTAGTACCATAGCTTGGGAGGACGAGACCGCCCGTTCAGAGTATGGGAAAGCATCCCCATTGGCTTAAAGGACAGCCAATGAACGAAAACATGGCGAGAATTTGTTGAGAAATGACTTGTGCTGAGTCTCTTTGTAGACCCGCATTGCATGCTGGTAATAAATGGCGCATGGATATACTGTAGCGCCTTTATCCATGCATGCATGCACGTATATTTGTACTAGGCCTATATCTATCAAAATGATGGCCTAAAACAAAACAAGCTTGAGAGCTTATTTTCTTATTTTGTGTATATGGATATGTATATGGAATATGGTATATGGAATCTACTACAAATGAAATAAGAATATACAAAAAAAAAACTGTCACTGATGCCACTAAAGACCACTGATATAAATGTAGACAGTGCATGCATGCCAATGTGGAAAGTCTGATTAAAATGTCTTGCTATTTGTGTCTTGGCTAAAACTATAACGAAAAATCTTTGACTACCTTTTTTCACAAAAGATCTAAACTATGATGACTAAAACTATGACTAAATATATTGTCAATGTTGTCAACAAATAAAAAATAAACTAAAATGTTAGGGAAGGGCCAGTGGAGAGGAGATCCACAAAGATAAGTCATTCCATTCAAAGGTACAGTAAGCATGCAAGCTAAAAAATGTTTTATCAAGTAAGCATATATCCTGTTGAAACAAAGTTACAGCTAACTCAAAATAATATAAGGTAATAGCAGACCTACTGTTTGACTTGCCAATAACACACACTACAATAGTGTGATGGCTTAAAAAATGTCTCTCATTTCACATTGACTGTATTCTCTTTGTTTCTCTTAGTTATGTATTCATCTAAACTGTGCTTGCTTAAAATCTGGGGCAACATCCAAAAGATCAATATAGAATAAGAATGTGTCATTGTCAGATACTCCCTAGAAGCTAGGCACTCTGTGAAGGCTATTGTTGGACACTCCCTAAGCAGGCTGCTGCAAACAGACAGACAGACAGACAGACAGACAGGTGTTTGACTCAAGCTCCAGTATGTTTAGAAGTAGGCTAAAAGAGAGAGTTAAACAACAAACAACAAGGCAACATTCCACCTCATGGAAGCTGAGTGGAGTTGTCAGTGAAAACTGCCTCATCACATGTGTGACAGTCATGACAAACTTTGCTTTCCAACTGAGTTCTCCAGGTGAGTTAGCTTAGCTACCTACAGCTAGCTGCTTAGCATTAAGTTGTCAATGCAATTACTATTATTATATTACTTGGTAAAACAAAAAGCATAGTCAGGATAAAGCACTGTTGTGTGCTGTGAAGTGAGCTGTGTGTCATAGTTAGTAATGCTGACACAAAATGCCACCAGATAGTAGGGACAAAATAAATCAATATATTTGTAGGGAAGAGAAACATGTTTACTATTATACTTTTCATTTATTTTGATCCCTCTGCACAATTGTGTCGAGCGCCAATACCTCATTTGGTTTAGAAGCAATTGAAATTACAAATTACAAATAAAGTTGAGTACTTTGTTGATGGCCTTAAGTAGCTCTTTGGTTGAATATCAACTATCCAATATAAAACTAACTATAAAACTGTCAATTATCCAATATAGCCCCATTCTGGCTAGCAATGAATCATGTTCATTGACTGTACCTGGCTCAGGAATACAGTGTTGTATGTGTACGTACTAGGCTGTGTATGTTGTGTTGTGGCTGATATTGAATAGTGAATTGTTGTGACAGGGTGCATTATATTATGTATGTGACTCTTGATCTTACATTTCATTCATTCAGACAGCCAGACACTCAAGGCTTAGGCTATAGCAGGGGTCTTCAACAGGGGGTCCGGGACCCCTAGGGGGTCCTCAGAGTTACTACAGGGGGTCTGCCAAATCTTTGTGTGATATAATTTCTTTTTTTTTTACCTTAACCACTTGAACCCTAGCATCCCTTTTTCTAAGGAGAACCTTAGCCAAAAATAGCAGATCTACAAGCTCACAACGTGAGCTTGTAGATCGGCTATTTTTGGCAAAGAGGTATAGGTGTTGAGGGAAAAAAGAGCAGACCAAGTAAACAAAAAAAAAGTTTAATCTGAAACACAATTTATAATATAGAGGGGGTCCCTGCTTCATCTCTCTCTCAGCTAGGGGGTCCTTGGCCTGAAAAGGTTGAAGATCCCTGGACTATAGTGTCCCTCCCAATCTACTCCGGACCATAGGAGCCTACCAGAGCCAAGGTGAAGACCCCAGACATCAACAGAGAGTTTGACTGGAGACGCAGCTGGAGGGCCCAACTGGGAATGAACTAGAGAGAGGGGGGCTCTATCTCTCCATCCATGAGTTCCAAAGTTTGACCCTGGCCATCACAACTTACACAACTGATGAAGTCAAGTAGAAGACGGCTCAAGGTAGGAAGTAGGAACCTTTTTTTTTTTTTTTGCTGCTGCTGCTGCTTGCGTTGTTTGTTGTGCGTATACTAATGGGATTCAAGCTGTTGTACTATTGCTGTCATTTTGGGACCGAAACAGGGTGGCAATTAATGAAACATGTTCTGTGACTGTTTCTGGCTCTGGAAGGTTGTGAGTATGTGACAGGGTAGCTGTATTGGTTCATGACTAGCTTGGTGCCAAAAAAGATTTGGCCTATTCCTCATGTTTCTCTTTCTTTCTTGCTTTCTTGCTTTCTCTGCTGCTTGTTGCATGCTGTGTATACACATGTAGTTCAAGTTCTATTGAGTTGCTCTATTTTCAGTCAGTGAGTTTCCTGCTCTTGATTTGAAGGCTGATGTGAATCTACGGTGTGCGTTGTTTCTGTTATTGATGGTAGTGAGTTATAGCAGGGAACAGTATGTGTATGGGAAATTTGGTGTTGAGGGAAAAGGGGAGCCGACCAAGTATAAAGCCCTGGAGGACCCCGAACAACGAAGTATACAGTCTGAGGGTTTTTATTAAAGGGGACGGACACAACCGATAGCCATCCTTAGAGGCCCGTCGGCAGCAGGGCTAAAAAGGAGAAAATAGCAATGCCAGCGGCACCTCCTCCGGTCTGCAGCCATCCCCGCTGAGCCACTCTCTGATGTCTGAAGCTGCCCCGCTGTTAGCCAAAATGGCATCTCGGCTATTAGTACTCGCCTCAGCACCTCACCTTCAGTGAGGTGTGAAACCGCCACCGGCACAAGTAAAGACAGGCCAAGGCCTCTGTGCCCTTACAGCGTAAACAGGCACATCAAGTGCAACCTATCTGGTGAGCGAGCCTCAGGTGGTTGGTGTGAGCGGTTAGGGATGTGGACGACAAAAATAGCAGGTTTTCCAGGGATGTTTTTGGTCCACATTGTAAAGTCCTGTGTGTACAAATTTAACCAAATAGACCCAGGTATGGGCATACATTTGTACACTTACAAATGGATACATTAACACAGGATTTTATGGGAAATTTCAATTTCAAAATATTTTGTTGGGACATTGTTGTGTTGTGTCTGAGCTGACTGAGGGTTCCGTAAATAGGTTTACGTACAGAGCCAATCAGCCTCGGAGATCAGCTCTAGAGGCCAGTGTTAATTATTTAGTAGGAATCTTAAAGGGATAGTTCACCTCCAAGATGCCTTTTTTTCCTATCGATTACTCATCCCATGCTCATCCCCAGCCTTGAATTCACAGATTATTTTTGTTTTTTGTCCCATTCCTAAGCCAATAATGTGATGACCGACAGCGGCTTCGGTAGGAGACACAAAGAGTCTCCATAAGATATATAGGTATATAAGATGTAATCGTACAGTATTTACATTACTTCAGGGGAGTTTTAGTGTGCGATCTGTGATCGATCGGGTCATGAGCACAAATTCAATAGTGCAGCAAACATGTCAATATGAATTGAGTTATTGCTGTTTCCAGGCAGGCTGGAGCGAGAACAGTTACTGAAGTCAGTAGTAATTATGCATCTAAATCCGAGATATCCCTACTCATATTTTGACACTTGCCAGGTACCTCTGGCGTCCACATACTGACCCTGAGACCTCACGTTGTGTCACGTTCACCCACTGCCTCCGACATGTACTATTATTATTAACCCGTGAAGACCTGAGGCCGATTCTTACTAATGTCATCTAAATTCCAACAGTTTTCTGAAAAACGTATGTTTCTATATCTTTTCCATGTCAAGGACCCCCAAAATGATATGTATTTGGCCGCCTACCCCCATCTCAAAATATTTAGTTCCAGGGACGGCCCAGAAGCAAAGATTTGAGTTAAAAATGTTCGCTTTAAAAGAATATAAATATATGAATTTGCACACATTTTCTCGATTTTTCAAAAATAGCAGATCTACAAGCTCGTAGCGCGGCACTCGGTGCCGCGCTATGAGCTTGTGGTCAAATCAAAAAATGACACAGATGCGTTCCAGGTCTTAATGGGTTAAAAAATGTTCATAGTTCAATTTTCAGCGTTTTCCCCATCATCTTGTCTGTATGTTACAGTGTTTTGAGGCTGTAGTAGTCTACACAGCCTGTGGATTGAGAAAAAATGGCACGCACTTTATCGATGGGACGATACTCAAGTGTGTGTGTGTGGCTCTACTGTCAGCATCTGTTTAGGATCTTCTGGGTTAGGGTCCACATTGAGTCACCATCAAACACAGGCAACCATAAGGTATATACTATAAATGCATACATTACATTACAGTCATTTAGCAGACGTTTTTATCCAAAGCGACTTACAATACGTGCATTCAACATAGGTAGGCAACGAAACTACTAATCACCAGAAGTATTAAGTGCATTATCTTCTAAAACAAGCAACTAAGAGTATACCTAGCACTAAAATAAAAGTGCAATATATCAGCTACCTACTTTCTTAAACAGATGAGACAAATAGGGAAATCAAATGAGCAAGAGCTAAAACAAATAAGTGTATCGAATAAACAAGATCCAATGAAACAATAAAACAAGAGCTTGTACAACTAGTTAGCAACAAGTAGGCCAGGCAAAGAGGAAGGATAGTGTTTCCTGAAGAGGTGGGTTTTCAGCCTGCGGCGAAAGATGGGCAGTGACTCTGCTGTCCTGACATCAGTGGGGAGTTCATTCTCCACTTAATGCATAAAAGGTGGCATGGCAATAATTCACAAAGATTATATTTATCATTATCCTTTGAATCAGGATAAGGATAAATATAAAACCTTTTTGTTTTTAGAGATTATGAAAGCTTTATGAGAGCATTTGACATCCCTCCTCAGGTATTAAACGGAAACAGACAAGCCACCTGATTACCAATGCCACAGAAATCTTTTGACATCTGGCTTCTCGAGTCAAACAGGAATTATTCATTCTCTCCCGTGGGTGACTGGAATTAAACCGCTGGTCACACTGGAAGCCTGTCACTCAGGGCGGGGGGGGGGGGGCACAATGGTGACATCTAGGAGCTATAGGAGTACACTGTAGGACTGCTATCCTCACCATTGTGAATGGTAAATATGTGTAAAATGAATGTGTAAATATGTAGATAATTTGATTATTTGTATTGATCTCTCTCCCCCTCTTCCCCTTGCCCCGCCTCTTCTTCTTCCCTTTCTCTTATGGAAATAACAAAAACGATATATGTTTAAAATACCAAATAACAGGCTTAAAAGCTAAATGACAGGAGCATTTATCAATCTCAAACTATGATGGATGGGAGCAATTATGCTGTGGAAGTTTTCAAATGGTCACTGAAATTTCAAGATTCAGTAAGGCATGCAGCATATTGAGATGGGGTGCTTGAAATGTGTTGAAGCGTTGATGGACTATGTAATTCAAAACATCTGGACGGGCTCTGAAGGTGTCACATTAGGGGTGATGGATTGGTAAGGCTATTTTACCGTTCAGCAAAGAGTGCCGGGTTATTGTAGAGATTCTGATGCGTAATCCTACACTGTAAGATCTGTGTTATAATGTACTGTATATTACAGTCATGCATGCGACAAGTCGCATGCCGAAAATGGCCGATCTACAAGCTCACAAAGTGTTGCATCGCGATGCATTGTGTAGCTTGTAGATCGGTTAAAGTATCAGTGTTAGGTTTAGTACTAGTAACTGTGACGGGGTAATGGGAACTCATCACACTGCAGTAAGAATTCTCAAGGGGATAGGGGACTCAACAGGTCCTGATGAGTACAGTATATGCAGCAAACAGCGAGTTCCTTTTGTTCCAACTAGAAGCTCGCCCCCGCTATGCGGGGGCTCGCGTCTAGCCCGCGGCCACGCCCACGTAGCGCCCGCGGCCACTTGGCAACTCATATAAGTGGCGTAGCGTCATGAGGGCCAGTGGGGCCGTGGCTCGGTCAGTGAAGACCCTGTAGTGCGGATGATATGTGGCATAGAGGGGCAGATTGTAAATCCCCAGAGGAAACATCCGTGGGCTACCAGTGGTTCAGCGATGTGTGCGGTCGCCCTGCGGCCCCTCCTCCTCCACCAATGTGCAGTATTGAGAGCCCTGACGTCACAACAATTGGAGCGATGGGCACTGCACTCTGGTTGGTTAGGGTACACCTAGGGCTCAGGTAGAACCCAGTTAAAGCCTGCATGGGCAAACCCAGTTAGGACCCGCCTTGGTCCCACATAAACATGGCTAGTTGGGGCCCACCTAAGGGCCAGGTAGAAGCTACTTATAGCCTGCATGGGCATCGCAGTTGGGACTGAAGTGGATGCCGCTGACATTGCTGACATGGGGTCCATATGGTTTAGCCCACCTTGAAACCATATGGGAACTACGCTGGCATGCTGGCTGGAATGCAAACGCTGCATCATACCTGTAGTGTTTAGTTTGATGTTGTGTGTGTAGCAGATATACCTGCAGTGTGTAGATCAATGTCCATATGTCCAGTTTCTAGTGTCTCTGTCTCTCTCTGGAAGAGGTTGCACATGAACTCTGCAGCCGCACTGAGGCGCTCCAACACAAACACTCTGACATTAAGCTGCTTCACACAACAAACATCAGCACCACGCTGCTGTTTGTCCAAAAGACACAATATCTCCTCTCCGACCGACGTCATGTGTTCATGTATCGACAGCCGTACAGACTCCTTTTGACACATTTTACCTCGTTTATCCAGCTCTCACTGACTCTCCACATCGGGCTGTTATAGCGCCACCATGAGGCTGCTTAGAGAAATCTCAAGTGGAATTTCTTCCTCGGCATAGTGGGAATGTGGGTGCAAAGTTGCACGGAAAGTGCATGCTGTGTTCATAATGTGAGGCATTTTGGTCCAAACGGAGCAGTCCTGCAGACTTTGGAAGCCATTTTAGCCAATCAGGATGGAATATGAAAGATCTGAAAGAGCCTTTTTTTCAATGACTGTGGAGATACTGTGTACCGATTTGCGTGATGTTTGGGCAAAATATGTAGGAGTACTGTGAGAAAATGTGTTTAGCAAAAAGCGGCCTCCTGGTGGCACTGTAACAGGGCCATGTGAAAGAAATAGGGCAGAGGTTCTGAATTGGCATCCAGGGAGTGTGTGTGCACAGTTTCGCTGCGATCAAGTCAACGATGTGAGAGATTAGCTATCACAGACGGACGGACAGGGGGTGAAACATAGTCTTGCGCCATGCCTTTCGGCCTGGCGGAGACAATAAAAAAACGAAAGTAAAGGAAATGACCATTTCTGCAACAAAAGTAGTCAACAAACTATACTATAAAAACATGGGGCACATTGTCAAATAATCTAAGAAAGAGGCAATCATGTAGAAAATAGCCGATCTACAAGCTTACAAAGCCTCTCAACGTGAGGCGTTTCGAACTTGTAGATCGGCTATTTTCACAATATTTACTTGTGGAACGGAGTCAAACAGAATGGGGGGGTCCCCAGATCAAGTACGTTTATTTGGGGGGGGGGGGCGGCCTGAAAGGGTTGATAAGCACTGCTCTAATCTGAGCGAAATTATCTGAATTTACTACATGACCATAATGCAGCCTAACATGCGTAGCACGGGGCGGTCCTGCCATTACGTTAGTTACTGTAGTTGCTGTGGAGCTACATAGTTCTCCAGAAGACACACACACACAAACATACACCATCTACAATGGACTAACTGAGCAGCAATATTGACATTCACCACACGAACGTGCATTGTTGACAAAGTGATTGCACAGCCGCTGCAGGCATGACAACCACGTTAGCGTTAGCGACATGGCAGCTATCACAGCGCCCTGTCCGTCGTCGCTGCGACTGACTGTGATTAGCCTGGGTGCCAGCCTGCTTCGCTACGTTCGGCGGATATTTTTTTCTGTCTGGAGAGAGAAAAAAAGTCCGCCGAACGCAGCGAAGCAGGCTGGCACCCAGGCTAGACTGTGATGGTTACAGCCATAGATGTATAAACACTACAGCAAGCTCTCTGAGATGCCATTGTCTGGAGACTGCTCTTAGCGTGACACGACCAATGACAGTGAGCGCTGTAGTTGTTGCTAAGATACGGTGGCGTCTCTGCCCCATAGCTTGTAGATCTCTCACGCATGATTGGCGTAGGCTGCGTTGCCAGGTCTGACTGTTTGTGGGCTTATTTGGGTGCACTTTTGGGCTCGTCGTTTCCATAGACCACGGCAGTGCTTATTTCTTTCCCGTGACCGATGTGGCAAGAGAAGGTGCAAAACGAACCATCCGGAAGTAGATTGCGAGATGAAATATGTAGCACTTTTTGATTATTAGAGAAGGAGACACATGTGAAGGTGGAAAATGAAAGGTAGGAGATTATATAGTTTTTCATGAGGGATTTTTGTAGCAAGTTGTGAGAGAATTGGGCCACTCCTGTGGGCGGGGGGCTGATTAGAACCATTGGGGTTTGAAAGGAGACGCTCTCTGTTTGAGTGGAAAGATAATCTTAACCATGAATAGATTTAACATTTAAAAATAAATGACTAAATCAGTGTATTACTAAGACTAATTATGCAAAAATGTACTGCACACTGAAGCTATCATGCAAATATAACAATATAAGAGAAATGTCTCAATTATGTTTTACTTCAATGTTGTCTGTTTAAAGTGATATAATCTGTGACAAGTTCTGGAATTAATCGAAAAAAGAAAACTAGCACGTATTCACAGAAATAGGCTTTGTGAATACCGGATAAATAAACCCAGTACTGTTTAATTTTGGCTGAACATTGGTGCGTTTTTAAAGACGATATGACACTCCAGGCTGCTTAGGTAATTAATGTTGTGTTAACATAGATAACTCTGTTTGACTTAGTTTAACAGTGGAAACTACCTCTACAGACTTCTCCTAGCTGATAGTTATGCTTAATTTATTCTCTGTCGTCAGCTGCCGTGTTCAAGTGGTCAGATGGGTGGGCCGAAATGCATTTTCAGAGCATGTTTATTTTCATTATCAATCAATCGATTGTGTTCTGTCTTGGATCAATATGGTACTAGTATACTTGAAGGGCCTATTTATCAGTGTCACAATGAAAGTTCATTTTTCAAGGTTTTAAAGGAAAAATACCATGATTTTCAGTTGTTAATGAATTAATGTTATATAACCACACAAATCTTAGTGTTTTCCTAATTATTTGGGGGCCCACTTGTAATATCCTCACGGCCCACCAGTGGGCCCTGGCCCACAGGTTGGGAATCAATGCTCTTCTAGTTCTCCAGGGTTCATTCTGTTTCCCATGACATTCTACTCCATGAAGACACAGCAGTGTACCATGACTTTCATTAATTAAGAAGAGTTTATCTCCTACCCTGGGCGTTTTTTTTTTAATAGACAGTCTTTCAAATGAAGCCCCGTAAAAAGAGAGCAAAATGACTGGTTAGAGTTGTCAGAGAGATGTGGCATTTTGAGGGAAATGCAGGCAATAAAGGAGAATAGACAATTGCCGAACATTCTGCAAAAGTAGGTGAACATTTGGTGACAAGCTCTGTAACAGCCAATCTTGTAGATCGGCTATTTTGGCCAAAGAGATTTGGTGTAGAGGGAAAAAAATGAAGGGACAGAGTATGGACCCCTGGCCCCGGCCAACTAAGTATATAGGGTTTAACATTAGCGACAAAAATAGCTGATCTATAAGCTCACAACAATTGCGGAGCCTTAAATAAACTCTAGGATGTGAATGGATGTGATTCTGTATCTGCCTCCAAATCTTATGCCATGTGTTTGGAGGAAGCTTAATTTAAACATGTGACGTCATCGTCATGAAGAAGCATCAAGTGTTGAGCTACAGGGTAAAGAAATCCTCACAGGTCCTGTTTCCCTCGCAACGCCGTTTGCTAAAAAAAATGTCAATGGCAGCATAGAGAAGCCTCGGTGGCCATTAACGCCCACCCTCTGCCATTCAACTGCTGCTTATGCCCTTCTGATGGAGGCAGAAAATCACTCAGGGCTCCATCTGTTATGAGTGGAGTGCTTCACGAGCCTGCAGGCAATCAGGCAACAGAGGCATTCTCCGCTCCTTGGCCAATCACAGGATATCGTCGCTGTCGGCAGAAACCTTGTATGTCCAGAAACTTTACTGTCACGTTACTGGGGCGGGGGGGGGGGGGGGGGCTGTGTTCTAATGCAGTGGTTTTCAACCTTTTTTTATGCCAAGGACCCCTAAATTGATATACATTTGGCAAATGTTTTGTGCCAGGGACCCCCTGAAGCAAAGATTTGAGTTCAAATTTTAAAAATATACAGTATATATTCAAAGATATGCACACATTTTCAAGATTTTTCAATAGCCAATGCTAAGTGGTTAAAATGATTGTGACGCTATGTTAACTAATTTAGCCCACAGACCACTTTCAGTTATAGTTTCAATGTATTTATTTTTATACAGCAAAAATACCCAATCTACAAGCTCACAACGGGTCACATTGCGACACGTTGTGAGCTTGTAGAACGGCTATTTTTTTGCTGTAGTATGACGAGGAAAAACATAAAAAGGTTGAAATATGGAGATACAAGGTTTCTGCCCGACGGCAACGATTATGTTTTAAGCAGACCCCCTGGTCACCTGCTTCCGTTAGCACCTACATTACCATGGAAACTGATGGACATTCTCTTCCCCATTAGAGTTGTGTGTAGAGAGTACGCTGTAGTGGCTTGTTATTCATTCAGGCAAGTCAGAACTTGCGAAAAGCTACACCAGAATATTCTCAATGTTTTTAAGTTCAAGGACCCGTAGTTTGATATGCATTAGGCCATGGACCTAATGCATTAAAATGTTTTATCTCTGGGACGGTGGGAGCCCAATCTACACTGTCAAATCCTGTGTTCATTTAACTCTGTACAAAGGGACCTGTAAGAGTCCATTTGTTCAGAGTTACAGACTCGAGTTACATACCTGAGAGTGTTCAAATGGAAACATGTTTGCACACTACAAATTTGGAGTTACGGACCTACAGTATAAGGGTCCAAATTGGTTCCTAACTGTGGACCCCATGAATAAATATCGAGAACCAGCGATCTAATTATCTGACAACTCTTTCTTTAATCCACCCCCCAGCCAATAGTCACTGTGTGTCTGCACTGACCTTCATACAGTGAACCCCACTTCCTCGGTCAAGCACCATGCTAATGCCTGCTGCGTTCCACCTCCGGGGAATAAGACTCAGTCATGGCATTGTTAACCTTAATGAAAGCCATGTACAGTATGATAAGAGGATTTCCCTTTACGACAGAGGGCAGACCTCAGACCAGGGCTGTATTAGCCATTGGGCCGCCGGGGCCCCAGGGCCCTGGGCTCTTAGGGGCCCTTCGATGGAACTGGACCGCGCGGCCATTGACAATTTACTAAAATTAAATGTATCTATAATAAAATATCAAATGTGTGGGCCCCTCCTATGTATTTACAGCAGTGATTCTCGCTGGGTTTGAGGCCCTGACAAGGGCTCCTGCGGACCTTCCATATATGATGGAATACGATTAAGGATTTCATATCATAAACACCATACCTGTAACTTTCACTAGCCCACCAAAAAGAAAATTGCAAAAAAAAAAAAAAAAAAAACATATTTATTTTCAGAAAAACATTTTTTCCCCCCACATTTTTTTAGGGGGGGGCCCTAAAAAATTGGCGGCCCCAGGGCCCTTGCGGGGGTTAATCCTTCCCTGCCTCAGACCAGCCTTCATCTCCGTGGAATGAGTGAACCTGTGGTTTTACTTGTAATCAAATGCAATCTGTTCGGTGCTGTAATTTAAAGCTGAAAGAAAACATGACTATTTCTTTGATGTGGAAATCTGCTCAGTTTCCCATTGCCTTGTTTTTCCCCCATCACCTAAAATGACTCCTAATAAAGCTCCAATAAAACTCACCCTCATGTCAATGTCTCTCTCTCCTTCAATCCTGTCTCCTTCCCTACCATCCTCCCTCACTGCTGTCTCATGCCATCCCTGTCTCCTTCCCTGCATCCTCTGTCACCCCTGTCTAACATCCTACCATCCCTGTCTCCTTCTCTACCCATCTTCCCTCACCTCACTCTTCCCATTCTGATGCGCTGTTTGTATGTTACTTGTTTTTTTAGGGGAAAAGGATGAAAATTAGCATCTCTTGCAAAATCCTATGTATTAAGAGTGCGTTTTATGTATTGTTCATTAACCCAGTTAGGGTGCAGTCACACCGAACTTTAATTCTGCCTATGCGGGTGGATTCTGCCCATGCTTTTCAATGGGAACGGAGCGGTTTGTTGTTATTTGAGGATTTCCGCAAAAAAAAAACATTGAAAAGTATTGGCAGAATCCTCCCTCATAGGCAGAATTAAAGGTGTGTGTGTGTGTGTGTGTGTGTGTGTGTGTGTGTGCGTGTGCGTGCGTGCGTGCGCAGTAAAAGTATTGGAGAAGCAAGGTGTTGTGCAGACTTTTTCCTTTCATGTTGTATCTTATTTTGTCCTGCACCAGCTGCAAAATGGATGTCCATAACCTTCTTTTGAACCAGTCAGATAAAGCTCAAACATTGCATTTCGCCGAGAAATCCTGGAGTGGAGGATGGGAAACTTATGGGTGATATGTTATGTCATACAGTGCAGCGCCACAGTGCAATTAAATAATAAGTCAATATGACAAAACTGCAGACTAGGCAGTAAACCTTATGTTTGCTATCGCGTCCCAGCGTTTGATTATACAGAAAATGCTCCGGCTGGCCCATATTGCTTAGATAGTTCTAATTTGTATTGTACGATATTGCAGGGGTTCTCAAACTTTTCAGGCCACGACCCCCCAAAATAATCATATTTGAACCTGACAAGTTTGGAATTGTACGAGTTGAGGTATTACATTTAGTTTGACTCAGTTTCACAGGTAAATAATGTGAAAATTAGGCCTTTTTTTCTGCCTATTTTTGCCTCTTTCTTAGGTAATATTTGAAAATGTGGCCAATGTTTGATCATTTTTATTGTATAGTTTGTTGATTAAGTCTACACAGGAATGGACATATTTTCCTAATTTTAAAAGTTTTTTTTTTTTTTTTTTAACCCAAGATATCATTATCGGAAGATTTGCAGCTCCATCCACTCCTTGTTTAACTTATTACTGAAAAAGGCTGTATCTCGCTTCCTTTAAAAAAATAAAAATCGTACTGGCCAGAAATAGCCAGAAATAATTCGGGCACTCTCATTGAGTGCCCGAATACAGTACTTTTATTGTCACTTTAGAAATGTGCAGATACCATGTATAGACTTATACTGTATGTTGGTTTGTTTACTGTTGAGTGAGAAAACAATGTTGCACATTAATCATTCCCACAGTTTGAGAACCACTGCGATATTGCACCAAAGTCACAGTGTTACGAGGAATATTGAATAGGTAATGAAACTACCTATTCATTCATCTATCACACACACACACACACACACACACACACACACACACACACACACACACACACACACACACACACACACACACACACACACACACACACACACACACACACACACACACACACACACATCCTAGTTTCCCATGGGATATCAGTAACTGGCACATGATAGCCATGGCTATCAGCAAGGGAGCCGTCCAAAACGAGAGCATGTCGAACTAATTTAAGAAATCAATATTCCATCTTCTGAGACCTCTAACACATGAAATACCCATAGCCTTGGGGCATTAGGACAGTGAACAAGTTTGCGCAAAAATCCCATTAGAACTTAGTTATGGCCCACTTAAAAGTGCAAAGCCTGCAAATGCATGTGCAAACGCGTGCGTGCACGCGCGTGCGTGCGTGTGCGTGTGTGTGTGCGCACGCGCTTGAGTGTATGTGTCACCTGTTTAAACTCACCCTGAAGTCAATGCCCACAGTGGAGATGAAGCTCCCAGCCAGGAAGGCTCCATCTTTGAAGCGCACTAGGAGACATGTCTTTCCCACGCCAGAGTCTCCAACCAGCATCACCTGGACCGCAAAGAACAAACAAAATAAATCAGTTGGGTACAGCAGCCAGCAGAGCATATAGTACAGTCACGTTGAGTCAATGTCGTTGACAAAATGTATCATGTCATTTTGACAAAATAGCCTATAAATTAGCCTGCAAAATGTTTGGCATGTACGACAAATTACACATCAGACCTCAAGTCTACATGCACAAATTCTCAAAAATATACTTTTGGGTCCTTGACTGAGCCTAACTAGACTATCTGTGTTCATTTAGCTCCCTTACGGGTCCATTATTTGGGTCCATTTTAACACTGGGTTAAATAAACAGTGGGGATTCACTGTGTACACAGTGGTTGATTGAGGTAGTTAGGTGTCAAATCAAAGTGGAAAATAAAAACAACACTGACAGACAAACAAACTCTACTACAAGTGCAGCCTATGTAAGTTAATAAGACCTTATCAAGCATCTGGTCTTTTGCTTAATGCTTTGATATCACTATCTCGTTATCATAACCTCATTAAAACTAGATCGTTTGGACCATAAAGCAGAATTAGTCCTGATATGTTGTTGTTGTTGAAGCGAGGAGAAGTTGCTGCTCGTTGTGTGTGTGTGTGTGTGTGTGTGTGTGTGCGCAGACATGGATGTAGAGGTGCATAAATGCATTTGCACAGAGCCACGTGCATCACACGAATAACTGCATGTATTTAACAACTTAAACCCTTGATACTTCGTAAAACGGACCCGAGTTGCAGCTGTACTTGGTACGTTCTTTTTTCACTCTACACCAAATCTCTTCGCCATAAATAGCCGATCTACTGTGAGCTTGTAGATCTGCAATTTCTGACGAACGTCCCCCCCAGAATGGGGAATAGGGATGCTGGGGAGCATTTTATTTTATGCTGTGATGAAGTTACCCATTTGGTCCCCTCCTTTTTTCCTTCTACACCAAATCTCTTTGGCCAAAATAGCCATCGGTTGTTGCAAATCGAGTGTTCACCTACTGTACTGCACGTTTGCTTATTATGACATGTCCAGATTGAATAGGGATGCTATCGTTCATGTGGATAAAGACCTGATATGATTACTGTTATTATGAGGTTAGCTGAGATACAAACACGACCAGGGGAATAAAGCCTGAGTTACACTTAGTTGTGCGCCGGGCCGGTGTGTCATGCACCGAAAATAGCCGATCTACAAGCTTGTAAAGCACTTCTAGATCGGCAATTTTCTGCCAGAGAGATAAAGCAGATGTTGAACATCTGAGGCCACTTGCTTCCTCGCTTGCTTCCTCCAATTCCCTTCAAGCTTCTCGTCTCTTTTACTTTCTTTGCCCTCTCTCTCTCTCTCTCTCTCTCTCTCTCTCTCTTTTCGCTGGCAGGAGGAGGATGTAGGGAGGAAGTGTCTGTCCTTGTTAATCACTAAGCTTGCGTTGCGCCGCCGCCGCCGCTGGCTGGCCGATGTGGGAATGATATACAGACCGTGTATAAGAGCGGCAATAAAATAAACACTGTACAGACCACCCTCTCGCCCAAACACAATCCTCATCCATCACTGGCGTCTGGCGTAATGTCCTACAAATCAAAGTCTTTGTGCTTCTCTCTTGGGAATGTAAGGCATTTAGGGAAACAGGCTGCGTTTTCTCCGGTCTGATCTATGGCGGTTGTAAGCTCCTCTCTGGACAATGAGAGGCAAAAATATTGACGCCTTGATTGGTTTACGCCTTTTCATCATGTACTGCTGTCAGAGAGAGAGAGAGAGAGAGAGTCTAACCTAGCACTTTTGTTATTTTGGTTTAGTTTAGAATTTGGATCCTTAAGTGCTTACGTTTAATTTCCATGTCAAATTAAAACTGTATTCACTACATGATTTCTGTCAAGCAACAAGTGCATTCAACCAATTCCATGCGTGTGGAAATAATGGATCTCTGAGCTTCTGTAAACATGTTATTAGACAAACTATTGACAGCCAAATTCACTGGCAAGATTCAAATCGACTACACCATTGATTCTCAAAGTGGGGTCCGGGGACCCCCAGGGGTCCTTGGGGGGGGTTCCAGGGGGTGCCTAGCAAAATGTGTTATTATAGCATCACAATACTTTTAACATTTTATTCTTTGGCTATTCAAAAATAGCAGATATACAAGCTCATAGCGCGGCACCGAGTGCCGCGCTATGAGCTTGTAGATCTGCTATTTTTGAAAAATCTTGAAAATGTGTGCAAACCTTTGAATATATATATATTTTTTTTAAAGCGAACATTTGTAACTCAAATCTTTGCTTCTGGGGGGGTCCCTGGAACAAAACATTTGAGATGGGGGTCCACAGCCAAATGCATATCATTTTGGGGGTCCTTGACAAACCACTGGACTACACCACACAGCAAGGTGGGTGAACAAAAAAGCTGCACTATAGTATGATATCTGAAAGATAGTGACAGAGGGGGTTGAAACAGGAAGGTAATGCATACAGCACTCGTTCCCCACGTGGGGGTCCCCAGATAAATGATTCATTGCAAGGAACCAATGGATGGCCTACAGATGTGTATCTCCACTCTACAAATGGAACCACATGGACACTTTGTAGGCTACTCCCATTATAGTTAAATTCACACTGAGGATCTTATAGTATAGATTGGGGTCCCAGATAATAATAAAAATGATCAGACTCTGGGTCCTTCTTGGCTTAAAGGGCAAGACCACTTTGGTAGAGGTTTGGGTTGTGTATTTACCTTGCCATGGTGTAATTCCAAAGGTGGACAACAAATCAAAAATAATAGCTCCATTGAGTAGAAATTGATAATTCAAAATATGCTCCTCATTGACTTACATTGTATGGTGAAACAGCTCTCAAAGTCACTCTTTTAGCATATAAACTAACACAAACAAAGCTGATTCAGAGAATATAGAACATCACCAAACCCAGTACTGTTTGTTTTTTTAATAAAAATGTGAACTTCCTGTTGATTTTACTATTTGAAGATCCGGATCCGGATCCGCGGATCCAGTCCGGGTTTCTTTTAAATAAAAATAGCAAAATCAACAGGAAGCTAACCTTTTTATTAAAAAAAAAACAGTACTGGGTTTGGTGAGGTTCTATATTGTCTGAATCAACTTTGTTTGCGTCCATTTATGTGCTAAAAGAGTGACTTTGAGAGCTGTTTCAGTGTACAATGTAAGTCAATGAGGAGCATATTTTGAATTATCAATTTCTAATCAATGGAGCAATTATTTTTGATTTCTTGTCCACCTTTGGAGTTATATAATGGCAAGGTAAATACACAACCCAAACCTCTAACAAAGCGGTCTTGCCCTTTAAGCACTTGAACCCCAGCATTCATGCTCTGGGGGTAACCTTCGCCAAAAATAGCAGATCTACAAGCTCAAAAAGTGTGGGCTGTTTTTGACTAAGAGATTTTGCGTAGAGCGCAAAAAGAGCACACCCAGTAGGCTACAGTATAGGCAACTCATCAATGATCATGTCCATTTACCAAGAATAGAGGGTTTAAAGGGATAGTTCACCCCAAAAATGCCTTTTTTCTATATCCATTAATCACCCCATTGAGACTTGAATTCATGGATATTTATTTTTCATGGCAGCGGTTCCGGTAGGAGATGCAAAGGAGACTCTTTGTGTGTCCTACCGGAACCTTTGCCGGTCATCAAATGATTGGCTTAGGAATGCGACAAAAACTCAAAAATATCCAAGTCTCCATCGGGTGACTAATCGTTAGGGAATTTTTTTTTTTGGGGGTGAACTATCCCTTTAGTGTGGTTAATGGTGTGCAATTAAAAAGGTTTAGAATCGTGTACTTGCCAGTGGTGTAAAGTAACTAAGTACATTTACTCAAGTACTGTACTTACAGTAAGTACAATATTGAGGTACTTTTACTTTACTGGAGTATTTCCAATTTTTAGTACTTTTACTTATACTCCACTACATCTCAAAGGCAACATATTGTACTTTTTACTCCACTACAATTATTTGAAAACTTTAGTTACTAGTAACTTTGTAGATTTTAATTATTATTAGCCTACAACACATGCATTATCCACTTCAGCCCTACTGTATATACATTTCGGCCATTTGAAAATAGCCGATCTACAAGCTCACAGTGAGCTTGTAGATCTGCTATTTTCCAAAGATTTTTTGACATTTTATATATTTGAAAACTTGAGAAATGGGACATTCTGCATAATGAGTACCTACTTTCTACTTTTGGTAGGCTACTTTAAGTAGCCTACATTTTGATATCAATACTTTTGTGCTTTAATTCATTTGTTCTCAAAGTGGGGTCCGGGGACCCCCAGGGGTCCTTGAGGGAGTTCCAGGGGGTCCCCAACTAAATTATAGATTAGGCACCAAATGGACCCTTATGGGTCTGTAACTCTGAGAGTGTACAAATGGACTTTTTACATTTCAAGGTCTCCCCTTAACTCTGACAGTGTACAAAATCATTTGGTTCCATTTGAACACTCTCAGAGTTAAATTGACATTACTTTTTCCACCACTGGTACTTGCCTTGAAAGCGATGTCATAGAACTCGCTGCTGTTGCTGAGTGAAGGTCTGCTGGGATGGACCACACCGTTGGCTTGAACGACGCTCTTCACCCGGCCGTTAGCTTTACCTGCCGTCGTCGGGCTGCTGTTGGCATGCTTGCCTCTGACTGTCTTCTTACGAGACATTTCTTCACACAATACAGATTATGAACGCTGGTCAGAGAGATGGATGAAACCCTCACAGTATAGAAAACCCCCCCAACAATTGAAATTTAAGTCTCGGGGGTCGAGAAGTTGAGCTGCAGAGGAGAACTCAAACTGTAGACTGCTACCTTTTCACCTGCATGTGAATTAATAGTCCTCGTACCTTTTCTCGCCCCAAAACACAGTCGCCCCGGGGCAAATCCGGCGGTGTTCACCTGGTATTCCACAACGTAACCTCACTAAACTACTATGCCTAAACCTAAACTTATCCTCAGTAAACTATGCCTAACCCTAAACTGATTTCGAACCTTATCAGGTGATGCAAATACAAGAATACAAGAACCGCTGTCCGCGAAAGAAATGGGGGGTGAGCGTGTTTTGGGGCGAGTCTTCAGGGTACCGATCAAATCGCCAAAATGTTTTTTATTGTGCCGTCGTCTCCTTCTATCGGTCGATAGTCTGGTTCTCTTTGGTCTCTCTGTTGACAGGTCGCTCCCTTCAGGACCACATGTAGCCGAAGCCTCAACTATATCAGTAGCGGCAGGAATCAGGAATCATCATCAGCTGCAACTGGCTTTCAGTTTCAACCATCTCCACATTTTGCAAACGCGCGCGGAGCGCAGCTATAGTAGCCTAAACCACGGGTTCTCAACCTGTGGGTCGGGACCCATTTGTGGGTCGCGGGTCCTTTTTTATGGGTCGCGAGTAAATGTCCCCTTTATTCGTTTCATTTCCTACATTTTTGTTTTTAATTATATATATTCTTTAAAAAGGCTTTGACTTTTTACAAGGACCAGTTTCGAATTGCAGCCACCTAAGTGCTCTTTTAGAGCGGTAGTTGTGTTCTACCAGGGAGCAAAGCGTTAATCCGAGTCCGACAGACCTTTTCTCCGACTATGTGGCATCCGCGTGCGGTTAGGGTGCGGGTTTGGTTCGGGTTTAGTATTGAAACGTCGGAGCGCTGCGCTCAAACACCGTGCAGGTCTGCATTTCCCAATGTTTCTAATACTATTATTATTGAAGCCAAACAGTTTATTTTGCCAGTAAAGACAAAAGTCAGAGTCAACATAATCAACAATACACCGAGATACAGCCTTCCAAAACGTGTTAGTGAGGGTACATTTCCAAAATAAGTGCAGCATTGCCTCTACATTTCACACAATGAACAGTTCACACAGATGTCTTTCTTCAACTTAAGAAGATAATGACTTGTAGGATGCAAGATTTTAAACGAAACCTCCCTCACTTTATTGGTGAGATATTTATATGGAAGATTCCAAATACATTTCCAGTTCAAGCTATAGGCCTACATCGCAACTAGGGAAGGTATGTGCAAAACTAACGTGTGCGTCGCTGTTCACTCCTCGTGGTGCTGAAATGCATGCGCTTGGCTACTTTTTAATCATGGTAGACAGTGGTGTAGAAAAAACTCAATTTTGTTTACTTAAGAAAAAGTATCAATACTGCAATGTAGAAATATTACAGGTAAAAGTCTGGAATTCAAAATGTACTTGAGTAAAAGTACAAAAGTATTGGTATATCAAAATGTACTTAAAGTACCAAAAGTAGGACGTAGGCCTACTCATTATGCAGAATGTCCCATTTCACAAGTTTTCAAAAATGCATAAAATGTAATACATGTTTTTGATTTTTTTGCCAGCTCAGGCATTGTGAGCCTGTAGATCGGCTATTTTCAAATGGTGGTTAATGTATGTTTTGTAATAATAATCTAAATCTACAAAGTAACTAGTAACTAAAGTTTTCAAAAGTACAATATATTTGCCTCTGAGATGGAGTAGAAGTAAAAGTACTGAAAATTGGAAATACTCCAGTAAAGTAAAAGTACCTCAAAATTGCACTCAAGTACATTACGTGAGTATACTTAGTTACTCTACACCATTGGTTCTCAAAGTGGGGTCCGGGGACCCCCAGGGGTCCTTGAGGGAGTTCCATGGGGTCCCCAGCTAAATGATAGATTAGGCACCAAATGGACCCTTATGGGTCTGTAACTCTTGAGAGTGTACACATGGGTTCATTTGGTTCCATTTGTACACTCAGAGTTAAATTGACATAGATTTTACAATATAAATTGCGGTCCAAGTGATAGAAATGCCATTCAATGGGGGTATGTAGCCCTAATGCATGTCAAACTGGGGGTCCTTGAAATTAAAATGGTTGAGAATCACTGCTAGAGCAGTAAAAAAAAACTTCTCTTATGGGGGTCCCTGGCATATCTTTTGAAATGGGGGTCCGCGGGCTAATACGTGTCAATTTGGGGGTCCTTGACATGAAAAAGTTTGAGAACCACTGCTCTACACCACTGGTAGACTACCATGGTAGAGCAGGCTAGGCTCCCAGATTTTTTCTTAAGGATTGGAACCGCAAAAGCTCAACCGGTGACTTTGAGTTACAAACTGTAGGCTACTTACACCTGATTTGATTTAGATTTTGATTTGATTTGATTTATTCAGCACAATGTAAAAACAATACAAAAGAACAGTGCACAGAATATAAAAAAGTGCCAGGAGGAGGCAAGAATTAAAGGGCTTATACGCTTATACAAACAAATATTTATAGAACATGATTTGTAAACAACAGAATATAAATATATATAGAATTTCCACAAAAAAAACATGATTGCAGGTTATAGATTACTGATAATAATTAGCCAACATAGTTGACATATCCGATTTTACAGGATGTCAAATCCATAGAGCAACCAAGCAAACAGGGAATAGAGACGAAAAATAGGAACACAAAGAATTATAAACCAAACCAAACATTTCAGGGAATGTGTGATAATGGATGTGACATTATGTCACGCCAAATGTCTTTGCCAGAAATAGCAGCTCTACAAGATCACAGTAGATCTGCTATATGTTTGGCGAATATTCCCCCTTCAACTGGTTCATGTAAACCTGCAACAAGACGCGTGCTCCCCATGACTCGAAGTCACCTGTGGCCCAGTGGGGTGTGATTTACCTAGATCTCCACAAGAGGGAGACATTAGATAGAAAGTCATAACTGGGATGTAGGGGGAACAGCAAATGGAGATCATTTTAAATTCAGTCATGAACAAAGTGTAGTTAGTGGTCATACCCTGGCCCTAATGCATACAGTCTTCTGTGGTGTTCTGCTGTTGAGTCCCCCCCCCCCCCCCCCCCCATGTCGCTACATTTTATGCAATGATCTGTGTCTAATATCATTGCTATCGGGCAGAAACCTCTCATCTCCATATTTTCTCCATATCTCATCTCCTACTTGATCATACTACAGCGTCACACAAAAGTTTCAAAAGTAGCAGATCTACAAGCTCGAAACGCTGTGCGAACGACGCGCTTTGAGCTTGCAGATCTGCTACTTTTGATATTTTTGAATTTGAATCCTGAAAAGTAACTGTTTTGGACAGACACGACATCTTAATCGGTTCATCAGAGAATTATTATCACAGTTAAATGACCTGGGCTATCTGATCAGGCTGGTTATGCAGTGGATTAATGTCACACTTACAATGAGGTCATTGTATATATACTGTAGCTTTCCACCTCACAATCTGTTATTTCTATCTCAGCCGGTATTATTAATGTAATTGTATTTATTTGTTTATGCTTGTTATATTGCATTGTTGTGTAAGCACATGTCTCTGTGGACCACTGACATTGTGCTGCTTGCACCTGCATTAGTAAATGACAAATAAATCCCTCTTGATTCTTGACAACTAGTTACCAACCAACACAAGGATCCTACTATTCCCTCCATCTTGTATCTATACATTCAAGAAACGTGTGTGCGTGCGTGCGTGCGTGCGTGCGTGTGTGTGTGTGTGTGTGTGTGTGTGTGTGTGTGTGTGTGTGTGTGTGTGTGTGTGTGTGTGTGTGTGTGTGTGTGTGTGTGTGTGTGTGTGTGTGTGTGTGTGTGTGTGTGTGTGTGTGTGTGTGTGGGGGGGGAGGGGGGTCTGGGTGTGGTAGACATCTCCCTGATAGGCTTCTATCAGGGATGGACTTTGCATTGTCCAGGAGTAGGCCGGTGTCCATTTATAAATACGTAACCTGATGATTGTAACATCTAACATTACTAGAGCTGTGGTAACGGGTACCGCTCTGACAACGGGTACAATGAGAACTCTAACGGGTACAACGGGGTAGGCCTAGCTACTGCATGACCGGGTGGGGGAATGCATTCCCAACTTGCTTCGTTCCTGACTTTGCATTGCATGGTCTCTGTGTAGGACGGTGCCCCGGTCTGGCATTATTTTAATAGTGTTCAATCTGTCATGACTATATGCAACACAGAATTGTATGATATTCTGATTAGACTGACGTCAATGGGGCCGTGTTTTTGTTTTCCATTTTATAATTCTGGGTGTTATATGATGCAATATGAAATTAGCATGATACAACTGCCTGTCAGTGCTGGTGCCAGGCTGCCCCGGGCTCACTATAGAATATGCTCACACATTGTAGTCTATAGACTCTAAGCCAGTGGTTCTCAAACGTTTTCGTGCCAAGGACCCCCACATTGATATGTATTTAGCCGCGGACCCCCAACTGAAAATGTTTTGTGCCAGGGACCCTCAGAAGAGAAGATGTATGTTTAGAAAATGCAAAGATTAATCAAAAATAGCAGATAATAGACAATATTGCAGCGCGGCACGAAGAGACGCGCTGTGAGCTTGTATATCTGCTATTTTTTGAATAGCCAACGTATAAACGGATAAAGTGGTTAAAAATGATTGCGATGCTGTATTAACACTGTATTAACACAACCCTGGAGGTGTATTAAAGACAGTTCAATGTTGAAAATGAGTGGTATTCCCCTTTAAGTAAATCATTTGAGTACTTGTTCCACCACTGGGGTGTAGGCTACCCCTCTCCTGTTGACCTCAGCGATGACCCCTGTTCAGTGGTCAAGTTAGCGGGGTTTTGGTTGTAAACATGCAGACAGCTGAAGACTCTCTCGTCTTCATCCTTAAAACTGCTGTCCGTCAGCATTTTCAGACACCGTGGTTGGCCTGAGGGACTGCAGACCCTAAAACTCATGCCAAACACCCCGCCAACATCCCCTCCTCGACAGCTGAGATTCGTTTTGCTCCCGACGCAGCTGTCTCCCGTGGCAACAGCTGGGCATTTTGGAGGGAATAGGGGACAAGGGTAGTGGAGAGAGAGCCCTGGAATCCAGCCCTCGTTTCAGAGAAATTAACAGCCTTGTCAAGATGAATTTAATATGCGTAGTAGTGAGAGTGTTGCCCAGCATAAGACCATGATGCACTTTTTATTTTTTTTTCACATTGTAGATCAACAATTTCCACTACTGTAGCGTGACAATCTTGTTTATTTACCAGGAAACATAAAAAAGTTAGAGATACAGGGATTTCTGCCCAACAGCAATAATGTGTTTTAACCATCCATAACAAATCTATGTTTTGGGCATGTTATTACTGCATGGTAAAAAATGTTCAAAGATAGCGAATATAGCAGATCTACAAGCTCACTCACAGCACATCACATTGTGAGCTTGTAGATGAGCTATTTTTGACACCGTTGTATGACAAATGATAAAATAGGTTAATATACAGTATGGTCTGCATGCTGTAGGTGTCTACGCATACACATTGAGAGAATTCCAATCAACTGTATATCTACTGATCTTCATTTGCTGAAATGTAATGTAACAGTCCTTATATGCTTTATGCCATGGGTCTTCAACAGGGCTTCCGGGACCACTAGGGGGTCCTTAGAGTTACTACAGAGTATCCGCCAAATCTTTTATGTGTTAAGCACCTTTTTCTTTTAATGAACCACATACTTGAACCCTAGGGGGGAACATTCAGAAAATAGCCGATCTACAAGACCGGCGTTCTGAGCTTGGAGATTGGCTGTCTTTGGCGAAGAGATCTGGTGCACAGGGGGCCAGACCAGGTAGTGAGCCAAAGATCAAAGTGTTGAGCGTTTAAGTGTCTGAATTCAACATATTAATGGAAAAGACTCCTGCTTGACGCTGCGAAAATCCTCACGGGCCCACTTAGTGCACTCTCAGTTGAACGAACGTTCAGGATTGTACGGTGTGGCGTGTGCGTTGTAGAGTAAGGCAACTTGGTGATTCAACGATACAGGAGAACGATTGAAATTGCATGATTTCAACATGTTAATTAGGAGTGAATTACAACACACAGTGTTCCGTGGGCCACGCCTCGAGCGCCAAGTGTTATCCGTGCCATTTCCATGACAATGAGTCAAACAGCCTCAGAGCGACGTGAGGGCGTATGTGAGAGCAAAGCTCTTAGGGCACTGGTTCCCAACCTTTTTATATGGATCAGGGCCCACTTCCAAAATCTTGAAAGCATTCGCGACCCACCCCGTCTGTCTGACCGACCAGCCTTTCAGCTGCCGTGTTAAGCGGTCATATGGGTGGGCCCGTGTGCATTTTTCAGAGCATCTTTATTTCAACGATCAATCAAATCGATTGTGTTCTGGCTTGGGTCAATGGAACTAAATGCAGTGTACTTTACAATGAAAACTCATTTTTCAGGGTTTTATAGAAAAACATTTATTATGTATTTATTTTATGTTGACGTTCTCAATAAAGTCTTAGTGTTTTGCCAGTTATTTGGGGCCCACTTTCCATATCCTCACGGCCCACCGAGTGGGCCCCGGCCCGCAGGTTGGGACTCGCTGACTTATAGGCGGTGGTGGAAAAGGTACTCAAATGTTTTACTTAAGTAAAAGCATCAATACTGCCATGTGGAAGTACTCTGTTACAAGTAAAAGTCCGGAATTCAAAATGTACTTGAGTAAAAGTACAAAAGTATTGGTATCAAAATGTACTTGCAGTACCAAAAGTAAAAGTACTAAAAACGTTTGAAAATAGCAGATCTACAAGCTCACAACGCGTCGCGATGCGACGCGTTGTGAGCTTATAGATCGGCTATTTTCAAATAGCCTAGGTATAGAATAGGGCTAAAGTGGTTAATGTATGTTTTATAACGTAATAATTTATATCTGCAAAGTAAGTAGTAACTAAAGTGTTCAAATAATTGTAGTGGAGTAAAAGTACAATATTTGCCTCCGAGATGTAGTGGAGTAGAAGTAAAAGTATAGACAATTGGAAATACTCCAGTAAAGTAAAAGTACCTCAAAATCGTAGTTAGGCACAGTACTTGAGTAAATGTACTTAGTTACCTTACACCACTGCTTATAAGAGTCAAGTGCTTCAAAAACAAAACCCGGTCAACTCGAGTGCAAGTGACGGTGACACAAGGCAGACAGAGTGTGTTGGTTATGTTTGGACGGCATGCGTGTGCACCCACTGCTCAAAGGTCAGAACTATAAACCTGGGGGTCACACACACCATGCGTTTTGGCGGGCCCCCACGGCCCAGGCATTTTGTCAGTTTACCCAGGGTCAGGTGCTCTGGCCTGAACGTGGTGGGGCTGGATGGTGTGCGGCAGAAAAAGCCTGGCCTATAGCCTGCATGACCAAAGGCCCCCATGCAAGCAAGCAACTGTCAGCTTGTTGGGCCCGCCGCTATCTCTTCAGCTGCCCCACAGGCCAAGTGGTGTGAGGAGGGGCCGGGGGCGGGGGGGGGGGAGGGGGGGGCGTTCTGCCAGCCCGCACCCCCCCCCCCCCCCTGTTTTTCAGCCTTTTGGCAAGAGTGACCCACCAAATAGACTGGTACTGCACGGCACTCTCTGGCTCTCTCTGAGGCATCGTCAGTCCTAAGGGATAGTGGGGGGAAGAGGGTGACTTTGCATAAAACAGAGATTTTACTTGTTGAACGTACCAGTTATATCGGACAGACACGTTGTAATACATCAGAGCTTAATACATTTTTGGGAATATCATTGACTGTGCATTTACTGTAGCATTATTGCTGCTTATACTTATGTTTGAATAGAAATTACATTACTTTTTTACATTTACTTTTTTTTGTCATCCGAAGACCAGAAAAAGAGATTACATTATCTCACACGAGGTGGAAAATAATAAATATTTTGTGCTGAATTACCATAATTGAGAAGGGATTTGAGACGAGCAATATTCATGTACTGTAATGTTCACCAACTGTGGGGCATCAGCTAAATTGAGACAAATAAAATTCAAGCTGTACTGCACTTAAATTGAAATCCAACAATAAATGATAGTTGTAAAACTTATTTAGTGGTCATAGATTTTTATTGGCCTAAACTCCAAAGGCTACATTTTGGGTGAGTTAAGGTTAAAATAATGGAAATATGGTTAAGTCGAGTGCCAAAATGTGCTACTTAAAAATAATGATGGTGTTAAAACTATAAATATATTTCAGAAGTATATTAGAATGACTTATATTTATATAATTTAGGAGGAAATATGTTTGGGTCTATATCATTTTATATCAAAAGTAAAATCTGACTCGTGCATTCAGAAAATGGGAGGCTCTTCTACTGTGAATAGACACATGTTGTGATGTTGAGAATACTGTAACGGTATTGCAAACATTTATTTTACAGAAATGGCACCAGCTTGGAGTCAGATGGCAGAGAGAGGAGAAAGTGAAAATGAAAGGGCAGGTGTAGGCATAAGGCAATTAAGTCATTGAACAGAAAGTTATGTGGACTGAAAATAAATGTTCCACTTTACCAACTCAACTGGGCCATTTCACCTGCAGTCACCACCTGTGAAAAATAGGGTAACCTGTAATAGAAAGCCTGCATGTCATTTTGTTTTGTAAGAAATGTTGCCAACATAAATAAAATATAGGTTTAGGTCACACCAAAGTTTAATTCTACCTATGAGGGCGGATTCTGCCAATTGAATGGGAACAAAGCTGGCTGTCGCAGAAATCCGTGAATGGCAACAAACCGCTCCGTTCCCATTGAAAAATATTGGCAAAATCCGCCCTCATCATAGGTAGAATTAGACTTCGGCGTTTAATTCTACCGCACGACCGCGCCCTTGGGTGCAGTCACGCCGAAGTTTAATTCAGCCTATGAGGGCGGTTTCTGCCAATGCTTTTCAATGGGAACAGTGCGTTTTTTTGCAGAAATCCGCAAATGTCAACAAATTGCTCCGTTCCCATTGAAAAGCATTGGCAGAATCCGCCCGTGTAGGTAAAATTACAAGGTTTATCAAAACGTGTTTGCTCTTCTACACAGTCAAATCACCAGCGCTACTTTAACTCACAAATCATTTGGTTGCATTTGTATACTCTCTGAGTTAAATTAACACTGAGGATTTTGCTGAGTAGCCTATCAATACCAAAGTGAGCCAATTTCATTAAATTCACTTACTTTGAGGCAAAAGAGTTGTCCCCAAAAACATGTGAATAATTCATGAAAAAGATATTATGGAGCTCACTGTCTGGGATTCATGTAAATGTCTTCTATGTGTCAAAGTTTCAACGATGTGAGGAGAATTGAAATGTTTAGGGGGGGAGTAGGCCTATCCTAAATATCGTTGCTGTCGGGCAGAAACCACTTATCGCCGTATTCTAAGTTTTTGTGTTTATCGTAAATGAACGCCCTACTTGATCATACTACAGCGTCACACAAAAACAGTTATGGACATGTGAGGTTTCCACAGAGACGATATACTATGTGAACAATTCCATCCAATTGGATTAAGGTGCAAAAAAAATGTAGTCTGTCTATTTAATCGTACCTACTGTAGGCTCTGCCAAAATGCATTATTGACATTAACCCCTTGGTACTACAGGCAAAACCTGATATTATCAAACATGTCAGACAGTCTACATCGGCTAAAATGAAATGTTTGCATTTAATTCAGTCTGAACATAAGCAGGAAATAAACATAAAAACATCAATGAACACCAGCGATAAGAATGAATGACCGTGGAAGGATAGGCAGGGAAATCATAATCTTTGTATAATTTGTATAATTTATTTCTATTTTATTTTATTTTATGTTATTATTCTTGAGTAATGTAATTGTTGGGGTGGGGGGTAGATGTAAAGAGACAGAGTGATGCACAGGAGACAAGCCGCAGTGAAGTAAAGACAAGGAGAGTGAAAGAGTCTTTTTGAGCCACAGGAAAGCACTTTGCTTGCTGTAAATGGCCTCGGCATGATTGTTCTTCTCCCTGCCATGTAGCAATGCTCTGTTCATCCAACGCAGTAAAAGCTTGACTTCAAATCTATCACCATAAAAAAGTTAAAGTTCTCGCTCCACCAAGTTGTAAAAATAAAAAGGTGACACCGGTCATTATTACTTTTCCAAGGGCCCACGTCACCACGGCATCTCAGTGTCCCACTCGCCTTTTCCACCTATATAATATTCACAGTGAGGGTCTATTTCATTTTTAATTTTGCTGTAACCCAGCAGGAGGTCCACATTAGTGTGGCCTGAGAGAGTCATAGCAGGGCTTAATCTGAAGTGTTGAAAATAATACATGCCCAATCCTCCCTGGACCCTTTAAAAGTCCCAACTATAAGACTCTGAGCCAGGGTACTAGACTGGAAAAACTCCACCGTGGGGCAATAATCAGTACCAGGGGCCGGATTTTCCCCCTGTATCTGCTCCCTATTTTGGTCTACTTGTTTATTTGCGTTGAGGCACTTTAACTTCTTCCACCCTGGTGTAAAGAAGTTAAAGTGATGTACTTTTTTTTTTTTTTAAACAGCAAAATTTTGGGTCTACAATGAGTCACACCGGTTGTGAGCTTGTAGATCAGCTATTTGTTGTACGATGAACTATATCGGGGGGCTGAAGTGGTTTAATTCAATTACATTGAAATCTAAATGGGTTTTCTGTTGCTTCAGACCATTTGATGTGACATGCAGGGCAATGCCTGTTTGCAACTTGTTATCTAACTCACAAACAGATGGATGTGATGCAGGGCATTCGGTACAATCACAAGGAATGAGAGCCCTATTCCCCGCGGTCTGGCAGTAAATCCCGTCTGTTCGCGCAAGACACTTCCTGAAACAGTCTGTTGCTGTGCGCTGATAAGATTTACAGCCTCACAAGTGGCTCTGCTGTCCAAGAGGAGGGATGTGTTGTCGGGGAGTATATTATGCGCGCGCACACGCACACATTCAAGCACAAATGTAAACTCGCAGAGTAATGAGCCTGTTAGAATGTCATGTAGGCCTACTGCAAGTATGATTTTTGTTGGTCAGTCAGTTTTTAACGCATCCGAGAGAAAACACTGGAATGGAACCTGGTTCAGTTGAAATAATGATGCACCCTCACAGCCACTCTTTGGACTACAACGCGACAGTAGGTGCTCAAGAGGTCATGGGTCAAAGGCCTTGACCCGTGACCTTGTCGCTTGCCAAAAAGAACGGATCTAAGCTAAAATAAATGGTTACTTGATAACCAAACTTCCGTCCATTTATAATCATGCACTTTATTTGACAACGTATCCTGTACTACTTGAAAGCAATACTGCACTTTATACACAATTCACTTTAGTATACAAATACATATTGCCCTCTAAAACGCTGCTTATTTCCCAGTGCAATACTACACAAGCCAAGTGGAAGTTGATTTAGTCTTAGCTTTTAATTGATATACTTTGCACCTTTGTACCTTTTGTTCTTGTACTGTTTTATGTTCCGTTTCCCTGTGTAATGTACTCCACTGTCTGCCTGTATTTGTTTTTATATGTTTTTCTGTGGGGACTGCGGATGTATATTAGCATATTTGCTAAATCTGGTTTACGTTGCATTGTTATGTAATGTTCATTAATAAACAAATAAAGTAAAGTAAAGCTAACAATGCATCACAATGCAATGCGTTATTACTAGCTTATAGAGCTGTTAGCGTGTAGATCCGACAAAGAAACTTTGTAATGCGACGCCGGTGTCACAATGCCCAACCGACACCCTCGCGCGATGTAGTATAGATCAGTGGTTCTCGAACATTTTCAAGGACCTCTAAATTTATTTCGCAGCGGACCCCCATCTGAAAATATCTTGTGCCAGGGACCCCCATGCAAGATTAGATTAGTCTTGTTGCGCTAAAATGTTTCAAGGATATTCCAAACGTTTCAAACATTTTGTCTAATATTTTCTTTTTTAAATAGCACATCTACAAGTTTACAATGTCTCCCATCGTGACGCGTTGTGAGCTCGTCCATCGGCTATTAGTGGTTACAGTGATTTTGACACTATTAACTCATTTTGCTCGGGACCCCCTGGAACGCACCCTAGAGTCTTGTTTGGGGGGAATGAACGGTAATCTATACCACGGGGTACACGGTAGATTACGTTTGAGCAATGAGCAGAATGATATGGTTACACCAACACTATCCTAGCCTAACACGAGGGCCCGCCGGGCTCTGTGTGAGATGGATTGAGTCAGAGAGGGGAAGGGCACGGGAAACAACGCGGAGAGAAAGCAGGGACAATGTTGGAGGCATGCTGAAATTCCCCCTGCCATTTCAATCTTCCCCACCGCTTGGAGATGCAGAACAGATTGGGCTTTAGGTGGTAGTAATATTTCACAGCTTACAGAAGGCTGCAGCGTAACACCATGACTCACTCTCTCTCTCTCTCTCTCTCTCTCTCTCTCTCGGTCTCTGTCTGTCTGTCTGTCTGTCTGTCTGTCTGTCTGTCTGTCTGTCTGTCTGTCTGTCTGTCTGTTTGTCTGCCAGTGGTGTAAAGTAACTAAGTACATTTACTCAAGTAGTGTATGTGTTTTTACTTTACTGGAGTATTTCCAATGTTCAGTACTTTTACTTCCACTCCACTACATCTCAGACACAAATATAATACTTTTACTCCACTACAATTATTTGAAAACTTTAGTTACTAGTTATACTTTGTAGATTTACAAGCCGATCTACAAGCTCACAATGCGTCGCAATGCGACGCATTGTGAGCTTGTAGATCTGCTATTTTCTAAAGACATTCAGCATAATGAGTACTTACTACTTTTGGTACTTTAAGTACATTTTGATACCAGTACTTTTATACTTTTACTGAAGTACATTTTGAATTCCGGACTTTTACTTGAAACTGTATTACTGTAAATGTATTTCTACATTGCAGTATTGATACTTTTACTTGAGTAAAAAGTGTGAGCACTTTTTCCACCACTGCTATCTGCTAGGCAGCTAGGCCAGAGGTAACGTTACACAGTGCTTCTCTCTGCTCAGCTGAAGGCATGGCAGTGGATGTGGGGGCCATTTGCTGTATGCACACAAGTAAATGGTCAATGGTCTGCATTTCTATAGTGACTTTATCCAAACTACTTTACAGAGTGCGTTAACATTCACCCATTCACACACACGTTGTTCGCACAGAGGAAACCATACCAAGGCAGCACCAACCTGCTCACCTGTAGCATTTTGGGGTCAGTGTCTCGCTCCAGGACACTTTGACATGAAGCCAGGGGTCAAACCGGTGTCCTCACGTTCCCGACAAGGACCATTTTATCTCCTGAGCCACTGCCACGCTATGTGTACACACACACACACACACACACACACACACACACACACACACACACACACACACACACACACACACACACACACACACACACACACACGCACACATTAACCCATTAAGACCTGAGGTGATTCTTAAAAATGTTTTCTAAATCCGATTTTTCAAAAATAGCAGATCTACAAGCACAGAGTGCCGCGCTATGAGCTTGTATATCTGCTATTTTTGAATAGCCAAAGACATCTAAAGTGACACAGATGCGTTCCAGGTCTTAATGGGTTGAGAAGGAAAAGCAAGGTGAGTTTAGTTGAACTGTATAGCACATTTGAACAAGAAGGTAATCAAAAGCGTTGTACTCAAAACCTGAAAGCAGAAATACATTATGACACAGAGCATTAAAACACATCAGAAAAGAACATTTGAACTCAATTGAAAAAAAAAGAAGGTTAAAATAAAACAAGAGAATAAAATTACAGTGCAGAAGAAAGTATGCGTGAAATGATATACAGCATATTAAAAGGCAACGGACAGCAAACAGAATGGTCTTCAGCTGTGATTGAAAATAGCTGAGTGTTGTAGCAGACCTGCAGTTTTCTGGAAGTTTATTCCAGATATGTGGAGCATAAAAACGGTTCTGCTTCTCCATGTTTAGTTTCGGCTCTGAAAGCAGACCTGTCCCAGATTTCTGGATTGGGTTGTGGCTTTTAACATTACCCATTGCAACTGAACACTGAACTTTAATCGTTCTTCCTTGGCTCCAAAAACAATTACTTCAATATTGTCTTCATTTAATAGAAGAAATTCGGGCGAATCATCATTGGCACACACACACACACACACACACACACACACACACACACACACACACACACACACACACACACACACACACACACACACACACACACACACACATTTCAATAGACAGGTTTCCTGTTTGTAAACATGAGAGGATATGCGCACGCAGTGGAGGGGTGAGCCCCTACATTCAATCTACATTCATAAAAGAAATGGTCTTCATTCGGGTTTAATAAAAGTAGATTAAATTATGCAGTTTGTAATATCTTGTTTACTCTATAAAAATTATTTGTCGGAAGTTGGATCTGTTCGTCTTTTATTTGTATACAATAGCAGCATTATGCCTATTATGCCTATAATAGCAGCATTATGCCTATCTAACTCCCCAACACAACAACAGAGTGAAGGGCACTTCCGGGTTCGTTCTACCCCGGGCATGCGCAGATTGTGCATTCTGCTCTGTGATGACGTCGCGCGGAAACCTGTCTATAGCACCTATCATACAAAACATGCAGCTCAAAAAGAGCCTTACATTATAAAGATAAGAAAAAAACAGGAAACAGAGATTTAAAGGAAGCAAACAAGAGAAACAATGGTGTGCATAAAAAAGAATACAAGAATAACTTGAATGGAAAATGAATAAAATACAATGCAATACAATGAGAAATGGTGCTGACGATATGTTTTGAAGCGTCATTTAAAAACACAACGTATTGTGAGCTTCTAGATCTGCTATTCTAGAGACCATCACATGGTGAAGTATGAATAGGGCTTAAGGCTGTTGTATGACAGTCACCTCTCTCCTCTCGAGTCTGGTCTGGTCTGAAGACCACATTTTGACTTGGTCTCGGACCAGAGGCCTCAGGATTTCCCTTCCGCTCATTTCTCCTAAGATTCAGCTGTAAAAGATTTACTGTCAAGTAGTAACTGTCTACTTGCAATGGCTTGTGAAGGAACATACACTGCGATGTATTGGCCCTCAAGCATTGGGAGCTTTATGAACAAGTAGAAGGAAATCAAAACATACCAGACCTCTCAAAACATAGTGATCAGGTTACTACTGTACTTAACCTCACACCTAGGACCCACCTAACCCCTGCTCATTATGCTAGGGTGGGATGGCACAGAGGACAGCAACTTACAGTACAATGAGCCTGGTTTTCAAGATACTCAAGGAACCAGTGTACTTCAAAAGAGTGAGTAACGCCCGCAGGCACAACACCAGAGGGCGCTCCACTGATCTCATTCCCCCCAGATTCGGCACAAACATGGGGATGAATTCATTCTGCTATTATGCCACCAAAATGTGGAATGCCCTACCACCAGCCATCAAAAAGTGCGACTCCCTACCCTCCTTCAAAACCGCCATAAAATAGCACCTGTCTGCAATTTGCAACTGGACCTAGACAAGTTTTCTAGCTTGCCAAAAGAAATTACCCCCCACTGTTTGTCTGCAAATATGCTTGTTCTGCTCCTAGTGTTGATGATTTCTTGTATAGTACTGTATTGTGTGTCTGTATATTATGTCTTGACGAATTGAATACACAGGACCTCGGGGCTTTTTGTGTTATCTTTTTAGCATTATTGTATAACTGTACCTCTGTACTTTTTACAAACTGTTAATAAAGTATAAAATAAAAAAAGAACTGTTGATGACAGTGTAGTCTAGCTAAGACTGCTTACCAGTCTAGCAGCAGTTCTGAATAAGCTATAACCTTCAGTGGTGTGATTTGAGAACTTTTCTGGTTATGAAATCACTGAACATAGCCACATTACAGGAAGACCGTTTTTCATTAGTCTTGGAAAACATGTGTCAGAGAAATATGACATAACCTTTAGTCAAGTTGTCTAAATTAGAACAACCTGTTTTAATTTAGAAAGTTGTTTATTCGGTTGGAAAGTATCAAGTAGGCTTATCTTGCTAAGAAAGGGGATGTTTCATATGGGTCTGTAATTGTTTAGAACTAACCATGTTTTAAATACTAATACCCTCTTAATTAGTATAGAAGGAACAGGGTCAAGTCAGCAACTGGAAGATTTGCTCACAACTACAATCCTGCAAAACTGTGCACAGTTCAAATTTTGAGGTGTGAATTGTGTTGCCTGCCTTTCACAAGGTTGCCTGCAGAGGTCACTAGCAGTTGTAACAATTTCCGCTTTAGTAGTTGCAATTTTATTTACAATTCCTCACAATTAGGGGAAGAGGCTTGCCTAAGTAGGTCAATAAGGCCTTCTTGCATTGCATACAATGTTATTATAGGTAACTATCCTAGCTGCTCTACGAAACCACTACAAATCATACTGTCTTTAGCGATTTTGCCTTTTTTCAAAAAATATTATTGATTTTTTTACATGTCTTATTTTTTTATATATATTTTTATTTAGAGTAGCCAAAACATTTGTTTTAGCCCTTTTCTCACTAATTTAGTCGTTATGCCAATTGATTCCTCCCACACACATTTCTGTGTTTCACCGCTGTTGTATCCTACCGACCTGCCAGTGAGGAGCCCCCACCGGGAGGACGTAAAGTTTTCGTGCTACTCATCCAGCCCAACAACAGGTGCCACCACAGCCCGTAGTAGTAGGAGTACGTGCAATGACCAATATCACCTTCCCCGCCTGGCTCCCCTCCCACGAACACGGGCCAACTGTGTTTGTGTAGACGCTCGACAAAGCCAGATGCACCACGGTGGATTCGAACCCACAACCTCCGTGGTGGTGGGCAGTGACTTTACCACTGCGCCACCCGAGCGCTTTACATGACTTTTTTTAAAACACCTTGAGTTGTGCCACTTTTTTTTTCTTTCTTCAGGGCTCTAACCATTTTGTCTAGCAAGCAGCTCATACTATATGGATCAAAAGAACTTACAAGCTCAGTGAACTCTCTGCAGCGGCATCTAAGAACCACACTCTTTTGTGTTTGTAAAAACACACGCGCGCGCGCACACACACACACACACACACACACACACACACACACACACACACACACACACACACACACACACACACACACACACACACACACACACACACACACACACACACACACACACACACACACACACACACACACACACACACACACACGGTAATGATCAAAGACAGGGATATGAGACTGTGACAGGCTCAGTGGTAAGAGAGATTCTTAGATGTAACCGTACTGTAGTCAACCACATGGAAATAAGAGGGTACTTCTCACTCTCAATGTGTGTATGTGAATGGCTGACTTATCCTGTACAGTACATATACTGTACATGAGCTTGATGCACAACAGGTGTGTAGTCACACCTGGCTCAGAGTCTAATTACTTTGAGTCAGTCCGGGTCAAACCCTATATTTAGTTGATCGGACTCCAAGGGCTCACAACGATTCGCAATTACTGTAAAATAATCAGGCCGATGGCGTAAAAGGAGATGACGCAACTCTTTATATCTCAATGACCCTGGTTAAGGATATATTGCCATGCTGATGAGTGACTTCAGTTATACGTTGACTAAGTACATTCTTGAATCCCATAGCAAGATTCAGCAATATGGATGATGAATGTTGTAACCCTAACCCCTCATTCAAAATTATTCCGTCATATTTGGTGATAATGAGAGCAGTCAGCTGGGAGAATTCTGGGAGTGATACAACAGAGGCCTGTATATCATAATAGATATACAGCTGGTACAGCCATGAGGGCAAGATATTGAGAGGAGGAGAATCTACCCATGTCGACCTTTTGACAGCTATTGTAAACTGGTAGATAGTAGCAATTCCACCCCCTCTTTTTTCCTTTCTAATGACGACCTTTCCTTGAATAAGTATTGCAATGCTATGCATGTCTGTGCATATTTAACATCAAGCTTAACATGTATTGTGTTATAATTACGACAATATTTGTTTGCTAGAGACCTAACACTCAACATACTGCAGATGGGTTTATAGTAATAGTTGGGTCTAAAACAGATGGCAGCTGACATGGAATAGAAATGAAGTTAGAAAGAGTTGCAGTACGAGTTGGAGAAGCTGTGTGTGTGTGTGTGTGTGTGTGTGTGTGTGTGTGCGTGTGTGTGTGTGTGTGTGTGTGTGTGTGTGTGTGACTGCGTGTGTGTGGGTGAGTGTGAATATGCGAGCGTGTGTGTGTGTGTGTGTGTGTGCGTGTGTGTGCATGTGCGTGCGTGCGTGCGTGTGTGTGAGCAGGGCTTTTGCAGTTGTGACAGCTGGGAAGAGGGAGTGGGGGCGACGTGTGTGATAGGAGGTGCCAAGCCAGCAAGTGTCTCTTTATTTTCATCACACGCAATGTGTGTCTGTGTGAGTGAGTGAGTGAGTGGATGCACAGTATGTACATCTGTGTTTCCTCTCATTTTGTACACAAGCATAATTCAGTATGGAAATCAGCTATACACGATACAACATTCCCGTATATACAGGATATGCATTTTGTGTTTACATGTGCACAGGAAAATCATGTAAAAAAACTTAAATCTAAAAGTTCAAAGATTTAAACAATTTAATTAAAAATAACGTTCGTTTTCCCCCGAGGTCCCTATTAGTTTTTAGTATTTAGTCTTTATCGGCAAAATGTGTTTTTTTATATGTAAATATACAATTATTTTAGAACATAGCAGATCTACAAGCTCACAATACATCGCATCTTGATGTGTTGTGAGCTTGTAGATCTGCTATTTTTGACATTCTTTCAAATGTAAATGCAAATTTAAAATAGGGCTCAAGTGGATAACATTCAGGATTTTGCTGTGTTCACATTGTATACTTTCACATTTGTGTGCGTGTGTGTGTGTGTGTGTGTGTGTGTGTGTGCGTGTGTGCGTGTGCGTGTGCGTGTGCGTGTGCGTGTGCGTGTGCGTGTGTGTGTGTGCGCGTGCGTTGTGTGTGTGTGTGTGTGTGTGTGTCTGAGCTGAGGTCAGTCCATGGTTGCTGCAGTAACGAGTCATGGCAGCCGCTGTGGAGAAGCAGGCAGGAGATGATGAGGTCATTCAGCATGCAGGATTAAGCCCGTGACAACTGGCGCTGTGGCCAATGCCAGCGTCGGCCGCGGGGCAGTTGTGCAGCATGGGCACGGAGCTGTACGCTCCACGCCAGCCTTACCCCTGCTGTTGTCTTTTCATTAGCTGGGTACCAGCCCACGGTACGGCGCGGCATGCCAGGCCCGCGGCAAAGGGCCTGCAGTTGTTGCAGGGTTTTAGAGGTTTCCTCACTCTCCATCTCTCTCCAACTTGTATTATTGTCTTTCTCTCTCTCTCTCTCTCTCTCTCTCTCTCTCTCTCTCTCTCTCTCTGGTCCTCTCTGTATCTCTCTCTCCCTCTCTGTCTCTCTCTCTCTCTTTGCGGTCACACACTCTGACCACAGTCCTCAGGGGGAATGAGGGATCAGGTTACCCACCAAACACACTCGTTAACTCAATTATGAAAGGCTTGGCTTGCTTTGATGGGTAGCGGTAACGCCAGGCTTATTGTGGGGACAGATGCCACATGACCACGGCAGAGCTTTGTTGCCACATGGCCCTCCGAGAGCCGATGAAAGACTGACAACACGGACTGGTGAGCGTCAGGAAAAGGACCACTTATTGCCCCATGGGGCTAAAGAGACCAATAGGGGCAGACACTGATATGAAATTCGCTGATGATAAAACGTGTTGTCTATGTTCCCTCAGCCCAATGTTCCTCAACCTTATGTGTCACAACCCTATGTTCCCCAGACAGCCCTATAAGGTCCCTCCTCAACCCCACGTTCCCTCAACCCTATGTTCCCTCAGCCCTATGTTCACTCAATCCTATGTTCCCTCTTCCCCATGTTCCCTCAGCCCTATGTTCTGAGGTATGCAACTCAGATGGCGTTGAGTTTACAGCGCGGCTAGCGCACTCGCTCGGCTAGCACCTTGCTCGGGTGCGTCTCACAGGGCTCAAGGCCGCTTCTGTCGGCGCGCCTGCCTTGCTTTCAACGCCAATGTTTTCATTGAGTCATGTTTCCTCAGATCCACATTCCTTCGGCATCAACATGGTAGACATAGTGATGCTGGGACTTCTGCCCAAGTGTCACAATATGATGAGTGTGGATGATGGAAGGATGCTGAGGGAACATGAGGCTGAGGGAACTTAGAGCCTGATTTGGAGGGGATATTAAGTACTGAGAAACATACAGTACTGTAGGGCTAACCCCAAAACATACTGTACATCCCAAGCTGTGGATTAAACACAACCAAACCTTTTACATACATCTGTGAACACGTGGAGCACCGAGCTTGGTTTTCAAAATTAGCCAAATTCAGGATTTTCACTGCTCTAATTTTAACTTTTTAGTTTTGTCACAAATGAATAAAACATACATGAAACACAGCAGCTAGCACCGGTGTTGGTTGCCACTTATTTTTCAGCGACACACGGCCATAAACTTAAAACCATTAGTTGGTCCACTGAGACCAATTAGCAAAACGTGGCTAAACAAACCTTCCCTCTGCTTTTATGACATGGTCCTCCACCTCCCCCCATCCAGTCAGTCTCAGTCTCAGTCTCAGTCTCTCTCTCTCTCTCTCTCTCTCTCTCTCTCTCTCTCTCTCTCTCTCTCTCTCTCTCCGTGGCACCAGTTGCTGCACCCTGCAGTACAGCTTTGCACGCTCTGCCTTGTCTGGGTTGGATCTCTAGTGATTAATGCATTATGACCGTCCTTCATGCTTTGCATCTGTGAGGACACTCGACTCAGTCTCTGCCTCGGGCCTTAAAGGCCTAAACATATTAGAGATGATTTCAATGTCAGACATACGTTCCAGATGTGAAACTGATGGCGGGACAATTGGTTCTGTATTGGTGCTTGAGGGGTGGAGGAATTGGACGGAGGAGCTCGCTATTGAAACCCTTGCTGTATTTTATGGGCTACATGGGCTGTAATAACAGGGCATAAGCAGTCTGGGCTGACACAACCAACTAACAAGGGAAACTGCCATATATATGCCGCTGGTTTGAATTCCTTTTAGTTATTCTGCAGGTCTCTATACTACTGTATACAGCTGTGGTTCTCAAACGTTTTTCATGTCAAAGACCCCCAAATTGTATTTGGCAGGGCTGGAGAGTAACAAAGTATGTTTACTTGAGTGCTGTGCTTAAGTAATTATTTTCGAGTATCTGTACTTTACTTGAGTATTTGTATTTTTGGATACTCTACTACATTTCACATTTCCACGGATCTAAAAGTAGAGATGGTAATGTGTGATTTAGATTAGATTATAATATGATTTAGATTATAATGATGTTAAAAAAAAAAGTGTATTTATTTAATTCGGTTTATAGAGTTTCTATTTAGAAAATGCTCCTGTGGACAGGTGTTGAAGATTAGCACACTTAATGCATCTGGTTGTGATGTCCATGTCAAATAAAATAAACATAACATAACATTTAATTACATTCAAGTACAAATTTAACTGAGAATCTTTCACTTTAGTTGAGTAATATTTGACCAGGAGTCTCTATACTTTGACTGGGGTTGAGCACTTTGTCCACCACTGGTATTTGGCACCGTTAAACTGGGGACCCCCTGGAGCCCCTTCAGGGACACCTGGGGGTCCCCGGGTCCCACTTTGAGACCCCCTGCTATACAGTGCGTTGCACGATTCCATGCTTCACATCATTAAGTGCTACACAGCATGAAACAAGTACAGCTTGTTACCCAACGTTATGCATGAGACCAAGTTAAGCTGGTCTGAGATCAGTACTGTTTCAGGCCCACTAGGGGGCAATGCAGCTGCAAAGACACAGTGTGGACGGGAGGACAACACCTGTGGCTTTAGTGCACCTTTGGTGGTGGAAAGTAACTAAGTACATTTACTCAATTACTGTACTTAAGGAGTAAGCACAAATTTGAGGTACTTTTAATTTACTTGAGTGTGTCCATTTTTCAATAGGCCTTTATACTTCTACATCTCAGAGAGGCTTTAATTTTACTCCACAACTATTTGAAAACTTTAAGCTACTTTGTAGATTTAGATTATTATTTCAAAACATACATTAACCAATTGAGCCCTATTTTATAATTTGTCTATTCGAAAGTAGATGTAGATCGGCTGATCTACAAGCTCACAGTGCATCGTGACTGTGAGTGTGAGCTTGCAGACCTGCTATTTTCAAAAAAACGTTTGACACATTTTGAAAAAAACGTTTAAACTTTTACTTTGATACTTTAAAATACTAAGTGCATGTACCCACTCAAGTACTATACTTAAGTAAAACATTTTGCTCGTTTTTACTTTCATCAGTATTTACAATTTTCAATACGTTTACTCCCAGTCTCCCACTATATCTCAGAGAAAGATATTGTACTTTTACTCCACTACAATTATTTGAAAACTTTACTAGTTACTTTGTAGATTTGATTATTATTACAAAACATACATTAACCACTTCAGCCTATATACTGTATATTTCGGCCTAAAAATCTTTTGAAAATAGCAGATCTACAAGCTCACGATGCGTCGCAATGCAACACATTGTGAGCTTGTAGATCTGCTATTTTCAAAAGATTTGTATAAATTTTATACATTTGAAAACTTGTGAAACGGGACATTCTGCATCATCTCTCATGCGTCTGCATAATTCCTATGTGCCTCGTATTTTATCGTCAACTATATTATCAGAGTTGATCATATTTATTACATCATGATAAATATGTTGTTGTTTCATTAGTTTGCCTGTCAAGGACTCTGATGGGTAGTTTATTGTCTACAGCAGTTGTTTTCAAACGCTGTGTGCTCAAGGCACACTGTGTGTGCAATGTTGCCTCTATCACTACTCTATCACTCTGTAAATGTTCATTTTTCATTTACTAACATCAAATAAGATTTAGGGTATCTAATTTCTCTCTGTATTAGGGCTGTACTGATAGGCTGTAGTAAATTATAAACTGAACTTGTTGTATATAGTTGCATATAATGCACCACTGCTCTAGAATCCAATTTTTCCTGTGGAAGAGCTAAGAGTGCGAGTGTAAAAACATAACCTTCTTTATTATTATTGAAAAAAATACATCTTAAAATAGTGAAAATAGCCGATGTACAAGCTCACAACGCGCTGTGAGCCGCTATTTTCACTACTTTTGCACGACACTCTTGTGTGAGGCGGTAGGGCATTCATTTACAGAAAAGTTGAAATATGGAGATACAAGGTTTCTGCTCGACACCAACGACAGTAATGATACAAGTAATTCACCCGTGCTGTTTGCAGGTAACCGGTGCGCGTGTGTGTGTGTGCGCAGTGGTGGAAAAAGTACTCACATTTTCTACTTAAGTAAAAGTATCAATACTGCAATGTAGAAATACTCTGTTACAAGTGAAAGGCCTGTGTTCAAAATGTTCAAAGGGCCAGAGTGAACGCAAAGTCACACCTAAAAGGGAGGTGAACCTCTCACCTTCACCCTCGGACCCTCGACAGTCGATGTACGGTGTGGGAGAGAGAGAGAGGTTCGTCGTGACCTCCTCACCTTGTCTCTTTTTCCCCCCTCTCCGAGCGGTTCCTGCTCTCAGACGACTTGAAGCCAAAACAAAACAAGAAAAAGCATTTGATGTCGTTAGTGATGTCTCTCCGAACTGGAAGTCCCCCTTCAAGCTAACTGCCACCAAATGGCGTCCTGTAATTCATGTGTGCATGTGCATCATTTGAAGGCAGACAAAAACCCAGAAGCCTGACCGTGGGGTTTCTGCACCACATGAAATGGCTCTTGGCATATTTTAATGTCTCTTTAACGTATGGCCAATAACGCAACAAACAAACAAATAAACAAATCAATGTCAGGGGGGATGGCAACAATGAAAACGAGCGGCTATAAAAACCGAGAGTTCTCGTCAGTCTCCGGGGTGTAATGGAACGGGGGGGGACGGACGGGGGGGGACAACTGTGGTCTGCCAGTGTCCACATTGTTTACTTACGTCTCACACGGGCACAGACGAGAAGACATACGACTAGAAAGGCATAGACGACGACGTCTACGGGAGCGGGAGAGGGGGGGAAAAAAAGAGCGGCGGGGCGAGCTGAGAGAAGAGAGAAAAGATGAGAGGAGAGGAGAGGGATGAAAAAAAATAAGAGAGGGTGGGGGTGGGGGGGGGTTGCGAGGAGAGAGACGAGCCTGGAATCAATAACAGCGTTTTTCTTGTTGGGCTTGCGGAGGGGAGCTAGTGAGCGGCGCCTGAGGACAACAGACCGCATCCTTCCTTCCTTCCTGCAATGCAACGAGGGGACAGGAAGGACCGCTTGTGTGTGGGGGGAGGGGGGGGGAGGGGTCACTCGTCCACCGACTCACTTCCTGCCAGGGGGTCGTCAGGGATCAGGGGATAAGTACTTCCGGGTCACCCGGAGGGAGCCACCTGTCTTGGGGGTCACCCCCCACCCCCCCCTGATAACCCTCCTCCACCCTCACTCAGTCAGCCCCAGACCTCCCCACCCCCCCCCAAGTGGCTTTCTTGACCCCAAATATGGCCAGGTGGTAAATAGATAGAAGGAGCTACTTGTGTGTGTGTGTGTGTGTGTGTGTGTGTGTGTGTGTGTGTGTGTGCCGTGTGTGTGTGTGTGTGTGTGTGTCCGGGGGGGGGGGGGGGGCTGAGGGGGCTCTGGGGAGTTGGGAAAAAGGGATGGGGTTGTGGGGGTGGCGTCATTCTGTGTCTCTCCTTCGCCATCTGGGAGTCATGTGATTGAAGTAGAGGAGAGAGTGTGTGTGTGTGTGTGTGTGTGTGTGTGTGTGTGTGTGTGTGTGTGTGTGTGTGTGTGTGTGTGTGTGTGTGTGTGTGTGTGTGTGTGTGTGTGTGTGTGTGTGTGTGTGTGTGTGCCGTGTGAGAGAGAGAGAGAGAGAGAGAGGACGAGGGAGTGAGGTGCTAAGACTGGCAACATGCCAATGTGCCCATCTGACAAGGAGAAGGCAAAAAACTCTCAACCCGTCTACTCTTCGCGGTGTCTGTCTGCTCACTGCCATTTCAAACAAAGACAATTCCGCCGTGCTGTGTGGTACGGGAGTGACAACCTGTACACGTGCGCGCGTGTGTGTGTGTGTGTGTGTTTGTGTTACACGTCTGGGTATTTTTTTCCCTATGAAGCCACTGACCTCCTCAGCGTTGACCTTTTGGGTTTGGTTCAGCTCACAGAGGGACGCCCTGTGAGACCTTTACATATGGTCACCATTTTCCCAATCTTTTCTTTTCCAAACATGCATCTGTGCATGCATGCGTGCGAGTTTGTGTGTGTGTGTGTGTGTGAGAGTGTGTGTGTGTGTGTGTGTGGGGGGGGGGGGTGTTTACAGCAGTGGTTCTCAATCTTTTTCATGTCAAGGACCCCCAAATTGACACTTATTAGCCCGCGGACACCCGTTTCAAAAGATATGCCAGGGACCCCCATAAGAGAATATTCTTTACAGCTCTAGCAATGATTCTCAACCATTTTAATTTCAAGGACCCCCAGTTTGACATGCATTAGGCTACGGACCCCCATCTAATGGCATTTCTATCACTTGGACCACAATTTATATTGTAAAATCTATGTCAATTTAACTCTGAGAGTGTACAAATGGAACCAAATGGACCCGTTAGGGTCCATTTGGTTCCATTTGTACACTCTCAGAGTTACAGACCCATAAGGGTCCATTTGGTGCCTAATCTATCATTTAGCTGGGGACCCCCTGGAACTCCCTCAAGGACCCCTGGGGGTCCCCGGACCCCACTATGAGAACCAATGGTTTACAGGCCACCTTCAGCTGTAAAGTCATAGATGCCGCCCGTGCGCGTCCAGGCGTGTTTAGGAAAGCAGCGATCACACAAACACAGGGAATTGAGACGGAGCATTCAGTGCAAAGGGGGTTTCCAGAGCACACGAGACATAGTGTTGACCCTGAGATGCGATGTATAAGTGTACAGCTACATGATAATGCCTTTTTCTGTTAATCGTGCGTGCCTCGCGCGGCTCCCAACTAACGGGCGGTGGGAGAAAAAAAAGAACGTGCCGCAAGCCCAAAGGACGGAGCGGGGTGTCGAGAGTTAGAGAAGTGGACAAACTTTGCCACTGTGACAGAGAGAGAGAGAGAGGAGGTGAAGCCAGATGAGGAGTGTATACGCGAGCGTGCGAGCGCGCGTTCGTGTGTGTGTGTGTGTGTGTGTGTGTGTGTTTGAGTGTATGCCAAGCCGACCAGAAAGCGCTGGCAATTTCCTCGAGACGCGGAGCCTCACCGCACTCCCCAGGGGGGGGGGGGGGGGGTGGGGGTGGGGGGGCAAATAAACCTCAGATGTGCAGCGGGATCGGTCCCCCCCCCCTCCAACACCACCCCCCCCCCCCCCCCCCCCCACTTCCAAAAAAAGAAAAAAAAAGACTAAAGAAACACATGGGAGTGAAGTAGAGTGGGATAAGAGGGGTGGGGTGGGGGTGGGGGGGGCGAAAGGAAAGGAAAGGGGAAGATTTTGCTGTTTCATTTTTTAACTCCTTAGCTGTAAGCTGTCATCGTCGTCAGCCCCCAGGCAGATTTGCAGATGTTTATCATGTACAAGGGGGTGGGAGGAGGGTGGGGGCGGGGTGGAGGGAGAAGAAATCATAAATTGTTCCACGATGCATCCAGGGGTCACAAGTTCAGACTCATAAAGTACACGAATAACCCTGCAGAACGTAATTATGGAAGTGAACCTCCAAGTAGCGAGCCGCAAGGTCTGTAACCTCCAGGAACCCTTTTTTTTCTGGAACCCGAGGCAGGAGATGTGTGCAATGCAATGCATGATGTATGGACACACGCCCGCGCACGTATACGCATGCACGTACACGCATGCACGTACGCTGAACACGACACACACACACACACAAGCACACGCATGCAGTCACACATAAGACACACCTACATGCACGCACTCGCGTGGCAGCGGTGGCCTAGTGGTTAGAGGGGCGGCCTTGATACCGGAAGGTCCCTAGTTCGATTCCCCAATTCATCACATCAATCATGAATCACCGCTGAATAGCCCTTGAGCAAGGCTTCCATGCAGGGTCCGGCTGGAAACAAGCTTCGTGCTTAGTCCGACACCCTGGGTAAACAACAAACTTTGCTTTACTTTGCTTTGCAGAGCCATTCACAGAATCGCACACAAGCACACATACAGTATATATACGCACGCGCACACACACACACACACACACACACACACACACACACACACACACACACACACACACACACACACACACACACACACACACACACACACACACACACACACACCACCACACGCAGAGGCAAACAACAGGGCCCCATGGAGTGGTCTGGCTGTAGTGACTATCACTTTAGAGGAGTCCATTTTAAAGATAGTGCAGCGTGTGGGGAGCTCTAGGGGCATTTATGGAACTATAGCATGCCTGAAGCCTCCTCCACCACATTGTAATCATGTCATGGCGTAAATGACCGTAGCGCATGTGTTGTCCCCCGCCGGAACCAATGCTATGTCCTTTCCCCCACGGCTTCCACTCCTTCGGCTCATTGGAACTCAAAGCCAAGGCCTACGTCGACATCACGGTATAAATTGGGCAAAACTCGCAACGTTTTTTTGGTGGCTATGGTTCCCGTAGACCTAGTAGTCCAGGGGCCAAGCCATATTTTGGTACCACCTAAGGTGACCGTAAAGTTTTTGTATTTTTGTCTTCCTACATGTCTCTAGTTTATATTTTGGTATGATAACCCTTCCAATCTTGTAGCTTAATGGCAGTTATCACTACCTACCGGCTAATGTATCCGGTAGGAGACACAAAGTAGAATCTTTGTGTCTCCTACCCCGGGCATCAAATTATTGTGACAAAAACCAAAATATATACATGTATTCAAGGCTTCATGGGGTGTGCAATTGATAGAAAATAAATATTTTTTTGGGTGAACTCCTCCTTTAAGTTTCCCAGGGGGACTCTCTACCCATTCAGCTATGACCACCCTAGACCAAAGGAGGGTCAACTTTTACAAGCTTATGGAAAGCAGTCTTTTTGCAAACACCAAAAATCTGAGAAGTTATCAATTGCACACCCCATGAAGCCTTGAATACATGGATATATTTTGTTTTTTGTCACAATAATTTGATGCCCGGGGTAGGAGACACAAAGATTCTACTTTGTGTCTCCTACCGGATACATTAGCCGGTAGGTAGTGATAACTGCCATTAAGCTACAAGATTGGAAGGGTTATCATACCAAAATCTAAACTAGAGACATGTAGGAAGACAAAAATACAAAAACTTTACGGTCACCTTAGGTGGTACCAATTTGTGAAAATATCAGTGTTGGCCCCTGGACTATAGGTAAACATACCAAATCGAGAGCCAAGCCGTATAATCGTGTTTGCCTCGAAACACACACGCGATGAGAGAAGCGTGATGCAAGTCATCTCCTTCATCACCTGCAGCTATCAGTGTGTGTGTGTGTGTGTGTGTGTGTGGGGGGGGGGGGTTAGAGTAATGATGGGAAGGTTCCTGGGTTCGATCCCCGGTTCAACTGTCCTTGAGCCAGACGCTCTGGATAAAGGTGCTATATATATAAATGTACCATTTACCAGTGTAAATGCTTTACCATTAAAGGGATAGTTTTCACCTAAAATGTTTTACTATCGATTAGTCACCCCATGGACACTTGAATTCAGGGATGTTTATTTTGTTTTTGTTGCATTCCTAAGCCAATAATTTGATGACCAGCGGACCGGTATAGGCATGCGTTTCCGGTTTCTCTTTGTGTCTCCTACCGGAACCACTGCCGGTCATCAAATTATTGGCTTAGGAATGCAACAAAAACTAAAAAATATCCATGAATTCAAGTCTCCATGGGGTGACTAATCAATCGATAGAAAAAAAAGTCATTTTGGGGGTGAACTATCCCTTTAAGCCTGATTCTTACAGTACTTTGAAGTAACGACGTGTCGCTTGCTGAAGCTCACAAACGTGTCGCGATGTTACACAAAGTATAATAAATAAAGCATTAGCTGACACGCACACGTCTCTCAACCGCTCAATGTGCGTCTTTGTGCGACACGAGTCACGACCGACCTGACGGAATTCTCCTTTTTTTTCTCTCTAAATAAGGGCCCTCTTGTCACACCCACAGTGTGTGTGTGCTCTTTCAGTAGCCAGGAAACACACCAAACACACACACACACTCTCCACCATACTGACACCGCACCCTCTGCCTTAACAGTCCCCAGGCAATAGCCCCGCTGCCGAGCGTCAACACTCAGCTGGCAGGTAAACAAACAAACACACGCAGAAACACGGACACACGCGCGTCACCAGGGCGTCTACTGTTTATCCCGCTGGTCCACTGGCCCCTCCCCTTTCCATCGTCCCATGGGAGAGGCATGATTGCATCACTCAACCTCCTGAATGCACACCATGTTATGGTTGAGGACATAGTAGTAGGTCTCTGACCCACGGGACGAGGACATAGTAGTAGGTCTGACCCACAGGACGAGGACATAGTAGTAGGTCTGACCCACAGGACGAGGACATAGTAGTAGGTCTCTGACCCACAGGACGAGGACATAGAGATTCATTTTATCATGTTCTATTATATGAAGCACTCAATGGTGGGAAAAGTACTCACATTTGTTACTTACGTAAGTGGTATCAAAATGTACTTAAAGTACCGAAAAGTAGAAAGTACCCATTATGCAGAATGTCCCGTTTCACAAGTTTTCAAATGTGTAAAAATCTTTTGAAAATAGCAGATCTACAAGCTCACAATGCGACGCATTGTGAGCTTGTAGATCTGCTATTTTCAAATGGCCGAAATGTACAGTAGGAAGGGCTGAAGTGGTTCATGTATGTTTAGTAATAATTATCAAAATTTACAAAGCAACTAGTAAGTAAAGTTTTCAAATACTTGGACTGGAGTAAAAGTACAATATTTGCCTCTGAGATGTAGTGGAGTATAAGTAGAATTATTGGAAATTGGACATACTAGTAAAGTACAAATACCTTAAAATTGTACTTAAGTACAGTACTTGAATACATGTACTTAGTTACTTTCCACCACTGGAACCATTATGTGTTGCATTCGAGTGTGTGAAATGAACCATAAATAAAGGATTCATTGATTGATGGAGCAGAAATCAACACTGCACAGTCCTGAGTGTTAATTGAACTCTGAGGGTGTAAAAGTGGACCCCATGGTATCCCCCTCAGAGTTCAATTAAAGGGATAGTTCACCCTCAAAATGACATTTCTTCAATCGATTAGTCACCCCATGGAGACTTGAATTCATGGATATTTCTTTAGTTTTTTCGCATTCTTAAGACAATAATTTGATGACCGGCAGCGGTTCCGGTAGGAGACACAAAGCGTCTCCTTTGTGTCTCCTACCGGTCGCGCTGGTCAACAAATCCCTTTAACACTTTTGCAGTTTAAGACTGACAAATAATAATAACACATACACAGTTTAATTACCGTTAATTTAACTCCAAAGACGAGTACAAATGTAACCAAAATAGGGTCCATATGGAGTTAAATTAACACTGAGGATTAAGGCTATGTAGGTTTCCGCAAAGAAACATGGGGCAAGGTGTCGGCCAAAAATGGCTAAAACACACACATCACCACATTCACACGTTACACAACACTGCCCTGTGACAAACCATTGTAAACATGTATCCTGGAACACCTTAAGGCTCAGCTAACAGGGAGACTACACAGGCTCCCCACAGATCCCAAAACCAACTTACAAAACCGCAGTGCAGCACCTCGGCCCCCGAAAACGCTGCTACCTTTATTTTCCTTTTCCAACTCTGCTCTGTTTTCCCCATCATCGTTTAACGACCCTGTAAGCCACGGCAACAGCCAGGGCTGTATGGGCTTCATGATACGGGGGCCTTATGTGATGGACGTGCGTTGCGTTGGGGCTTGCTCTCGCTCCATATTATGGCCAGACTACTGGGCTCACAGTGGGGAAGTATCCATTTACCATGGCGGGGGCCGGGGTCTCCCCCTCACTTTTCTCCTTCTAACTCTAGGAAAGGGGTGGGGGGGGGCTGTTAAAGCCAAAAGGAGGGGGAGGAGGAGAGAGAGAGAGAGAGAGAGCAAAGTATATGTGTTTCCATTACGACCGTTGCACCCCTGTAACGCAAGAAGTCTCATATTAGGGATCCAATTTTATTAAATCAACTGTGTGACAACGTCGGGCTGTTTCCACAACATGGGCAGGTACGGTGGGTGTGTGTGAGGCACGGCAGACAAAGTGCTCTTTGAGTGCTGCGGTCAGGCACCGCGCCAGACGCCTTTCCACACCTAGCACTTGGGGAGCCTTTATTGGAGCGCAATGGGCTGAGCCACGTAGTTACCTTTACCATTATTACACTCAACACATGGCCAAACGGGCTCTGATAGCCCTACCACTGCTGCTACCATGTGTGTGTGCGCGTGTGTGCGCGTGTGCGCGTGTGTGCGTGTGTGCGTGTGTGTGTGTGTGTGTGTGTGTGTGTGTGTGTGTGTGTGTGTGTGTGTGTGTGTGTGTGTGTGTGTGTGTGTGTGTGTGTGTGTGTGTGTGTGTGTGTGTGTGTGTGTGTGTGTGTGTGTGTGCGTGTAATAAGTAGGTTGGTAGATTGGTTTTGTTTCTGTCTGAGAGCTGCACACACCCTGGCAATGCATAAATATTCTGACAATTATTTTTACACCATTACAATCCCACTGCAATTATTTTAATGGTGAAATGTCCAGACTAAATAATAAAGTGTTAAACCAGGTGACAGGTGAGCGTGTGTGTGTGTGTGTGTGTGTGTGTGTGTGTGTGTGTGTGTGTGTGTGTGTGTGTGTGTGTGTGTGTGTGTGTGTGTGTGTGTGTGTGTGTGTGTGTGTGTGTGTGTGTGTGTGTGTGTGTGTGTGTGTGTGTGTGTGTGTGTGTGTGTGTGTGTGTGTGTGTGTGTGTGTGTGTGTGTGTGTGTGTGTGTGTGCGCGCGCGTGTGTGTGTGTGTGTGTCTGACCACGACCAGTGATATGGGGTGTGTGTGTGTGTGTGTGAGTGTGTGTCTCTGTGTGTAACGAAGGAGAGCAAAATGTGATGAGAGCTCAAGCAAGTCTCTTTACCCCGATAGAATAATTGAAGGGCTATAAATCACAGCGAGAGCCTAAGTAAATAAATAAGAGACAGATTATTTATTTGATTTCGGGGAAGTCGGGGCTGTAACTCATGTCTCGTTGGAGCTGGCGCCAGGTCCGGCTGTGGCCTCCAGTGCGCCTGCTCTCTGCCAAGCTGCACACTGCTCAGACTCACATCTCCACAATATGACACAACACACACACACACACACTATACCAGCGTCGCTGTGTAAAGCACGGTGGTTCTCAAACCTTTTCATGTGAAGGACCCCCAAAATGATACATAATTATTTGGCTGCGGACCCCCACCATCTCATATTTTTTTGACAGTGACCCCCCAGAAGCAAATATTTGAGTTAAACATGTTCGCTTTAAAATACATATATATATATATTAAAAGATTTGAATAAATTGTCACGATTTACAAAAAATAGCAGATCTACAAGCTCATAGCGCGGCACTCGGTGCCACGCTATGAGCTTGTATATCTGCTATTTTTGAATAGCCAAAGTATAACATAATGCTTAAAGTGGTTAAAATGATTGTGACTCTATATTAACACATTTTGCTGGGGACCCTCTGGTATCCCCAAAGACCCCTGGGGGTCCCCGGACCTCACTTTGAGAACCAATGGCGTAAAGCACAGTGGAGCAATGGCGGGCGGTTAATTGAGAGGGCGACAGGCCTGGGTCACAGCACTAAATCGCCCAACTGCAGTTTGGCGTTTTACGCCAGTGTTTTTTTAATTTATTCCAAAGACCCTGCGTTTGGTATGCATTAGCGCCATGGATCCCCATAACTCCAAACGGAACCTTAATGGACCCGTAAGGGTCCATTAAGGTTCCGTTTGGACTCTCTCAGAGTGACAGCCCCGTAAATGTCCAATAAGGTTCTGAGTATTATAGTCATTTACCTGTGGACCCCCTGGAACCCCCCTCAAGTGCCCCTGGGGGTCCCCAAAAAGCAAAGCAAAGTTTGTTGTTTACCCAGGGTGTCGGACTAAGCACGAAGCTTGTTTCCAGCCGGACCCTGCATGGAAGCCTTGCTCAAGGGCTATTCAGCGGTGATTCATGATTGATGTGATGAATTGGGGAATCGAACTAGGGACCTTCCGGTATCAAGGCCGCCCCTCTAACCACTAGGCCACCGCTGCCACACTTTGAGAACCACTGCTTTATGGCATGCAGTTCGTAACCACATGAACCCTAGCATCCGGGGGTCCTTAATAGCCGATCCACAAGCTCACCACGTGAGCTGTAGATCAGCTGTTTTATAGGCATAGAGATATAGACCCCTGGGGGACTCCGGTTTAAAGTGGCTAAACTTGTCATACGACGTTTGCTATATACCGTTGGCTATACGTTCAGTGTGGAGGTGTATACTGTACTGTACTGTATATGGAACGGCCAATGAGAAGTGCGCAGATGGCACGGCTCTGATGCGGTAAATAACGACATCGCAAATAATGGCGTTTAAGGATTAAGGAGCGCCATATGCGACAGAAAGAGGGATATAACGACGACAGAATATGACGGTTCAGTTAAGCCTTCTTCACACTCCTCTCCTCACGTTCTCACACTTGCTCTCTCTCCCTCTGCAACAGGAGGTCTGGGAAAGGAAACCGTTTTCGTATACTTTTTCTTTCGCTAGGATTCCAACCCCTTCCTCTCTCTCCTTTTCCCTGGCTGTCTGTTTGCCAGCTGAACAGTGGACGGGATCGCTGCCATTTTGGCAGGGCGCGTCTTTTCCCTTACATACTTATTAAAGGCTGATTTTACCCTTGGCTCGGGCTCCTCTGAAACAAGGTGTGCTCGCTTCGCTGGATGGGCCCTCGACAATCTGGGCCCAATTTAAAGAAGGGGGAATCAAGGAGGAGTGGTGGGGTTTGCCGAAAGAGAAAAAAAAAACAGATCTGGCCGGAAATCAATGTCATGTCACAGACAGATATGATTATGGTAATCTGTATTAATTTGACCACAAGTACATAAATATAGATTACGACAAGCCCTCTCTAGGGTACACACACACACGCACACACACACACACGCCCACGCGCACATATGCACATGCATGCACGCGTCAGACTGTATATGGAGAGGCCGAGGCATATGGAAATACCTATAAACAGACAATAGCAATGATATGGTCAGGCTAGGAAGACAACAAGTTTACAAATGAGCTTGTGACAAGCTCCACATGCTCATGCGGTGGTGTCAGCCTGTGTCACATGCTGGATGGAACAGAGCGACGCTAAACGAGCCATTACCCGTGGTGATATATTAGCAGTCATACTGGTGCATCACGGCTACGCTTGCACGCACACACGCGCCCGCGCACGCACACACACGAACGCAGATACATATGCACACCATGAATGCATGCCAACACACAGTTACACATGTGTACACACACACACACACACACACACACACACACACACACACACACACACACACACACACGTACGTCACTGCAGGCGAAGTTTGAAGGTCGATACTTGGCCCGGGTGAGGCAGCACCCTCTGGCCCGTGGGTTTAACAATAGGTTCCATTCTTGCCCTGTCCCCTCCGCTGTGTTCTCACTGCCTCTACTCCGCCCCCCCCCCCCCCCCCCCCCGCCCCACCGCCCATGACTAACGACCTCGGGGTGGGGGTGAGTTAGGGGTGAAGATGTGTGTGTGTGTGCGTGTGTGTGTGTGTGTGTGTGTGTGTGAGGGTGGGTGAGTGGGGAGGGGGTTGGGGGGGAGGGTGTGCTGTCACTGAGGACACCAAGACAACAACATTGCCACAGGATCCGAACGAAGCCTCTGTGTATAAAAAGCCACAAAACACACAACACTTTCAGACATAACAAAATATCCACAGTCGCACATCGTTCCGTTTCGGTTGCCTCTCGTCTCCATGTGCAGTGCACCCCGAGCGGAAAAAGATGTCGGTTCCCCTGCCCTTTGAACAATTTTTAACCACTTGAACCCTATAGCAGCACTCTATTTTTTTGGGGGGGGATGCGAAAATAGTAGATCTACAAGCTCACAACGTGTCGCGTTGTGCCGCGTTGTGTGCTTGTCGATCGGCTATTTTCAGCAAAGATATTTGGTGTAGAGGGAAGTACTAGAGCAGGGGTCTTCAACGTTTTCAGGCTAAGGACCCCCTAGCTTAGAGAGAGATGAAGCAGGGACCCCCTCTATGTTGTATTTTTTTTTTGGCTTTTACTTGGTCTGCTCTTTTTTCCCCTCTACAACAAACCTCAAAAATAGCCGATCTACAAGCTCACAAGGCCTCGCAGCGCGAGGCCTTGTGAGCTTGTAGATCTTCTATTTTTGGCTACAGTTCTCCTCAGAATAGGGATGCTAGGGTTCAAGTGGTTAATGTAAAACATAAACAACCTGTCACACAAAGAGTTGGTGGCCCCCCTGTAGTAGTAACTCTGAGGACCCCCTAGGGGTCACGGACCCCCTGTTGAAGACCCCTTTACTAGAGTATATATAGGGTTTTACGTGGTTAAACCGTTCGTGTCCTGGAATGGCATCATCGCTCTGGTTGCGTCAGTCACCTTCCCGAGACGCGGACCTTTCGTCGACCTCGACATCAATGCAAGTCCCTCAACCCACCCCGCCCCTCCCCCGCCCCAACCCCCACTCCGCGAGGAAGCTCGCGAGTATAGCGAGAGTCACGTCTTAAGACAGATGCAGGATAATTCATTGGACGGCATTTGCCGCTTCATGGAGAAGAACACGCCAAAAAAAAGAGGCTCGGAACATGTGTCGCCATGAAAAGACATTCCGCGACACGGCCATTAGAGGTTCGAGGCTGTATAGCCAGTTGCCATGTCTCCCTCTCAATCAAAAAACCACGTCTAAAATAAAAAGCCCCACCGTATCGCGTTCCCTCCAGGAATACTTTAAATAGGCAACAGGACTCCTGCACCGTAAAGTACACTGAGGTTAGAGCATGTATCACTCAGCTGGAAGATCCAGGGGAGGCCCGGCACGAGGCCAGGCCCAGTTTTGAGGCAAGGCGTGCGTGGGGTGGGGGGGGGGCTAGAGCAAAAGCCCTGAGAGCTGAAGTACACAGATGTGGAGGCACTGATGGATGTATCAGGGACAGATGTACACTTGGCTCTCTCAGGCCTGCAGCAGCTGCAGCATACGTGTGGTATTTACTGTATGTGTGCGTAACGCGTTAATGTACAGTATGGGTGACTTGTGTCTATGTGCAAGTTTTTTTTTTATTCTTCTGTATTGCAGTGTATTTGTTTTGCTGTGTGTACATTATGTGTATACAAACTTGCATATGGAAATGGATGCCGTGGAGCTATGCACATTTGTGTGAGGATTGCGTGTGTGCGTGTGCGTGCGTGTGCGTGCGTGCGTGCGTGCGTGCGTGCGTGCGTGTGTGTGTGCGTGTGTGTGTGTGTGTGTGTGTGTGTGTGTGTGTGTGTGTGTGTGTGTGTGTGTGTGTGTGTGTGTGTGTGTGTGTGTGTGTGTGTGTGTGAGAGTCTGGATCACAGTCCATGTGTCGTGGGTTAAATGGGTGACCTGGGTATTGACCCCCCTCAATTACAGTAAAGAGCACTATAAGTGAACATGATCTCACCACTTGATGTGATACGAAATGCCCGATCGCTACTTTAAATGGCCATTAAAGCAGAAGCAGATGAGAGACGAGTGACCGAGAATAAAAGCCCCGCTAAGAAGTTACCGCTTGGCCTCTAATGTGCGGCGGCTCTGCCATGGCAGAGATACGGAGGGATTTGTGCTTGTTTACTTGGCTTCACGAGCATCTCCGTGTTTTCATCCCATACCAGCTGTTATTGTTGCTATATAAGTGAATACATTTACATGGCACAAAGTCGCCGAGTGATTCGGGGGCATAATAAGCCATACCCACACCCTACTCCATAGTAGTTAACTCACAAAGTTTCTTTCCAGATTTTGCTTTGTGTGTTAGTGTGGGAGGGTAAGACTGAATTCTATAAAAGCATAGATTTATTTTGCATACAGAGTCAAATCCTATGGTAATTTATTCATTTGTAACTCTGAGAGTGTACAAATGTAAAAAGAAAAATGCACCATTTGGTTACATTTCCAGAGTTAAATGAACATGGAGGATTTTACCGTGTACGCATCTATTATTGTTGGTGTGTATGCGTGCCATGTGTGGGACCGAGACGTGCTTGCACATGGTGTGTGTGTGTGTGTGTACACACTGGTGGGCGATGACGCAAGCCCTGTTGGAGCAAGCTGGTGCAGTGCTTGGCTGGGCCCTAATTGGACTGCCCTCCCTCAGCTGCCTGATTGCAACCAGACCCAGGTGAATGTGTGACAGTTGTGTTTCTACTCTCTAAGTACTGTGCACGAGTACAATTTTGAGGTACTTTTGCTTTACTAGAGTACTTGTCCATTTTGCGATACTACTACTCCACTTGTTGTACTTTTTACTCACTACAGTTATTTTAAGTTAGTTACCGTCTAGATTTTGATTCTTAAAAACAAAACAGACATTGACCACTTAAGCCCCTACTTCATACTTTGTGTATTCGAAAATAGCCGGTCTACAAGCTCACGCAACGAGTTTAGGCTACATTTTGATTTGATGCCAATTCAACTTGTACTTTTACTCAAGTAACATTTTCAATACAGAGTATTTCTACATTGTGCTATTTCTACTTTTACTTAAGTTAAACAACCAGAGTACTTCTTACATCACAGCTCCCATCGTCCTCCTCCACCTTCTCTACCACGCTCTCCGCGTCAGAGTCAACGCTAAAGCTCCTAACCCGCCCTAATGAGTGCTAAGCCCGCGTCGTAGATTCGGCTCGCCACGGTGCTAATGATTACAGTGTTTTTTTGCCCAGTCATTTGATTAAGGAAGTGGCTATTAGAGTGCCGTGTGACACTTAAAAACCTCCCCCCCCCCCACCGGCCCGGCCCAGAGAGGGCTTTATGGGGACTATGGGGCTGGGTGTCACCGAGGAATAGACCTCCGCAATCAAAGCCCTAATGATCCTTAATAATATATGTATGCATTTTTACAACTGTGCTGCGAACCACAATTATATATAATATCACTCACAAGGTGCATTAAAACACACACACACGCTGTAGTAGGAGGAGGAGGAGTGCAGAGGCTGGCATTAGGCAACCAGACAGGAAAAGAAACCGGCTTTTTACAGGGCAGGGGCACCCATAAGTAATTACTTATAGCATGAGGTTGAGGTCTGTAGTAATAAATAAAGTTGGATTACACCCGGCAGAGTGCCTCATAAACACGCCGGTTACAAACTTGCACCTGAGTTTTTCACCCCTTGTCTGCTTTGCCCGAGGCAATACCTCATAGGACAACCATGTCTGTCTTGCCATACAGGCATGGCCTCTCCTCCTGCCAAGTGGCACATCTCACCCAGGAAGCACTGGAACGGTGCTCATCATGTGCAATTTGTGTTGGATTTACTCAAATAGAAATGGGAGTAGGCCTAAGGGAACCGAAAAGGAACCTAAAAGGTAGGTTTAGTAAAGGTGCATGGGAGGCCTGGAAGGGAAACACGACTTAAGGCCTGCAGCGTACCCCTATACCGACATCCAAAGAGTATTTCCAATTTTCAATACTTTTACATCTACTCCACTACATCTCAGAGGCAAATATTGTCTGTATTGTATCTTTTACTCCACTATAATTGTTTTAAAACTTTAGTTACTTTGTAGTTTTTGATTATCATTACAAAACATACATTAACCACTTCAGTCCTATATACATTTCGGCCATTTTAAAATAGCCGATCTACAAGCTCACAATGCGTCGCGATGCGACACATTGTGAGCTTGTAGATCGGCTATTTTAAAATGTTTTTTTTTTAAACATTTTATACATTTGAGAAGTTGTGAAATGGGACATTATTCTGCCTAACGAGTACTTTCTACTTTTGGTACTTTAAGTACATTTTGATACTTGTACTGTTACTCAAGTAAATTTTGAATTCTGGACTTTTACTTGTAACAGAGTATTTCTACATTGCAGTGTTGATACTTTTACTTGAGTAAACAATGTGAGTACCTTTTCCAACCACTGGTCTCACGAGCCAACCTCCAGGAGGTGCAAACCCCTCTGTAATCCGCCTCTGAGTGATCATGATTCATGCATAAACACAACCAGTGCAAGAAATGGCAAAACCTCTGTGCCAGATTTCCCACACAGCTCCAGTGGCTCAAGCGACGGACCGAGCTACGGTGTTGCTACGCAGATTCATTGAGCTATACAGGCAGATATACTGAGTGGGCAGGGTCTGGTGTTCTGAACTCAGAACCTCTGAGGACAGCAAGCCCTTCCCAAGCTAATAACAGTTCTTATTCAGTTGGAGTATTCTTGCAGCGTTTAAAGGGATAGTTCACCAAAAAAAAAAAAAAAAAAAATCCTATCGATTAGTCACCTCATGGAGACTTGAATTCATGGATATTTTTAGGTTTTTGTCGCATTCCTAAGCCAATACATTGGTGACCAGCGGACCGGTAGGCAGACACAAAGGAGACTCTTTGCGTCTCCTATACCGGAACCGCTGCTGGTCAAATTATTGGCTTAGGGAATGCGACAAAAACAAGGGCTGAACATACAAAATAAGTTTACATCTTGCCCTGAGAGTGGTGCTAGAGGAAAGGTCACAGGGACATAGGTTCATCCTCTGGGGAGCAAGAGTGAACTCGGCAAGTTTCACCACTCGCTACTTGCTATTAGAGGAAAGGTCATGAGGTCACCGAAATCAGCAGGGTATATCTTCAGGGAGCATGGCGGTGCACAGCTAATTCTATGGAAATTCAGTCGTGGAAAGTAACTAAGTACATTTACTCAAGTACTGTACTTAAGTACAATTTTGAGGTATTTGTACTTTACTTGAGTATTTCCGATTTCCAATACTTCTTCATCTCAGAGGCAAATATTGTACTTTTACTCCACTACATTTTTTTTGAAAATAACTAGTTACTTTTCAGATATAAATTATGATATAATTAAACATACATTAACCACTTTAGCCCTATATTATACCTAGGCTATTTGAAAATAGCCGATCTACAAGCTCACCACGCGTCGCATCGCGACGCGTTGTGAGCTTGTAGATCTGCTATTTTCAAATATTTAGTACTTTTACTTTTGGTACTTTAAGTACATTTTGATGCTAATACTTTTGTACTTTTACTCAAGTAAATATTGAATTCTGGACTTTTACTTGTAACAGAGCATTTTTATATTGTAGTATTGGTACTTTTACTTAAGTAAAGAATTTCAGTACTTTTTCCACCACTGAAGGTGACACAGTTGCAGTGAAGAGAGTCCAGACTCTGAAGTACAAAGTGAACAGACAGACCATGGAGGTGCTATCAGCCATAAGAGGGGAGAACGAGAGACACGGAGCAGAGATATACGTATACAGTACATTCAAAGTGTTAAGGACCGTCCACACAAATCAATACAGCTAGGCCATGTGGTGGAGGACTGCACAGCAAAAGCTTCCCCCTCTATCCAACAGAAAATGTTCCATTCCCCTTCTCCCCCAGGGGGCAATAAAACAAACAGCATGGACTCAACAACACCCCCCCCGCCCCCCCCGCCAACCCCCCATGGAGACAAGCACACCATTCTACTTCTGCTGTCTTTTCATTTCTCTCTCATGTTCTCATTCCTGGCCACCTCTCTGTACTAAATCTTTTTCATAATGTTGCTTTGGTCACTTCCTCTTATCTCGTTCCCTCTCTCCCTTCCTTACTCTTCTGTAAACAAAGTAGACGAATCCCCCTACGGCCACATTTGGTTCAGGCTTTATTTCACTTGAGTTAACTGAGCATTTTACTGTGTATTGTACGAAATGAAAAAAACAAAAACACGGCTTGTTGTGTGCGCGTGTGTTCGTGTATGCGTTTTCGTGTGTGTGTGTGTGTGTGTGTGTGTGTGTGTGTGTGTGTGTGTGTGTGTGTGTGTACGTGGGGGTGCTGTTGGTTGAGCATACACAGTAGAACTCGTTTTTAATACAGCAACGTGTTTCAGTCTCCTCAGTAACTCCCTTTCCCTTCGTCCCAATTCACAAGTATTTAAAACCTTTCCCTCGATTGCGATTTATTAACGCAATTTTTTTAGACGCGTTAATAGCAGATCTACAAGCTCACTATGCGTTGCGATGTATGGCGTTGTGGGCTTGTAGATTGGCTATTTCCATTTCCATTTTACAATGACGTATAATACAAGGTTACGTGGTTAATCGGGACTATAATAGTTGATTATAAATGTTGATTTGTTGATTATATAAGAAACGTACAAAAAAAGAAGAATCTATTAACCAGCATGAGCAAGAGTGGGTTTATATTCTAAATATCGGTTTTCGATAGATTTTGGGTCAATTGCCCAGCCCGACTGCTCAGTAACTCCCTTCCTGTTCGCCCCGATCCCTTCGCTCTCTCTCCAAACCTACCCAGCATCTCTCTCTCTCTCCATCCCTCCCATCCATAACTGGCCTGCTTCCCGGCTCCTGCCAGTAGGCGTATGGCTGGAACACTCTGCTCCTCTCTGCTTAGTCTCCGGTTACCTCGCCCTGGGCCCGGGCCTGGCGGTGCACCGGGCCAGCGCTCCATGACAGAGCCAGCCAATGGTGAGAGTAACAAGAACCTGGAGTCATTATGCTGTTCATGAGCCGTGTCCGAACCAACAACATTTACGGCACCTGTAACACACCAGCTAATCCGCCCCCGACACCTCTGACCAAATAAACACTGCTAATGCCATTCCAAACACACACACACACGCGTGCTCGCGCACACACACACACGCACACACGCACTCATGCCACACGCACTCACACACACGCACTCACACGCGCACACTCGCACGCACGCACGCGCGCGCACGCACACGCACATACACACACTCATTTTGTCTGGACTAACACTGGCTTTACACAGTGGTCTCTAAAGGACATTAAGGAGCCGGACCGGGCGAGCGCACAAGGCCAGTCGCACATGACATGCCGTCGACCAATCACAACCGCCGATATAAAAATCCATTCAAAAAATGTTGATCAATGGCCTTTGATCTCCAGGAGAGTTACTGTGTATATATCAGGAATGACCCGAGGCTGTGTGGCACAGCGAAAGTACAAGATTCACCCCGGCCGTGCACATGTGCGTGCACGTCTCGCCAGAACCCCCGTCTTCCTCTGCAAAAAAAAGACTAAAAAACACCACCACCTCTGTCCGACCCATCAGTCAATGCCAAGGCCCAAATCAGTCAAAATAAATCCAATAAGCCAAAACGCAGGCCCCTGCGTTTAATTACAGGAATCGGGGGATATTGGAGTAGGGCGCTCGCTGCCAACACACATACAAGGCCCTTTATGGACGAGCACATGAACTAATTGCAGAGTCGGTGATTATATAATTTAACTGTATTTAACCACATTAGTAGAACAGGGTGCATTACCGGGAGTGGACATAATCCTCGAGAAGAGGAGATATATATAATTGAATAATTTGTGATTCACTGGCCTGATAAGGAGAAGGGGTAAAGGAAGCGAACCTCTGCACGTTGGTAGCAATTCCTTACCATAGTTCTCTCATTAAGGCTTTGTCAAAGAAGGCCTTGTGGCATCCGTGCCTCGGGCCAGGGAGAACACTGTAAAAATCCTGAGCATTAACCTAACTCTGAGAGTGTACAAATGGGACGAATGAACACTGAGGATTTCACTGTGTGCACTGCCCTGTGAGTGAGAAGACTGGAATGATGGCGTTCCCAGGGAGTCCCGGGGTCAAATGGTTGTCGACGGTCAAGATACCGATCGTGGTTTTCATGGGTCCTCTCATTCTTGGAAGTATGCGCTTCGAATCATAACAACTGGGATCGAAAATGGGCGCCAGTCCATGTTTGTCGAATAATTCCAAACCGCACTATGGGACCGTGAACTGGGGTTTTTTATTCCGTTATTCCGTTTATTTTGCAACAGTGCGTTACGGAAAACCCAGGGCTAGTGATAATAAGGAGGGAAAAAAACGGCAACAGTGACTATGATGACAACGGTGATGGTGATAACATCAATGATGATGATGATGATAACATCAATGATGATGATGAGGAGGAAGAGTGCTGATGAACAACAGGCAGGTCTCCAGCCCAGGGAGAGGAGCACAGAGGTCCCGCAGGCGGAAGTGCGGATGATCGGCCAACAGACCGGGACATGTGGTCGGGGTCAACGGTCAACTCACCCTTATTTATGCTCCCCCCGCACTGTTGCACACAGGATGTCCCAACACACACACACACACACACACACACACACACACACACACACACACACACACACACACACACACACACACACACACACACACACACACACCAGAAACATTCACTGTCACTCCTCCAGGGCTGACCCAGTAACAGTCCCCCCGGCAACAGCCGTGTTCTCGGCACGGCGATGACCTGCTTCTGGAGCTTGTAAACACAGGCCACCCAGCGAGAGGGAAGGTGGTGTGTGTGTGTGTGTGTGTGTGTGTGTGTGTGTGTCTGTGTGTGTGTGTGTGTGTGTGTGTGTGTGTGTGTGTGTGTGTGTGTGTGTGCGTGTGCGTGTGTTGCGGCTGCTCTCGTCCAGTGATCGGTCATGTTCTGCCCTGACCCACAGAACCTGGAGCTGGGACCTGAAGCTGGAATAACATGGTCAGCCCTATAACATAAACACACTGCGCTGTGGTTAAGAAGGAACACCCTGCTGCTGTTACAACAACCAACAACATTACCGAGGCTGTTCAAAAATATGTAAAAGATGAAAAAAACTATTTAAAAAAATAAACAAAAGAAAAGTCAGCAATTACATTACTACATTTGACGTTAGGGACTATAGGTCTAACCAGCATTTAATAAAAAAAAATCTGGACATTTAAGGACATCTTACATATTGATATAATAGGTTTATTTGTGGTTATGTCATGGCAAAATAAGTTTGATTTTGGCATACTTTGATTTGTTGAAAACAAAAAAAAGCCAAATGGATAATCACAAAAAATCCAAGGGCTTGTTTCCATTGTGGTCCATAAACATTCAAACAACTAAGACAAACAACTGTTTATTGCTGTTATTGTTTTATGGAAAAAGGGGTCGATTTGTACACTCTCACATTTAAATGAACCACTTGAACCTCAGCATTAATATTCTGGGGGGGGGCACGTATGGCGAAAATAGCGGTGCATACGGGAAAAAGTACAGGTGTAACTCAAGTCCGGTTCTCAAAGACTAGAGGGTGTAAGTGGGTAACAATCAGAACTTTGCAGTGGTGGTACTCACATTTCTAACATGTACTTGAGTAAAATTACAAAAGTGTTGGTATCAAAAAATTCAAAATATACTTAAAGTACAAAAGTACAAAGTACTCATTATGCAGAATGTCCCATTTCACAAGTTTTCAAATGTATGCAAATCTCTTGAAAATAGCAGATCTACAAGCTCACAATGCGTCGCATCGCGACGCATTGTGAGCTTGTAGATCGGCTATTTTCAAATGGCCGAAATATAGGGTCTGAAGTGTTTAATGTGTGTTTTGTAATAATAATCACAAAGTAACTAGTAGCTAAAGTTTTCAAATAATTAAAGTGGAGTAAAAAGTACAATATTTGCCTATGAGGTGTAGTGGAGTAAAAGCGGCGAAAATTGGAAATACTCCAGTAAAGTAAAAAAAAAAGGACCTCAAAATTGTACTTGAGTAAATGTACTTAGTTACTTTTAACACCACTGGAACGTTGCAGTGCAGCCGATTGGTCAGCATTGTTGCAAACTGTCAGTCCCAGTCAGTGGTTCCTCCTCAGATGTTCATGCAAATGAGCCAACGCCGGGGTGAAGGAGGAAGTGCACAGTAATACCTGTGAACCGGTTAACCTCGTGCACGCCCGACCGTGTCTCTGACTCACCACACACACACACACACACACACACACACACACACACACACACACACACAGGTCAGCCTGAACTCTGTGAGCTTGGGTTCTTTCTTTGTCGTGTGCCTGAGGTGCCAATGCTATCTGCGCCATGTGCATTACACGCACGCACGCACGCACGCACGCACGCACGCACGCACGCACGCACGCACGCACGCACACACACACACACACACACACACACACACACACACACACACACACACACACACACACACACACACACACACACACACACACACACCAGATCACATGACTTATTTGCATACCTGGGCTGGGCTGGAGCCCACCCCCCCCCTTCACCATAAAACCATGAGTGATAATTGAACCTCTGAGTGTGTACGAATGGCCCAGTGAGGGTGTGATGATTTAATGTCCTTATTTATGACAATATTGTACGTACGCAGATTTGTTCAAGGGCAGTGGTGGAAAAAGTACTCAGATGTTTTATTTAAGTAAAAGTGTCAATACTGCAATGTGGAAATACTCTGTTACAAGTACAAGTCCGGAATTCAAAATTGACTCGAGTAAAAGTACAAAGGTATTGGTATCGAAATGTACTTATAGTACCGAAAGTAAAAGTACAAAAATGTTTGAAAAAAAATGTTTTTTATAGTAAATGTACTTAGTTATTTTACACCACTGTACAAGGGTATATAGATTGTATATTTCTCACTATCCACTGTGGACTGACCGTTCTGTTCTACACCACACTACTAGATTGTCAATTTTGGATATATTTTACCTATTTAATATACTGGTAGTGACTTTGACTACACATATCAACACCTGTTAAAGCTCACACTAATTCCCAGGCAGTCCAAGTGCCGAAGGGTCAAGTAAGATGTCTAGCATACCTGGTTTCTGCTACTCCTTTCCTAACCTCGCGTCACCAGACATTCCACCTCGGAGGAAAGCCTGGTATTCGTTATTAAATGGCTTGTGTGATCCGGTCTCGGCCACGTCTACTGAAAAGAAAAGAGGAAAAAAATCCTCTGGTTCCGGGTGTGCGGGTACCGTTTTTTCGGTGGCACATTGTTTTGGTTCCCCCTGTTAGCATTTAAATGCTAAATCGAGTATAACTACTAGTTTAGTCTCACCAGTCGCTACGCGTTGGAATAAAGGATGGATATACCAAACAAACTATTTCTACAAGCTAAACTATACGCTGCATCAAGGGTTTTATTGGTTAAGACCTCAAATTAAAATGCCCTTGATCGCGAGGAATTATTTTGGGGTGATGCACACGCCCCCCTTGGTTCCGGCTTGTGCCGGTTCCGGCCGCCTGACCGGATCAGAAACCTGAAAATGGTATTGATCCCAGGCCACTCCTTCCGTAATTTCTCTCTGCTGACTCTTTTTTTCCCCCTTTTTAATATTACATGTTACTCCTGAATGTATCTCTTATTTCCATACCTATCATACATATCTATTCTGTATGTGTACTGCTGAGGAACTGGATTCAGCAGCAAGCCGCAATTATAAACGCAAATTAACAACTCTGACCGCAAGAACAACACGTTTGTTTCAGAAGTCACCGAGTGAAACACAAATGTTCTTTTTAGCTTACCAAAATGTCCCTCAATAGGTCCATTCAACCAAACATTTTGCTCGTCCAGAGTTAGCAAAGATAAGCTGCTGGGGGACAGAGCATTGATTATGTGCGCGGGACGCGTTTCATACTGAATGATGCCGGGGTGTGTGTTAGATGGAATAACAGTGTGATGACTGTTCAGACTCCATGCCCAGACACAGAGTTTCATTAATGACCAGAGCCCTGGTCATGAACTTGTGGCCCCCGTCGAATAATGAACACAGTTGTGGATCTGCCACAAAAAAAAAAAAAACTCTAAAATCGCCATACATGCTCAGAATGGTGTCTTTAAGTCACTTTGTTAAGATTATGCAGATTCTTTTAACTGTATTGCATTCACGTTCCTCTATCTACTGGTGGCGTTTCATGTAACCTACGAGGGGCCTGAACAGATGTTGCACGCTGGGACTGATGATGGGCTGTGTGAGGCTCCAGATGTGTTTGGCACCTGTAGAGGGCTGTCAGCGCTGAAGAGCAGCAAGGACACTAGAGCCTGTCCAGGCAAACACAGATGCAAGGGGTCACACAGGCCTGCCATTGTGAAGAAACCAATCATAGACGCACGCACGCGCGCGCACACACACACACACCTGGGATGAGATTTTGCAGCAAAGTGCTACTATGTGGAACCGAATAGCGTTTTTAAGTGGCAGGGTCGGCAGCTGCTGTTTAGCTGTTGGCTGACCAAAGCCAACGGTACCAGCGTGTGCACCGGCTGAAAAGACCGCGATGGAGGAGGTCAGAGAGAGAGGCTGACTGACCTGTACATGTAGCACCTCCAGTCTGAAAAAGAAATGCCCGCAATGCCGTGCGTCACTGAATCCACAGAGCCATGCTATTTTGCAAGGAAAATTAGCTGCATTTTTGCCTGCATAATGACCTCCATTGACCATGTGACACGATGCTTTGAGCACGTTCGCAATTCCTCAACACGTCAAATGCATTTTCTGTTAAATATGTGCAGTGCTGAAGATATTAGCAGGACTTTGGAGGCATGAATCCATGTCTTGTCCAAAGCCAGATGTTTGGCTGACGTAAAAGAAGTCTATTTCTGGTCAGAGGACTAATATGGAAAGACAGTTTGAATCCCTTATAAACCAGTTTATAAAACATCTTCGTCGACAGCTGCTGTTTTTCAAAGTGCTAATTAGAGATCAACTCGCTGATTGAATCAAGAGAAAGAGGAGAGCTGTCCACATCCCTGTAAGTGGCCAGTGGAGCTGCATGTTGTTGTCAAACATGAAAACAAATAGCTCTCTCAACAACTGTCAGCCAATACATAACTGATTATTACAAATTCATAGAAATAAAAAGTCAGGGAAAAGCTGCCTCCTGCACAGGCAGCTTGAGGTCATGTTTGGCCAGGATTCCCAAACCAACTCGGTCCTGATTCAATTTCCAGAGATGTCATGAAAATGACCCCCCCCCCCCTTTTATTTGCAGTTCATTGATGCTCACATTAGTTTGAAGCCCATGCAATCACATTGGTCTTTGTTGTAAACAAAAACAGAGGTAAAAAGGACTCCATGATTCACATCTTTGGGACAAAGGGATGTATCTATTCTCATGCTTGTGTTTGCCGAATGATTGTAGGCTACTAATCACTTTGTGAGAGTTGCCTATATGTCATTGTCGTCTTGTCGACTCTGTCGTTACAGTGTGGCGTGTTGACGTAATGTTCTGTTACACTATGTGAGTCATAAAGAGAAGTCCACGCAAGTTGTGGGTATGGAAGGGCTCGGCGCACAACAGTGGGACAAAGGAATATAAAAAGAAAATACCTGGGCACTTCAAAAGACACTATACCCAAATAAAATGGCGGAGCACTCGACTGGGTCTACACGTTTTATTAATTTGCGGGGTTGACTGACGTTTTGACTCGCGTCTGTTCGGGTAATAGTCTCTTTTGAAGTGGCAGAGTATTTGTCTTTATAGTCACTGTGTGAGTCATGCTTGTCTAGTCTGTTCATTATCCTACTGTATGTCAAATGTGATCACGTTATTGTTCTATGTCTCTGCACCAAAATACCAAAACAAATTCCTCTGATGATAATATGACAAAGAGGTCAGGAATGATTGAGGTGACGCAGAGAGGTGGCTCGTAGATCAGAGCTGAGGTCGGGTCAGATCAAATCACTACATAAATGAATTAAAAATTATTTTGCGACATTGCGACTTGAGGGTGGGCGACAAGAGCATTCCTCCATAGCTCAATGCCCAGAATGCAGATGTCAGATAGCCCCCCCACTCCACTCCACTCCACCCCGCCACAGCGCACCCCGCTGCACCGCACCCCACTCCATCCCTGGTCTCCCCTCTTTTGATTTATTCATTTTGTGTGTTGGCGAGCTGAACAGGACAATGGTGTCATTCATAACTGAGGCTGTTCACCCCCCACAACACACACACACACACACACACACACACACACACACACACACACACACACACACACACACACACACACACTACCACCACCCCGGGTCCCTCACCCAGCAGGACATGCTGATAAGATCCACTGGCAACGCTGTGGCCTGGAGAATGGTGAAAGTGGCTCTGCTTGGGACAGAACAACATGCAAGAGAGACCAGCAGGCGCTTATGCAATGGAATAGATACACATGCTGTATTATAATACAAAAAATATGTCGCACCCTGCAGTGTGAATAGGCGGTGCCTCACACCCAGCCAGGTGTTGCAAATACTGTTAATTAAAGACCGGGCAGGCTGCTGCTGTCTCTCTCCCTCTCTCTTAAATTAGTGTAATTAGTTGCAGCTTTGTGTTGCAATCAGTTGCAGCTGTTTATGCCATACTCATACATACAAAGTCAGATGTAAATATCAGATGTAAATATTCTCAGGTGTAAGAAATATACACATAAAAATAATAACATAAGTTAACAAGAGTGATGGGTTTGTTGGTCAGTCTGATGTACAGTACATACTGTAGGCCTTTAACCACTTAAGTTTAACCCCTATACTTCATTAATCGGAGTCCTCCGGGGATCTATGCTACGCCCCATCCTTTTTCCCTCTACATCAAAATATCTTTGCTGCAAATAGCCAATCTACCACGCGATGCGTTGTGAGCTTGTAGGTATGCTATGTTCACGTAATATTCACCCCCAGAACAGGGACGCTAAGGTTCAAGTGATTAACATGCATTTGATGCTCTATAAAAACCATGACCCGTGTAAATAAAGTGCAATCTAACCGTACAATGACAGCAAGTGAAATCCTGGAACACGCATGACATTCAAAGAGCAAACATTCCCTCTGGGAGCGCTGCAGAGGTGAGCGGGGTTAGAAGTATGGGGGTGTTTCAGCAACAGCTGAAAGGGATGTTTAAAGGTCCCTCGCGACTTATAAACTGATGTCAGAACACGCAAAGTCATGTTACATGCAAGCTGTCAAAAAAAAAAAGAGTAATGGAAACAAAAAAGGGGAAAGTGAAGTGGATTGAAATGCCAATTCTCAGTATCGTACAATCGGTGTTCAGTAGCACCGCTGGCAATGTGTTTGGTTGGTACATAACTCCTTCTCCAGAGGAGATTATTCAACAGGCATACATCAAAATCGAGCAACGGGGTGTGGGAGGAGAATGTGGAATAGGAATAGAGGGGAACAGAGCTAGAGGGAGTGAAGGAGGAGAGAGGAGAGTAGGCAAATGAGGAGTGGGTGAGCAGGGGTCAGGTTGTTCCCCCTGAGTCTCTCTCTCTCTCTCTCTCTCTCTCTCTCTCTCTCTCTCTCTCTCTCTCTCTCTCTCTCTCTCTCTCTCTCTTTCTCTCTCTCTCTCTCTCTCTCTCTCTCTCTCAGACGGACTGCATGGTCAAGGCTGTGGCTCCAGAAAGACAGTCTTTCTTTTCGCCAGGCCCTCTCTAATGCAATTGAAACAAATTAGTATAATTATGCTCCATATTGCAGATTGAGGAGGCAATGTGGACTGTGGGATGAGAGGGCGTGGATGGAGGGGAGGGGGGGGGGGGGGGGGGGCTTAGCCAGCGTGGGTATTTGCTGACGGGAATAACTAATTCATTGGCTACTTTGACTATTTATCAGAGTACATTCTTGCATTTATGACATTACAGCTAATCGAATAAAGAGGCCCAGGAATGCCGCATCTCCTTCTCGCTCTCTCAAAATGTGATTCTGCTAATGTGAAAATGACTCCTCCTCAAGTCAAAGCCCACTGGGCCCTTCCCCATCGGCCGTGTTCCTGCCGCGTTGCCCCGGCCGCTCGCTAACGCGCCGCATGGGCAGAGGAATTCGATATTGAGCTGTCTGGGCCGTGCCATCGAGGCCTTTAGTGTTAATGCTAATTCCAGTGCCATTGTGTTCCAACACAACAACAGCTGTGCGTACGCCGAAACACATGTGAGTGCACTGGAGAGGACAGATCCATCATCCGGGTTCCCGGCCGAGACACATGTCCCCCATTTTCTGACACATTTATGGGGGAAATATGTTAAAAAGGAACGGTGCAAAACAAATCCATGTCAATAATATATTTCCGCGCTTGATGTTGGCTCTGGACTTCTGAGGGAAAGCAGAAGAGGGGTTCTTCCAAGCCCTAAACCAGAAGTATGCATTTGCGACCGCAGTTTGCCTGAACATGGTTTCAGGGCTCTGATCCACCATTATATATGCAACGGTGACAGTAATTAAAGAGCGCTGCATCGAGGGGTCAAAATGAGGTGTAGAGCGACGGAGAGAGATGGCTTTGGACAAGATCGGGGCCGTAATTCAAGTCGTGATACAGCAGAAAGCGTTCTGTGAAATGAACAAACGATATCGGCTAACATCCGGGACGTTAATCATATCCAGATACAGTAGGAAGCGAATGACATCGATGATGCCGCAGGTGGGGATATTCAAGTGACCTGGAAACAAACAAAGGTCTCCCTCCCACGAGGTCGCGAGCTTCTCTCGAGCACAGCTAGAGCTCCTCTTCTCTCCGCCCCTCTCCCAACGGTGTAAAGTAATTAAGTACATTTACTCAAGTACTGTACTGAAGTACAATTTTGAGGTATTTTTTACTTTACTGGAGTATTTCCAATTTTCAGTACTTCTACTCCACTACATCTCAGAGGCAAATATTATGCTTTTACTTCGCTGCAATTATTTAAAAAATGTTGTTACTTTGCAGATACAAATTATTATTTTATAAAACATACATTAACCACATCAGCCCTATTTGAAAATAGCCGATCTACAAGTGAGCTTGTAGATCTGCTATTTTCAAACATGTTAGTACTTTTGGTACCTAAGTATATTTTGGTGCCAATACTTTTGTACCTTTACCTTGACCACAGGCCTTGTACTTGTTACAGAGTATTTTTATATTGTGGTGTTGCTACATTTACTCAAGTAAAACATCTGAGTACTTCTTCCACCACTGCCTTTCGTCCGTCCGTCCGTCCGTCCGTCCGTCCGTCCGTCCGTCCGTCCGTCCTTCCGCCCCAGACCCCACCCTGCAGAGAGACGGAGGGAGCAGTCGGGGGTGGAAGAAGAACAACCATTTGATCCCCTTGCTCCGGGGATCGGCAGGCCTACTCATCATCATCTATATCCTGTTTTGGGAAGGCAGGCCTTTTGAAAGCCATCTGCTGCTCCGTCCCAGCGGTATCGTCACACAGACGTGTACGAGAAGAGAGCATGCGAGAGAGGGATCAACCGCTGACCGGACTATACCTTTAGTACACGCAGCCCACTGAGCCATAGTCGGCTATTACAGTGGTTCTCAAACTTTTTCGTGCCAAGGACCCCCAAATAGACATTTATTAGCCCGCGGACCCCCATTTGAAAAGATAAGCCAGGGACCCCCATAATAGAAGATTTTTACAGCTCTCTAGCAGTGATTTTCAACCATTTTAAATTTCAAAGACCCCCAGTTTGACATGCATTAGGGCTACAGACCCCCATTTAATGGCATGTATGTCTCTGGGACCCCAATTCATATTGTAAAATCAATGTTAATTTAACTCTGAGAGTGTACAAATGGAACCAAATGGACCCGTTAGGGTCCATTTGGTTCCATTTGTACACTCTCAGAGTTACAGACCCATAAGGGTCCATTTGGTCCCTGTCCATCATTTAGCTGGGGACCCCCTGGAACCCCCTCAAGTACCCCTGGGGGTCCCCGGACCCCACTTTGAGAACCAATGGGCTATTAGACCTCCGTCTAAAACCGGGTTATAATTGGTCTAACAGTGAAAGTTTTTTAGCGGTCTAGGCTTGATTAGCTGTTTTTTAAGCGTCTGTATATAGACGTCTATATCATAGACGTGATTTCAACGGCTATAATATAGACGGTCTATAAATAGACGCTTAAATAACAGCTAATCAACGTCTAGGCTAAGCCTAGACCGCTAAACAACTTTCACTGTTAGTACCAATTATAACCCCGTTTTAGCCTAGCCCTTAGACGTATTTTAGACGTCTAATAGCCCGAAAAATGCTCAGTGGGAGGGTTCGATCGGTAGGAAAAAAACAAATAAACAGAGGGGAGACGTTTTCGCAACCACTCAAGACCTATGTATATCTTATCGCGTCAAATTGTCGACCTACAAACCTGTCGACCTACAAACTTGCGTGTGCTCGTGAGCTTGTAGATCTGCTGTTTTGCCATTTTTTTTCATTTAAAAAGGGACACATTACAGACACCAGGATTAATGTGGCAGCATACATTTCTAATTTAGCTGTTGTTGTGATACACAAAAAACAACAACATATTCCAAAAGGAAATAAACATTTCCAAAAAGGAGATATATTGAATTCAGTCTGACCAGAAGCAGCAGGGATAAAAACACATGCCCTACGGTGCAAAAATAAATCATGACCAGAGAGGGGATATTAATTAAAGCAGAAGCATGGAGGATCACCCCCCCAACCCCATCCCCCAATAGCAAATCGAACCCAGCATCAGTGGTGTAAAGTAACTAAGTACATTTACTCAAGTACTGTACTTAGGTACAATTTTGAGGTATTTTTTACTTTACTGGAGTATTTCCAATCTTCAGTACTTTTACTTCTACTCCACTACGTCTCAGAGGCAAATATTGTACTTTTACTCCACTACAACTATTTGAAAACTTACTAGTTACTTTGAAATTGTCAATTATCATTATAAAACATACATTAACCACTTTAGCCCTATTCTTAGGCTATTTGAAAATAGCCGATCTACAAGCTCACAACGCGTCGCATTGCGACGCGTTGTGAGCTTGTAGATCTGCTATTTTCAAACATTTTATTACTTTTACTTTTGGTACTTCAAGTGCATTTTGATACCAATACGTTTGTACTTTTACTCAAGTAAATTTAGAATTCCGGGCTTTTACTTGTAGCGGAGTATTTCTATATTGATACTTTTACTTAAGTAAAATATCTGAGTACTTTTTCCACCACTGCCTACACGTCTGATTATTGTGTTCAACATTTGCATTTATGGTTTCACTTTGTTTTGTGAAAAGGAAAAAAAGGAAAGTAAATTGTGACCATGCATGAATATATGAAAGGGAAAACTGAATACACGAAGGCATGTTCCAATCTGAATTCTCAGCACCCGCGGTACACATGTACATCCACCCACACGTCCACTGATCATATATTTATCGTCGGCCTTGTGGGAAAATGTCAGGTCAAAAACCAGATGATGCCTGCCTTGCAGTCAATTATTATATGATTGCATAAAAACGGCTTAAGAACACACACACACACACAAACGCATGCACGCACTGGCACACACACACACACACACACACACACACACACACACACACACACACACACACACACACACACACACACACACACACGCACACACACGCTGCAAAACAACAACAACAAAATGTAAAGGTAGACACGAATGACTGTTTTATAAGGGAATCGTCAAATTCAAATTAGACAGATAAAAGGCGAGTAAATGAAATGAGTGTCAAACGTGATTATGTCCAGAAGACAACTCCTACTGCATCTGAACCATACAGATGTGTTTTCAGACAACAAACACACATCCCACACAACGAGAAGAAAATGAGTGACGCAGAGAAAAGACCAAATCTGGTTCATTTGTTTTGTTATTACCTCTTTTGTTTGTTTTACGTCTAGTCCCAAACAGGATTAAGTGCAGATTTATTTGAAAATGGCTCTGTTAGCACAGTTTCGTGTGGGTTTATAATTTATTTCTCAGTGATCCATTGCAATGTGGCAAATTAGTATATTACATTTATTTTGACAAGCAGGAATGTGTGATAAGCATTAGCCTTTAGTTTAAAATTGGCAAGTGCTGACCTTTTTTTTTATACACTTGAGATTTTGAAGAGCTAAATAACTAAAAGATGCAGTGCCACGTCATTTTTTCTGTTCTTCATTCGTCTAAGAAGTCGACATCACTCCTCTAGACCACCGGATGTGGTTAGACATGTGCAGGGATGCCTGTGTACCTTTTTGGTTTCACATTGTACGCTGCAAGCATCTCTCTGGCAAACGGGTGGATAGCAACAGACTGACGTATCAGGATTCCATCACTTTGACTGAATGTCAAATAAAAAACAAACACTGCTTTGCACCCAAAGTGAATGCGCCTCAACAAGCAGGACGTTTGGAAGTATAGTCAAGAGAATGTGAAATGCAGCTAATTAGTTACGCCAGCATTGTTATTGTGAAGCAGTTTTATTAATAGGAGAAGTATTTTGAAAAAAAAATAAGCTATTTCCATTTGGCAAGGGAAACAGACGGATAGGGAGAGAAGTGCTTTGGTGAGACACTACAAGTGGGTGGTGAAAAAAGTATAATCCAGTAATGAGTAATGAGCTTCTGGATGTTTCCACAGAAAATACAGATTTTTAACACTTAAATGTACAGTTTTTGGAAGTAAACTATACGCAGGATTTATAACAGTAATACCCAATGATCATTAGTTAGGAGGAGCTAGGGCTGTGGCAAGCCAACTACAAGTTTGGTTCTTGTGGGAAAAGCCTTTTGCAGAATATATATGGGATGTTCGATATTATCGGCCTACCGATATTATCGGCCGATATTAGCATAAAAATCGATATCGGAAAATATCGGTATCGGTTTTTGATTTTTTTGATTTTTTTTTTTTTTTTTGTTACAGGGGTTCTTACTGTATGGTGTGTGTGATATGAAATTTGAGCTTACCCTAATCACAGTAATCCCCGGATATATTGGTATGGGTTGATATCGGTATCGGTAATTGAGAGTGTGACAATATCGATATATCGGTTATCGGCAAAAAAGCCAATATCGGACAACCCTATAAAATAGAAAATGGCTCTTGTGAAAAGAGTCAAACTTAATATCAAACTAACTTTTACCAATGTATTTACATATAGTACTTTATATAATGCAAAGAACAAGGTTTTTAACACACTTCATGCTTCAAGTACAGGCCTATTCAAAAAAAGATGACCCATTCCAAGAACATACCAGATAACAACACTGCTTCAAGTAAAATAAACTATTTTGACTGGATCAATTAATAATAATGTTGATATAACTCAGGTCAAAAACCAGATGATGCCTGATTATAGTCAATTATTATGTGATTGCAAATCTGTTGAAGTACACACAAAACACACACACACACACGCACGCACGCACGCACGCACGCACGCACGCGCGCACGCGCGCGCACACTCAGCTCACATACAGCGACAAACACAAGCCTGATTCATACGCCGAAAATAGCCGACCTACAAGCTCACAATGCATCCCATCCACGACATGTTGAGAGCTTGCAGGTCTGTCATTTTTTGGCGGGCCACGCCGTGGTGCCGACGGAGCATAAATTAGGCAACAAGCTACAAAAAGAAACGATAAGAAAATAAATAAATCTCAAGACAGACATGACTGAGGGAATCATCAAATTCAAATAAGGTAGATAAAAGGCAAGTCAGTGAAATGAATGACAAATTTGATTATGACCAGAAGACTACTGCATCTGAACCACACAGATGTGCTTTCAAACAAGAAACACATACAGCCCACACAACAAGAAGATGAGTGACGCGCAGAAAGAAATCACAGTTCACTTTTCATTTCTCATTTAAAATTTTTGCAGTCATTTTCTTTCTTTTTTTCAATTCCAAACAGGATTAAGTGTAAATTTAATTGAACGTGAATCTATTACTGTAGCAGAGTGTCATGTGGGTCGTATGAATCAATCCATTGCAGTGGGTCAAATTTGTATATTTGGACACGCAAGAATGTGTGATGAGCATATTAGCCTTTTTAGGTTTAAAATTGGCCAGCGTTTCGCAATCTTTTTATACGCTGGAGTTCAAAGTAACTAAATAATTAAGTTTGGTTCTTGGGGAAAAAGTCAGTTTTGCAGAATATTAGGAAAAAGGTTCTTGTTAGTAAGTCGCAAAAGTTTACAATAAAGATGACTCATTCCAAGACACGTAACTAAAATAAACACATTTCGACTAGATCAATTAATAACAATGTTTATGTAACTCTCTCTCTCTCTCTCTCTCTCTCTCTCTCCCTCTCTGTCACTGTGACCAATTGGGCCAGAATTGGCAACGTAGACATTTACACCAATCGTAATAAATAAATTGGAGTGGGGGTGGGGTGACGGGGGGGGGGGGGGGGGGGGGGTGTCAAGGTTGTCAGGGCTCATAATGTGCTCCATTAGTCAGTCACAGAGGAGAGGGAGTCGGCTCCCTCAGGAAGCAATTAGCCGGGCTGGAGCAGTGGCTAATAAAACACTCGAGGCCAGGGGACCCCACTGTGTGTGTGTGTGTGTGTGTGTGTGTGTGTGTGTGTGTGTGTGTGTGTGTGTGTGTGTGTGTGGAGAGAGAGAGAAAGAGAGAGAGGAATGTAGGGTTGCCCTATAGCTTGAATGGCAAACTGTGTGACACACGGTAGCAGTCCACAGCGACATCAGTCCTGTCCTAACGCTGTCAGGAGTGTCAACCCCATGCTTTACCGCAGGCCTCGTTGCCTTCCAGTTTAAATCCGCCCAATCAGTGTCGTAAAGTAACTATAAGTGCATTTACTCAATTACTTCACTTAAGTACAACTTCACGATAGTTTTACTTTACTTGAGCTTTCCCATTTCTTGATACTTTATACTTCTACTCCACTGCATTTAGGCTATTTGACAGCTTTAGTTGCTGGTTAACGTTACTTGCAGATTTAGTTTATTAACAATCTAATTGATCTACAAGCTCAAACTTTGCATAGCGACGCATTGTGAACTTGTAGAACCGCTATTTTTGTAAGTATAACATAGGGCTGAAGTGGTTAATGATCAATCATTATAATCCAGTAACATGATATATATGTTTCTAAAATGGCAATGGCAATAATGAGTACTTTTACTTTTGAGGAGTATTTTTACACTGTGGTATACTCTCACTCTCAAAATCTTGTACCGCCACAATTCTCTTTAAAACATGAAAAACATTGTCATTGTGTTTTTGCCCATCAGCTTGTTTTAACCGGTCAAGTTATTGTAAGGCTATTATGTGAGGAATGTGTAGCTTGAGCAGTGCAGTGAGGATGGCAGGGAACCATATTCCCATGGTGGAAGGCCCATTGCCCTCAGCAGGGAGCCTGTACAGTCCCAGAATAAAGAGAGTCCAGCAGCAGCCACTAAAGCCGGATTTATACTTGGTTGCGCGCCTGTGTCGTGCACTGAAACTAGTAGATCTACAAGTCCCCGACGTGTCACACTGCGACGTGTTGTGAGCGTGTAGATCAGCTGCTTTCGATGTGCGACACCGCACGCAAAACTAAGTATATCAAGCCCTTAAGAGGATCCAAAACAACCACCTCCTTTTGTGGTGAGGCGAGCACCGCGTTACATTAGGCCCTCAGCTCCAGCATCCAGTCCTTGCCAAAGCCCCAGACAGCAGACACAACAAAACCAGCCTGTTTAGGAAACAAAGCCCAGGGAATGCCACTTCAAACCCCCTTTGCTGCGGGAAAGCAACAGGGTGAGAAGAGATGGAAGGAGAGGGAGAAAAAGACTAGAGAGACGAAGCAAAGGAGGTGGAGGAGGAGAAGGAGGAGGAAGAAGATCTGGTGGTGGATTTAAGTGGAAGCATATTGACAAGCTGTGGACAGCAGACACTTCTCTGCGTTCGGATGCCCAGTCGAGCTCCAAACGTTTCTTCTTGAGGATCTTGTTGAAAAGTTCGGTCGATGACGGCACGCACTTGGGGATCCACACTTCCACCCTGCAGTGACGTTTCCGCGCGCCTTATTCACTCTCTAAAAGCTGCCGTTTCCTTTTAGGATCTGGTGGAAGGTGATAACTTGTGAGCATCATAAACAAGAGTTCATCCGGTTCACTGGCTTGGCAAATATCGAGGCCTGTTTCTTCCTTGAAGCTGCCATTCGTCACACGACAAAACAACTGCTAACGATTCCCTCTTAAAACGTCTCATTCGTACGACGACACAATACGTTATATCTTAACATGATCAACGTTCATTAAGCACCACTTTACAAACTAGCTCCTTCGTTACGCTGGAAAACAAAATGTCAACAATAACAAAGAATAACGTCCCGAAAGCAAGCTGAAGGACTAATTTCTCTCACATCGAGTCACAGGGAATTAATTTGAGCCGTGCGTGGTTTTATTTCAAAGCATTAAAAAACACCAGACATGGCCCTGTGTGCAATTCGGTTGCCCTGTTAGAAAGTTGGCCTTCTAGTTTTTCCTTGAAACACTAAAAAGCTATTATGTGCCATACAGTATGAATTAAGGCGGCTTGGTGAGTTCCCTTTGGACCACTGCGGAGGAAATGAATGGTGTGGAAAATGGGGAGGCATAACTACCAATGACCTCCGTTAAATATGAGATGTAGGGAAGGACTTCTTCTTGGAATGTCACTGTGGTCAACCCAATAGATCCCCGACAAACATGATGTGCTTGCATGTGCACGCCAAATGCAATTAGCCACACCAGACACACACAAACACAAAGGGAATTTTTCAAAAAATCGGATCCGAGCCCAACTGGCCAAACTCAGTTCAACATAAACAAGTCTTTACAATATAAGCCTTCCAGGAACCTAATTAGAGAACGGCTGAAGCAAAGCAGAGGGGAAAAGACAATGAAACTCAGGTGCGCCGTCAACCCCTTGTTTAATACGAGTGTCGTGCTTGTATTGATTGACCACGTATAGAATGCCTACATTGTCTTTATTTTTATTGAAGATAGCTACCAGACTGAATAGAAAAGTACAATTAGAATTGCTAATTGATAGATTTTTTTTAGCTGTAAAAAAAACATATTTATTGTATTTTGTATTTCTCTTCAATGTCGTTTTATATTATAATTCATGTAAAGCACTCTGAATTGCCTTTGTGTACTGAACGTAGTGTACAAATAAACGTACGTCGTCTGCATTTAGATCAGTCACCCTCTTAGGTTACAACATCGACCAAGCGTAACATCAAGGAACTTTCACTGCAAGAGCAGCGTGCAGCTACGAGTGAGACGCGCTGAACATTATTTTAAACCCTAAAGAGCTCTTCCTCTAAGTAGAGGGTGGACAGTGATAGCTGTGGATCTCTCAGCTGAAGGGCCCCAGCGGTGTGAAGTTGTTTATTGAGGGAAAACACCCGCACAAGTGTATGTGCACGCGTGTGCATGTGTGTGTGTGTGTGTGTGTGTGTGTGTGCACACAGTATGTGCATGTGCATCCGTGTACGTAGGCCCTATGTGTTGTATCATACATGGAAACCGAGGTGTGTCCACAGGCCAGATTTTCACACGCTGTGTGGTCCTGCCTCCAGAGGTGTGGAGATGAACAACCTCACCCTTCGTCAACAGAACAGGAGAGCGCGTTCCACGGAATCTTGGCGGAGCGCTGGCCGTGCTTTTTCTTTTCTTTTCTTTTCCTTTTTTCTTTTTCTTCCCAGAGAACAGTGGTGGAAAAAGTACTCAAATGTTTTACTTAAGTAAAAGTACCAATGCTGCAATACAGCAATACTCTGTTACAAGTAAAAGTCCAGAATTAAAAATGTACTTGAGTAAAAGTGCAAAAGTATTGGCATCAAAATATAGTTAAAGTACCAAAAGTAAAAGTTCTAAAATATTTGAAAATAGCAGATCTACAAGCTCACAACGCGTCGCGATGCGACGCGTTGTGACCTTGTAGATCGGCTATTTTCAAATAGCCTCGGTATAAAATAGGGTTGAAGTGGTTCATGTATGTTTCATAATATCATAATTTACATCAGAAAAGTAACTCGTAACTAAAGTTTTCAAATAATTGCAGTGGAGTAAAAGTACAATATTTGCCTCTGAGATGTAGTGGACTTAGTTACTTTCCACCACTGCCAGAGAATGACTCAATGTTGCAAGAGAGAGAGAGTAAGAGGAGGCAACCAGGGAGCTTCGGTTCTATACTCCCTGAGACCTGAGGGAGCCAATGGCAGGCCTGGGATAGAAGAGATGAGTCAGCAGACATGAGAATGAGGATGCTGCCACTTCGTCCGATGATGTCATGAGGAGAAAGCACAAGATGAGAGGGAGTGCGGAGAGGGAATGGGAAAGACCCCACAGCCGCCGAGAGAGAGCAGGCGAAGAAGGTGGGGTCAGGGGGCTATTAGGGAGTTCTTCTACATACTATATAGCACATCCTCCACGACTGGAACAATCTGGGTCAGGCCTCTCTCTCCTCTCTCCTCGTCCCCCTCCTCCTCGTCCCCCACCCTCCTCTCCTCTCCTCCTGTCTTCGGGGGTCTCCTGGCCTCAGCTCGGAGGTCTCCCCGGCGCACATGTTCACTCCGTGGGCAGCTTAGAGCGATTAGCCAGGCCCTTCCTCTGTGACAGGTGCACCGTCACGCTCTCACGCGGGCCAGGCGAAGCCCCCCCCCTCCCACCCCAGGTCTGCCACTGCAGTCCCAGGACACCCGCTGCCATCCCTGCCCCTGTCTGTCTGTCTGTCTTTGCATGCATGGAGACGAGCTCAGCGAGGTGGGAAGACGCGCATGCTGACCAGCGGCGGACAGTATAACAAAGTACATTTACTAGTAAATTTTTTTGAGTATCTGCACTTTAGTTGAGTATTTGTATTTTTGGATACGTATGACTTTTACTCAGCTACATTTCAAAGACAAATATTGTACTTTTTAAACCACTACATTTCAAGGAAGTGAAAAAGTTCATTACCAGTTAATCCCTTATTCCGTCTTTCAAATCCTCCTATCCACAAGTTTCCTAGGGCGTCGTGGGCATCACTTCCTGTCGATGTGATCAGGTATCAGGGATCAAATCGACAGGAAGTGATGCCTACAACGCCCTAGGAAACTTGTGGATATATCAAAATTGGGAGGGCGGACCAAGGTCACGTCACTCTGACATAACCATATCTCTATGACAACATACCATAAACAAATCAACGGCCACGTCACTAGCGAGATAGCGATCTCCATATATGGGCATAAAAGGGACACAGGTAGACAGACAGAAACTAACAGACATCTCCATATATGGGCTCAAAAGGGACACAGAGAGACGGGTACAACAGGTACTCTGACAAAGCCCCCGACACCATGACTCCTCAGACATATTGGTCTGATCTGCAGTGCTTCGTAGGTGCGAACTCTATAGTGAAAATAGCAGGTCTACAAGCTCACAACGCATCGCATCGTGACGCGTTGTGAGCTTGTAGATCTGCTATTTTCACTATTTCACTACTTCAAATTTTGGGGGGAAATGTGCAAAAGTTTATTCAGCAATGTATTGATATTAAAAATGAAATGAAAATGACAATGTACTTGTACTGTTAAATACTTTTAAGCTTATAGCCTACTCCAGTACATAAACTCAAGTACAAATTTGACACTATCTGACCAGGAGTATCTATACTTTGAAGTACTGGGGTTGAGTGCTTTGTCCATCACTGATGCTGACACACAGGAGGTGGAAAGGCAGGAGGTCTGTTACTGAAGGTGGGAACTTGGAAGAAAACCAGTCGAGGCAATAGACACCTCTGCAGAGACAGAAATCATACACATGAGACATTTCAATTCTTCGTCTGCACTCTGCAGCAAGGTAGGACAGAGCCTACATATTACTGTCCGATCCAGTCGGCATGATGTTTTTGCATATTGGTATTGATATTGAAACCCAAGATGTCTTCCATAATTTATAGCCTATGGGTTAACCACAGCCAGTGGCATTTTCTCAAGAAGAAATCACACATGGCCAACATAAATTATGGACTTGAAAGTTAAAACATTCAAATAAAACAGATATTAGACAGACCACATGAAGTATCTGGGATTCTGTGAAAACTAAAGGGCCCCGCTAAGTCTTTTTCTACACTTTAAATGGCCTGTAATTACTTTGCGTCTCAGGGAATCAACTTTGGTTTTTACAGTTGTAAGCACTTAAAGGAAAATTATATTCTTGGCACCTGAACTCCGCCATGGCACAGCTCCGCCGCTTCCCAGGTCCAGACACCAGTCTGATGGAAAAAACACCGGCAGTACTGTGGCAACCCTCGGCGTTTGGCAGCCAACACGTTGCAGCCAACGGCACAGAGACCATAAGAATCGTAAAAAGAAAAAGGAAAAAAATCCAGACATGCTGTCTGTCTGCTTTTCTATTTGTATTCTAGATATGTACTGTATTGTGGCATTTATTACGGGGAAGGTGGATGTAAATGATAAGAATACTACTACTACTAATAAATGTATTAGTAGTAGTAGTAGTAGTGTAAGTAAATGTATTTTTTTATATACAGTATATATATATATATATATATATATATATATATATATATATATATATATATATATATATATATATATATATATATATATATATATATATATATATATATATTACAGTTTTTAGAAACTGTAATTGAATGAAAATAATAATAATGATTGCAACCAGCCGTGGCGATTGAGTGGAGCCAGATGATGACATAAGCAAAGAAGGAGCTCATAACAATGTTCAGGCTGCACACAAGAAGCGCAATACTTAGTTGGCTCTGTACTTGGTGAGCTATTTTTCTCCCCTCTAAACCAAATCTCTTCACCAAAAACAGCCGATCTACAGGTATGAGTAACATTCAAGAACCACATCGAGATAAATATGAATTTAATTTTTTTTCCCAATCCCAAAGTGCCAATGACGTCTAACACGTCCAAACCGCGTTTACAGCGTTTACGCTAGATGGCGCTGTTCCCCAACCTATGAGCCACCATTTCGCTCTCAGGCACACACACAACCAGGAGATCACGTGATTGCAGGATTTCCTCCGCCATTCACTTCCTTGTTATAACATTTGGAAAAACGCCTGTATCTCGCCTCCCTGGTTTTACTCTGATTTTTTTGACGAGACACGCTATATTCAACGGCCTATAACAAGCGACCGGGGGGTCGCGATGATTTTTTTATTTCTATCGATGATACTGGAGATAAATATTCTGTGACTACGCTGGCACTGTTGGCAATTATTTATGTATTTACTTGGCACTGAATGAGTTAAGATTGAGCTTAGATTCTGTCTCTAGACATCTATACTTGGTCTCTGAACTAATGAGTTAACTTATCAACATATCAGTAAATTAATATATCCCATCATGTCAATTAATCGCTTAATTAAACTCAGGCACATTGCCATTCCATTTACAGCTTAGCAGCTTGATTCTAGCATACTGAAAGTACTGCAAAGTGATGTCTATTACTGGCACACAAGACTGTGTGCCAGTATTCTGCTTAATTGTATTTCTTTTTTGAGCACACGCCTTACATATATTTGATATTCTTGTATGACTTTCCCCTTTGTTTCGTTCCCTATTCTTATGACTATATTTTTGTAACTGCAAATTGTTGGAGCTTGCTTAGAAAATAATTTCACCCACTCGTTTACACCTGTAAATGTGCTACTGTATGTAACAATAATCTTGAAGTTGAGTTGAAGTTGAAACACAGCAAAATGTGACAAGATCTCGTTCATATTGTGTAGAAAACATGTCTTCAAGCAGTGGACAAACAAAGTACTCAACCCCAGTACTTCAAAGATACTCAACTGCAAGAGAGAGTCGCTGTGCCAAATTTGTACTTGAGTTAAAGTATTGGAGTACTGGCTTTTAAAAATACTTTAAGTATTCGAATGTACAAACTACAAAATACATTTTCTTTTTAATATCAACGCATTGCTGTATTAAGATTTTCATATTTCCCCACAAAACTCAAAGATTTTCCAGAAATCTTCTAAAAGATATAAATATTAGTGAGAATAGCGGATCTTCAAGCTCAGCGAGCTTGTTGATCTGCTATTTTCACTATATTTCAAAATAGGTGGTTGATTCATAATGTACTTTTTACCTTCCTAGAAACATGGTGGAGTGAACGTCATATATAGCCAACCCAAAAATACAAATACTTAAAGTAAAGTACAGATCCTCAACAGTACAGTACTGTTAAATGTACTTTGTTACTGTCCATCACGGATCTTCAGCAGTTCAGAGTGAAACAGTCACGCACACCACACTTCAGTCCAAATGGCCCTATGCTATGCTAATTAATGAGCCCAGGTGAGTGTTTGAACCTCAAATGAAACCGTGGATGCAAATGTACCCTTTTTTTTGCATCTTATTTTGCATTCAAAACATCCTGGTATGCTTTGACAAATGGAGAACAGACCAGGATGCATGCTAGAAAAGAGAGAGAGAGAGCGTGGAAACTTTTGAATAACCAAATAAGTACGGTTCACCTCGATGCGTCTGTGATATGGTGGAGTCATTTGTCCATGCAAAGTGACCCACTTGGAGCGATGCTTATCGCTACACATGTTACTGTGGCAGCAGAATAGGGAAATGAATCACCCGCATGGCATGGCAGTTATTTGGCACCGGGATGAACGCTCTATATACTTCCCTGTTCTCTTTACCAGTAAGTTGTTTTGGGTTTACAGTATGCCGCCCGCTGCTGCACACATTTACAGTATGTCCAAAAAAAAACGACTGCAAACAATTGTGCACATGCAACATTATTGTGTGAACAGTCACCTCACTCGTACAAATTGTTTGGTGTGTGCACTGTTATATCTGCTGAATATAGATAGGCCTACTGCACAGCAGGTATATTTAAAACTCTCCTTTTCATACCCAGGCTGACCCCTCCCCCTCTTTCTCTCTCTCTCTCTCTCTCTGTCATGCGCACACATACAGACAGACACACACATACGCACGCACGCATGTATGCACACACACACACGCACACAACCACGCACGCACACGCACACACGAGCATGCACGAGCATGCACGCACGCACACACATGCAAAAATGTACTGTTGAAAGTTATTGTTAGTCCTGTTGTTTAAACATTAAGCCCTTGCGGCAGCGCACCCCATCCTCTCCTCCGCTCTCCCTCATACACACACACACACACACACACACACACACACACATCACCCCCCCCCCCCCCCCCCCCCCCCCCCCCCCCCCCACAGCTCTGTCCCGGGGAGGCGAAACCCAAACCAGAGCACAGCGAGTTCTCTCAACTCCTCAACCTCTCAACACATCCTCAGCACTGCCCTTTGAAAATAAACCACGCCGGCCAGCCCCCCGTCTCCACTCTCTCGGCCTCATGTGTGAGCGCACATGCCCCGCGCTCCGCTGGGACATCTCTGGAGGCTTCCCCCGCCGCTGTTCCAGGAAGCAGATGTGTGAGTGGTGGCGAATCACGCACGAGGCTTCGCTAGGCAATGTGCGGACCATCACTCTCGCGGTTGCGGCGCAGAGAGGGGAGGTGAAAAGGTGCGCTCGTTTTCACGGAGTCGCCCCGGACCTGGCAGCCGCCAGGCAGCGTTTCGCCAAAAGGTCTGATCAGTGTCGTATTCGATGGCGTATGGCTCCATTTGATCAAACGTCAGAAACCCGGATTGGACGCAGATTGCAGAACTGAGAGATATTTGACATGACAAATGGGCCGATGTAAATGAATGTAGATGACAATGGTGGGAGAATAATGGACCACAAGAAAAATGGAGGAAAATGATTCAAACAATAAGATACGCACACCCACATGTAAACACAGTCTCATTGAAAAATTTAGTGATGTGATATAGACCAGTGACACATTACTGCAACTTCCCACACTCTCCAACATGTGGAGAGATGCAAATCCAGATGGCTGAAGGATAGCATTTTTCTAAGATTCACCACCTAATGATGCAGTCTCTCTCTCTCTCTCTCTCCATCTCTCTCTCTCTCTCTCTCTCTCTCTCTCTCTCTCTCTCTCTCTCTCTCTCCCTCTCCATCTCTTTCTCTATCTCTCTCTCTCTCTCTCTCTCTCTCTCTCTTTCTCTCTCACACACACACACACACACACACACACACACACACACACACACACACACACACACACACACACACACACACACACACACACACACACACACACACACACGTGTGCGCGCACATACACATATACGCACACATCTGAATACCCAAAATGACCCAGAGAATGTTGTTTTTGTATCAGGTGAACAAGGATGACAGATACATGAATAATAATCCTGTGGACCACATGAGGAGAGTGGGAGCTTTGCCTCTCCTCTGATGCAGAGAATATGGCTCAGTGAAACCCAGATGGTCAGCTTTACCAGATTGAGCTGATATTAAAGGTGGATGCAACCCATAGGCCAGTGGTTCTCAAACTTTATTTTAATTCCAAGCACCCTCGTAACTCTGAAAGTGTACACATTTGGTCCCATTTGATCACTTTTTTTTTCTTTTACAATGTTTTTATCCCACGATTTTGCAACCCTTTTTTCACCCAGTGCCAATTGTCTAAGTGATCCTGGGCGCTACACTCCCCCTGCTAGCCTAGGGAGCCCAGAGCCGAGCTCATGCCTCCTTCAATGCATGAGAGCAACTGGCCTTCTTTTCACCTGACATTTCACCATTTGATCACATTTAGAGGGTCCATTTGGAACCCCCCTCAAGGAACCCTGAGGTTCCCTGGCTGGACCCCATTTCGAGAACCACCGCCCTAGGCTGATTTTGTTGTTTGTTTTCCAGCTGAGGTTAAAAAGTACAGCAGGGTAAACACATGGCAGGCTGCAAGAGACTAACATGTATAAAGGGTGTGTTAGATTTAAGTGTGTCAATGTGCATTGACAATACTTTCGACTACAGTCTATGCTTGTACATTGGCACACACATAACTCATTATTAACCCATTAAGACCGGGAAAACAAAATCGTGACAATGTGTGCAAATCTTTGAATATAAATTATATATACATTTTTAACTCAAATCTTTGCTTCTGGGGGTCCCTGGAACTAAATATTTGGAGATGGGGGATACATATAATTTTGGGTGGTCCTTGACATGAAAAAAGTTTGAGAACCACTTTTCTTTAAAAAAAACGGACATTTGTAGAATCCCCCAGAAGCAAAGATTTGAGTTAAAATGATATACTTATTTAAAAAACGTATACATTCAAATATTTGCACCAATTTTCACGATTAAAAAATAAATAAATAGCCGATCTACAAGCTCGTAGCGCGACACTCAAAAAGTCATGAATAGTAGCCTAATGCAGGTGTAAGACCATTGTGTTTGTATTGTGTTATAGGTATAATGCATAGTTTTCTATGCATTTTGGGGGTTTTGGGGGGTTTGACCCCCTTAAGAAAAAATCTGCCGCACGGCTTTGCCGTGCACCCAGGATAGGTATGCCTTATTTTAATCTCTGGGAGTTGGCAACCCTAACCTTGCCATACCTTAGCTTTTGCTGAACTGACGCCACTGTGCTATGAGCTTGTAGATCATGTTGCGTAGATCTGCTATTTTTGAACAGCCCAAGTTAAAAAGATAAGATAATGGTTAAAGTGGTTAAAATCTAAAATGACAGATGATTTCCCGGTCTTAATGGGTTAACCATAATAATAGTGTCCCTATTCTGGGAACATAATAGGCGAACATTCAGCAAAAATAGACAAACATCAGGTGGAAATAGCATACCTATAAGCTACCACATGCCATAACGCTTTGCAAAGCTTAGTGTGTACATCTCTCAGGGAAGAGATTTGGTGTAGAGGGAAAAAAGGGAGGGGGCGAAGTAGGTTTAAGTAATTCATTTGCTGAATTGGTGTTTTCCTGCACAGCCATGACTCTGTGGCAGAAGCCTGTCTGATCCATTGTAACAGAATTTAGGAATTTAGAATTTCTGGTGTTGGAAGTGCAACATTTGAAAACCACTTAAGCCCTATTTTATTTCATGTCGTATGATGGTGTTGCTTTGAGAAAATAGAAGATCTACAAGGCCACGTTTTGCATCACAATGCGCTGTGAGCTTGTAGCTAGCTATCTTTGGTATTTTTGACAAATTTCTGCCTATAATGGCATGCCCGAAATAGGGACGCCTATTTTCTAGCTTGTAGATCTGTTATTTTTGCTTTCTTGGAAAATGTATGAAAAACTAATCACCCATGATTACATGTCCCTTGCCCAAAATACTGACACCACGTTGTGTTTAATTCTGAAGATATACAGTAGGGAAACAAATGCGTGAGTATCACCGCAGTGCTTCTTAACACTCATTTGCCGTGATTATGGGCTTACTGCTCTGTGGGCCCGTTGGTAGCAAAAATAGGGATGCGAGGATACGCAAGCATCTCAAGTCAGGAATACTAAGTGTGTGTGAGGACAGTGGTCTCTTTGACGTCGCATGCAGCCCTGTGGGGCGTACTGTGTGTGAAACAGCCAGTCGTCCATTCTGACAGCAGACTGACTCAAGGACAGAGGAACTTGTTATCATCATGGCTGAATTATTGTATACACCAAAAAGGAGGGCTACGCCATGGACGGAGGGGGGCGGGGGAGGGGGTGGTTGGGGGGGGGTAGTTGTGGGGGGTGGCGGGGGCCTGCATGTGCGTCAAAACCCCCCGATAAAGGAGACAGAGACTTCAGTGAAGGAACAGATTTCTAGAGATGAGGAATAGTTCACAAAGCCCACCGCTCGCCTTGTTTCCAAACTCCCTCGCATCCCATTACCATATTGCTTTTATGATTATCAAAAAGCCTGTTTATGGAACATGACGGCAGAGAGAAAGCATATGCAAAGTTAATAGAATATTCATTTGATATTTTTCTTGGTGTTTCCCATAGAGGATGCACATGTCAAATAGTGGCTTCTCTGGAGCTGATTTGGGTGCAGTGGATGGGGGCCTATAAGGCAAAGTGGGAACAAATGCAAAAGAAAAATGGCCCAACATCCCTTTTCAACTTGTTCGCTGCTTCGATGTCTTTCCAGGCCCCTATCTCCAATCCTGTTTAAATTAGAGCAAACAATGAAATCATGAGGCAAATCGTGTAGCCACGCAATTTATGTCACATCGGTCCAAGCGAGATGTCCCCAGCAGAGGAGATGTCGTGATATAAGATCCGCCTCAAAAACAGCACAAAAAAAAAGAAAAGAGAAGAAAGAAGAAAAAAAAAAAACACTGGCCTGCATGACTTCCTCTCTTCATTCCTGTCCAGTCTTTCATTCCTCTTCCTCTCTCCCTCTCTTGCCACCTCTTTCTTTCTTTTTTTTTTGCAGCACAAAGCCGGATGAGGGTCATCTTACCGATGTCCTCCGTTACGATGCAGAAATCCACCGTTTTGGCAGCGCCCTGACCCTGTTAACATCTCAACTTCACAGAGTTGACAGGATCTGCCTCTCGTCTCTCCACCACAGCCGCTCACAACACTCCCCAAAATCTCCCGATGACTAAATCAATAATCGCTACTCTCAATGAAATCATCACGGAGGACTTTGTTTTTTAAAACCACAACTTAGCGTTATAGGCTAACGCTCCTCAACGAGCACCAAAAAAAAAACAATAAAATTAAAGGAAAAAAAAAGGTCTCATTGAGATGACACCTAAACAACATTTGCAGTAATTGTTTGCTCTGTTCTTGCAAACTTTCCGCCCAACATTCTCCCTACTGTGCGACTGATTCCGGCACAGCACCGCACGCTCGTTTGAGTGGGCAGTATTTCCACCGTGACTGTGTGACACTTCCTTTGACTTCTGCGTGTTGCTGTATCGTCGGTGAAGTGGGTGTTCTGTGGTTGTATTGTGACATAGTGTATTGTTTGTTTGTGTGCGTGTGGCTTTTTTTTAAAACTTTTTTTTTGGGGGGGGGGGGGCATACACCTATGAGAGTGTGAGCTTGTGTGTGTGTGTGTGTGTGTGTGTGTGTGTGTGTGTGTGTGTGTGTGTGTGTGTGTGTGGGTGGGGGAGGGAGGGAGGCACGGTTTTTGCAGCCTGATATTCTGGGAAAGGCGGGGTGGCGTTGTTGACCCACCTGCTCCCTTCTCTCTTCAGCTGGATCTAGTCGGATTTCAGCAGCTGCATCGCCTCACAAAGCGCCTCTTTGTAATCATCCCAAGGCACACAAATACAACTGCAACGAGGAGACGAGAGAGGAAGGAGAGAGGGAAGATGGACAGAGAGGAGACAGGGAGAGGGGGAAAGGGGGGTGGGTGGGGGGTGGCGGCGTTGGGGTTATAGCGGCTCCGCTATAGGCTAGCACCACCACCAGCGTCCCTGTCAGTGCATTATGTTTCAGCAGAGTTACAGTACATGCTGTAGCACAGTGGTTGTCAATGTGGGTTTCAGGGACCCGCAGGGGTCGGGCCCCTGGGGGTCCTTACTATATCATAACATTTTTAACCACAGTTTAACCACTATAAACCTATACATCAGCTATCTGAAAAAATATTATTTTTAAAAAATATATTTTTTATAATATTATTTTTTAAACATTTTAGCAGCACAAATTTGCAAGCTTGTGCGGGGGTCATCCCTGGCATGAAATATTTTCTGATGGGCATCTGTGGCCAAAAACGACCACAAATGTTGGTGTCCACTCCACTGCTGTAGCATACTATAGGCATACTTATGAGGTACGTAGTTATGTTATGCTGCCTGCAGTCCCCCTCCCATCCCTTCAATGCCTATAGCACTCTCATACAGTACATACACCTACATGGACACACTACACAGAACCACACACCATATGCTCACACGCACATTGACGCACGCACACGCAGACACACACACACACACACACACACACACACACACACACACACACACACACACACACACACACACACACACACACACACACACACACACACACACACACACACATGCATACAAACGATGTACCTCCTATACTGTACCATTATTCAAATAAGAGGCCTGTACGTAAGTCGCATGCAAAGCTGCTTTGCAAATATACACAGTGAAACCCTCAGAGTTGATTTAACTCAGTGTTTTTGTACACTCTTAAATTCGAGTTTTACTGCACAGTAAAAAAAATCCTCAGTGTTAATTAATTTGTAACTCAGAGATGGGACAATCTGATTACATTAACACTCTCTCTCTCGAGTGTGTTCTGAGACAGAGAAGGACGCGGCGAAGGCTGGGACTCAGATACAAAGTGACAGGAGCTGAAAAGTATGGCCCATTCGTTTCCCATTAGCTAAATTTCCCCCTGGCACTCTCACTGGCAACAGATCACACCCATCTGGCGAATGCCACGTCAGATACATGTCATGTGCACGACACATGGTTACGGCCCGGCCGTGGCCCTGTCTCCAAGACGCTATAGCGTCTCGACCACAAGACCCCCAAGTTTAGGTTTTTGGGGGGCATTTTTTGGTCCCCAAGGTTGTCACCTCCCTCGAATAAGGCCCTGTTCTCTGCATCCTGTCTACAGTGGCTGTATGGTCCCCTGGGGGTCCCTGGGACCCCAGACTCCATCTCTGGTGGCAGAGGCGTCACTGGGAGATTAACAACGGCAGCATTTTACTGCCATCATAAATATATAGACCTGAACATGAGGCCCTGAGGCGAGATGGTGGAGGTGGGGTGGTGGGTTATGTTCCAGCGTTATTTTTGATGGAAATGGGAAAAGAAATTCCGTTGTTCTAATGGATCCAACAATGTAGTTATTATTTTGTCACAAGCTCTTGTCAATACTTTTCATTGGTTAAATATGTATAAAATCCACAAACAGACAACGACGTAGGGCATTCATTTATTGGAAAAACATACAGGGTCTCTGCCCGACAGCAACAACATACACATATACTGCGTGCGCGCGCGCGCACACACACACACACACACACACACACACACACACACACACACACACACACACACACACACACAGACACAGAGACACACACACACACACACACACACACACACACACACACACACACACACACACACACACACACACACACACACACACACACACACACACACACACACACACACACACACACACTTTACCCAGCAGTCTGCTACTATGTTACCAGTGATGGAAACTAAGTAGGCTACTGTAATTGACTGTAATTTCGAGTTACTTTTATTTGACTTGAGTATTTTTTTTTTTGATACTTTGTACTACTCCACTACATATCAGAGGCATATATTGTACTTTTTACTCCACTACAATTATTTAGTTTAGTTGCTAGTTACTTTGCACATTTAGATGCTTAGCCTACAAAAGATACATTAACCACTTGAGCCAACCACTATTTCAAACAAAGTTTGACTTACTTTAGGTACTGTACCGTAAGTATATTCTGATGCCAATACTTTTGTACTTTTGCTCGAATAAAAAGGTACTTTTTCCACCACTGGCTGTTGCCATGCCTACATTGAAAGACTTCTGACAGCCATATCATTGTCGTATGAAGGATGATGCATGGATTTGCAGTGACACGTACAACACAGTGCATAAAAGCAGCTCTACTTGTCTGCAGAGCGCCGTAAAGCAGCATCTTATTAAGTCAAGGACCTTGCTGTCTGATTTACAGTCCACTTTCAATCTTTGCAAAGCTGCCTCAGGGGCTGTCATTAGCAGACAGACACGCCACATAGCAGCAGGGGGACGGGGGGGGGGGGTCTAATATCCCTCTAAATCAATCAATATAACACAGATTCGTTGAAAAACTGGGTAAAAGTGAAGGCACATATCGCTGTGAAACAATAAATCAGTCGAGAAACCTGTGATAAACTGCACGGTATACCCTACGTTCACAAAGAGAGAGACAGACAAAACAACACGTGTGTACAGTGTGTACTGTGTGTGTGTGTGTGTGTGTGTGTGTGTGTGTGTGTGTGTGTGTGCACACACACACACTCATTCAGAAAGTGAAGCCAAGGTGAGCACGGAATGGAATCAAATGTTGTTGATTTGATCAACTTCAGCAGAGATGTAATTTCATCTGTGTGTTGATCATATTTAGAGCTGAACAGAGAGGTTGTTACAGTAGAGGTTAAACACTGTGAACCTCTCTGAGGTCAGACCTGTCCCAACAGCTCACATTTAAAACTTAAACCCTTTATTCTTAGTAAAAACGGACCTGCGTTGCGACTGTACTTGGCGCACTCTTTTGTCACTTTACACCAAATCTCTTTGCAACAGGTTGTGAGCCTGAAGATGAACTATTTTTGAACGTTTTTTTACATTTATTTTCATTTAGAGTAGCCAATTTTTTTTTACCCCTTTTTTTTTTACCCCTTTTTCTCCCCAATTTAGTCGTTATGCCAATTGATTCCTCTTAGTGTCACTGCTGTCGTACCCTACTGACTCACCTGCCAGTGAGGAGCCCCCACCAGGAGGAAGTAGAGCTTTCGTCCTACTCCTCCCGCCCCACACTCCCCGCTGACAGGTGCCGCCCCAGCCCGTAGGAGTACATGCAATGACCATTATCATCAGCCTCCCCGCCCCGGCTTCCCTCCCCCGAACACGGGCCAATTGTGTTCGTGTAGACGCTCGACAAAGCCGGATGCACCACGGTGGATTCGAACCCACAACCTCCGTGGTGGTGGGCAGTGACTTTACCACTGCGCCACCCAAGCGCCCCTTGGAAAGTTTCTGAAAGTGAAAGTGGTTAAGTGTTGTCTGTAGGTTTTGGAAATATTGAAGTTATAAGAGCTTGTGACCAAATAATAACTACACTGGAACACAGGTTCTTTTTCCCATTTCCTTATAAGTAACAGTTTTGGACATACAAGGTTCCCGCCCGACGGTGATGATATGGTCCGTGCACTAACTAACTGGCTGGGGCGACCAGGCACCCCGTACGTGCATTAAGCAATAATGACCCGCTCCCCATTGATTATCCTGCTTATTACACGGCTACTTAATAAAGAAATGAATAAATGGACCCAAAAGTAACAACAAAACGAAGGATTTCATCGCTTGCAGTAATGAAAGTAGTCCATTCATTTATGCCAGTATGGTCGCCTCGCAAAACAAGAGGAAGTGTTGATCAAATAGAATGACTTTTAGGTTAACTGAAGTGTCTATTTCTCGCTTCAAAGTTTTTCAAAAACATTCTTGAGAGCAATGTTTAGCTGTAAATGACATTGTGCGTTTGTTTACATGGCTGCCATGTTTGATACGGCACAAAGTCAAGCAACACAGGTTGATATGGACCAGGTGCTCCGAGCCTTTGACTAGTCAGCGCTCTGTTATTGAGTTCAGCGGTCATTATTCAAAAATAACACACCTCTGAATTCAGTGATTGACCAATCAGAAACAAGCATTATCTGGACTAATATAGATTTGTGTGACTGAATAAGAGAAGGTGCAAAAGAGAATTCCCAAGCCAGGAATCTACAGGGAAAGTCGAACTCCTTTGAGAGAAAGAAAAGGTCAGACTATTTGGTCCACTGAAAAGACTCTTTATATGCTACAGCACTTCCATGTTCCCTTTTGTTCCCACCCAGAGCCTTGTACCTCCTTAAAGGGAGCAGGAAGTGACCTTGTGACCTCTGACTCCTACACCATGTGACCTGTGGCTGTGCCCCCATGCTGTGAGGGCCGCTACCTCAGTCTAACACACTGTTTCTCAACCAGTGGTCCATGGAACACTAGTGGTCCGGCCATAATTACAGGTGGTCCCTGGGTTTTAGAACGTTTAAAAAAATATTATTAATATTGCATTCTTGTTAAATATATTAAAATATGTTTAATTATCTTCTTAAAGGGCAAGACCACTTTGGTAGAGGTTTGGGTTGTGTAGTTACCTTAATACCTCGTAACTCCAAAGGTGAACAAGAAATCAAAAATAATTGCTCCATTGATTAGAAATTGATAATTCAAAATATGCTCCTCACTTACATTGTACGGTTAAACAGCTCTCAAAGTCACTCTTTTAGCACATAAAAGAACGCAAACAAAGTTGATTCAGACAATATAGAACATCACCAAACCCAGTACTGTTTGTTTTTTTAATAAAAATGTTCCTGTTGATTTTGCATTGGCTACCCGGACTGGATCCGGATTTTATTTCTTGTCCACCTTTGGAGTTACATCATGGCAAGGTAACTACACAACTCAAACCTCTACCAAAGTGCTCTTGCCCTTTAAATCTTAAATATGTTGATATGCCCTTCAAAACGAAGACAATTGTTGAACCAATATAGGCAAAGTGTGAAGCGAAAACAATCTTGAAATGAAATACTGGCGGCTAAGGGCTTGATTGTGTGTATACTTCATTAGTTCATTGTACTAATAAACTCAAAATGATTCATGCCTAAGCCTGAATCCACAGACTTGTTCAAGGGTTGAGTGAGCCAATTGAATTTGTACCGGCTATAGGTAAAGTCTCACCAATGCTATGATGTTCCAACTAGACAAAAGGGAATAACACTTTCAGTTCTGCTAACACGAGTGCTACTCTTTCCAATGTGGCGCTTTGCATGCTGGGTGATTAACAATGAGGCAAACAGTTGGAAATAGTGAAGTATGTACCAGGAAATACCCTCTACCTGCAACCACTGAAAACGGTTTAGAAGTGCTTCCTCCTCTCCTTGCCTGGGGCAGTATTAGTGTGTGACGGTTGGCTGGACGCAGCAGCATCATGCTGTAGTGTAGACCAGTAACTTCACACCAAAAAGAATGAAATATGCAGTCAATAAACAAAATGACATCCAATTAAACCAAAAACAACACACAAACAAAAAGCTACCAAAGCAACTTTCAGCTTTCCCAATTAAAACATAGAGAGGGCACGAGAAAAGCAGATAATCGCATCTACTAACTGTGACTGGAACACCATAGCATGAAAGTATTTCATCATGCCATCCAAAGGATTTCACCTCTCATTGTTACAATAATGAAAGCAGATAAGCCACATTAAAGGTGCTGTAATATATATTGTTTTGGTTGAAACAAAAAGTGTATTGTTAAAGCTTGTTAAAGTTAAAGCTCTATGTTTACAATAGCAATAATTTGCATAGAATGTTTGTTCAGTAACAGGAGGTGGGTTACAAATGCCATCCAATCAGGAGAGAACCTGCACAAAGATAATTTGTTAGCTTGTATTTCCGTTTATACTGCTATATTTTATCACTTCCACAACTTGGAATGAATGTATACGTACTGTAGCGCTGCAGTTATGTGTCCTCAAGTTGCTCTTATCATGATGGTTTGATTTGATCAGTTCATATCTGGCTGAGTGTCTAATCTAAATGTGAATCACAGGATCACTAGCATAGGCCTCGTTACAGTTGATCAGCATCACCTTATTTACATCACCCTCATCTGGTGCCTGGGCCCTGATCATACACTTTCTAAGCAGTTCCAACCGCTGTAGCCGAACCCAAACAACCCAAACTGGAAACAAACTCCTCAACAACAAACTTTAGATTGTCGCTGTCGGGTGGAAACCTTGTATGTTCCTTGTTTTATTATTATTTAAAAAAACATATTAAAATAGTGAAAATAGCCTATCTACAAGCTGGGTGTCACACTACTTTTGTGTGACACTCTTATGAGTAGTAGAGTATTAATTTGTGGAGAAAAAAACCCCCAAAGAAAACAAAGAGTTGAAATTTGGAGATATGAGGTTTCTGCCCGACAGCCACGATATATAGCCTTATATTAGATTCAATTAAAAAAAATCGAGCCTTATGTCTGGTTTAGGATCACTAGATTACAGATTCGTATTTTGGGCATGCCAATATATGTGAACATTATTATTATTATTTATTTTGTATTTTTTTAAAAGGCGAACATAGCCGTTTTACAAGCTCACAGTGCATCGCATCACAACGTGTTGTGAGCATGTAGAGCGGCCATATTTTCGCCACACGACACTATGAGAATAGGGCTAGGGGTAGGCCAGACAGTAGACAGTATAGATGTTCTGCGATCCTGCGCCATAAAGCGTAAGCTGATGACATCTCGAACACCCTGATTCAATTTCAGCCACTTTTGGGCACAGATCTGAGGGTATGCGTCTGACTGCATCTCTGCATGGTGCGGAACTCTGGATAATATTGTAATGCTGTTTTCCACAGCCAGTCATGCAGACCCTGATGGGTGTTTATAGGCTTATAAGGTTACGCATGAACTGAGGACAGCATTTATGAGTAGTTGGTGGTGGCAGTGGTTGAGTCTGCAACATAACCACCCACCTCCCCCTTTCCTGCACCCCCCCCCCATCCCAAAAAAAAAGAAAAAGGGAAAAAAAGAAAAGGATGAGAGTTTGATCTTCCAAAGGAGCTCTGGGTAGATAGCTCGATTTAAATTGTCAATTTTGCATAAATGTGGACATGTAAAGGGATGCCAATAAGAGTTACACACAGTCAGCCAACCTGTGCATATCTGATTCATCTTGTAATCTAACACGATGCTAAGACACTTAACCATTTTTTATTTTATTTTGCGCTTTGAAGTAGGCCACATTTAGAGCTAGGAATAACTTAACAGCAGTAACATTGGATTATAACATTTAGTCCAAGTGACCACGAGACACTTGGACTCTTAATCAGCTTAGCGCCAGGTGCGTCGATGTGTTTTTCAGTGTAGCAATTCTATTAAAGGGTAATTTGCATACAGACCAGCTGTCAGCCATAAACATGGAACGTTGACGAATGCTATTTGTACTAATGTTCACATTTATTGTAAAACATCTGAGGCACTCAGGAGGGTAATAGATTTAAAAAGCCTTTAATACTTCAGGGCTTGAACAAAGTTATAAACACACCAACGCAATTCAGCCAATAGGGCCTTCATCGGGGCAAGTAGTAATATTCCTTATAGAGAGAGAGATAGAGAGTGAGAGACACAGAGAGAGAGTGGGAGGGGAGAGAAACGTTACACATATGCATAACTGTGAAACTATATTTTGCATAATGTCTACAGTGTATTTGCTTGCTGGGTCATGTGCGGTGCATGTGTATATTTATGGGAAAACACATGGCTGCGTGTTTATGCGTTAGCGCTTAAGAGCGTTTGCGCATGCACGATAAAAGGGAACATAAACATGAACAGCACAAGTGGACTTTTTTGTTCTTGCTTTAATTATCTCTAAGTAAAAACAATCCACAGGAGAGTTATCTTAGCACTGTGAAGCAAAAAATCCCCGAAGCCAGACGAGCCCTCATAGTCTCGCTATTATGGAAGAAGCCTCCCATTTCCCGTAAAGTCAAGGGGCGGGCTCTCTGTTCTCTCACCCCCCAGTCCTCCAGCCCTGTCCTAAATGGCTACATGTCCCGCACCATCTAATTCACAGGCAAATTAGGAAGATGATTTATGAGAATCAGGGATCAAAAAAGCAGACAATGTGGAAGACGAAGCGCACCACAAGTTTTATCCGGAACATATGCCGAGGAAAGAGAGGGAGGAAGAGTGACGGAGAGAGAGAGAGAGAGACAGAGACAGAGCGAGAGAGAGAGTATAAGGATAGATCTGAAAGTGGGTGAAAAATGAATTAAAATACAAGACATGCACCCCCGCTATCCCCCCCTGTCTGGGTCTGGGACAAGGTACAGGATGGGAAGTGTAGTCCCCGTTGTGCATCTATGCACTTATCCTGTCATGTCGGAAGATAAACCAGGACCAGCCATTTCATCTGCATATATGGAACCACACATGACAAGCGCCTGGCTCTGGGCCCACATACTTAAGCCTCACGGTTCGACCTGTAGGAAACTCCCAAGCGCTCGACCAGAAACTGTCCTGTCAACAGGTAAAATCATTACAGGCTTCACACTCACAAGGGGTACGACTGCACGTGAATCCATGGCCGGGGTGGGGGGGGGTGGGGGGTGTTCATTTAAATTCTGAGAGTGCAAAAATGGATTGCTTACTGTTTTCTCAGACTTTAATTGACAGGCAGGAGTTTGCAGTGTGCTCACTGCCGACTGTTCTAAGATCAAAGATTTCGGAGTCCTGGGTGGGGGAGGTTCGGGGTGAGTCAAAGAAACAATGACAAGAACGCACTCTTGGACCCGCCGCCGCCACTCCCCCCCCCCCCTCCGCTACAGCTTTCAAAACCCTCTCTGTCCATATTCCTAATGCAGATGAACACGCAAAACTACCACGAGCAAAACCACTGCCTCGCAAGACAGTTACGTGTCAGAGCAGAAAAAAAACACACACCGAATAATCTGGAAGCACTTGACTGCTTTTTATACTCCTGACATTAAAAATGAGCGTGGCTGAAAGCCAAACAAACCCTGAGACGTTTTGGACTAATTGCTTCCTTCAGTCTCAGAACCCCCCCCCCCCCCCCCCCCTCTCCCCTCACCTCCATCCATATGCAAACCTGCCTCCCTCCCTTTCCCCTCCCCATGCACCTCCGTCTCTCCGCATCCACTAATAGGTTTAAATAAAACCTGCAATTGGACCAGTAAACCCCTCATTACTGCGTTTTAATAGAACGAATTCGGGGGAGCACGGGGGGGTCAAGGGTCAACGAGAGGTTCTAACGCGCAGCAGCTGCCAGCCAGGGAGGCGGGACCGTGATTAGAACCAGCGGAGGGGGAGGCAAACATCCTCGGGTCTACCGCACCATCCTCGCTAAGTAGACAACCTGGAAAGTACATTTGGCCACAGACCAGAATGGAAAACATCCACCCCTCCACGTTCCAGTGGAGGCAGGGGGGGGGGAAAGGGAGGCGATGAGGAGCAGAAAGGAGGAGCTGCTGGGGCGTCCATCATCCAGGACTTGCCTTAATATGTGTGAGAATCTCTCTTCTTCATCTGAAAGCGAGCCTTGCTACTGACATTGTATATACCAGTAATTCTCAACAAAAAAAATATATTTCAAGGATCCCCCATTTGGATATCATCGCTGTCGGGGCAGAAACCTTGTATTTCCAAAGTTCAACTTTTTTATATTTGTCATATTATGCTCTACTACATCATACAAGAGTGTCAAGCAAACGCTGTGAAAATAGCCGGTCAAATCACAATGCGTTGCAAATCTCTTTCTATTCCTGACATTTTTTAAATGTGCATTTGTACACTCTGAGTCACAGACCCGTAAGGGTCCACTTGGTTCCAAACTATCAATCATTTAGCCGGGCGGGGGGGGGTCCCTGGATCCTACATTAAGAACCAGTGTGTACCTGTAGAATTACAATTTTGAATTGCCTTTTTTTTGTTCCATGGACGCTCATAGTACAGCAGGAAAAGGCGCTGGATGGCGTCCACACAAGAATGCCACGAATGTAACATGGGCAAACCACATCAGAAACGTGGACCTCTACGAGGGGGTACTGTACTTAAGTACATTTTTTAGGTATTTGTACTTTACTTGAGTATTTCCAATTTCCAATACTAGTTATTTTTGTTGATTTTGATTATTATTACAAAACATACATTGCCCACTTCAGCCGTATATACATTTCGGCCAAAGAAAATGGCCGATCTACAAGCTCACAATGCGTCGAGAAGTGACGCAAATCTCTGAATAAATATATTTCTTCAAAGCGAACATTTGTAAGTCAAATCTTTGCTTCTGGGGGGTCCCTGGAACAAAACATTTTGAGATGGGGGTCCGCGGCCAAATACATATCATTTTGGGGGTCCTTGACACACGAAAAGGTTTGACAACCACAGGGCTATAGACAGTCTACACTCTCACATTGCATCGCACACTGCCACCGTACTGTAAAAAAACGGTGCCGCTTCGATGCACTGCAGAACGTACCAGAAACAGTCACCGTCTGTAACTGTAAATTCCGTGCTAATTATCCCCCCTTTCTGACTGTGTGAAACCAAAGATAGAGGTGGTCTGGTTGATGTGGTGCTGGGGTGAAAGACAGCATGGTAGCAGGCCTACACATGTGGTTGAGGCTAGCGGTCGGGATCGTCTGAGTGAGACAGAGTTCAGGCCACAGGAAGGTCCCCACTGTTCACCTTGTGAACTCAAGTCAAGGGAGATTTTTTAACACTTTTCTTTCCCCCCAGCGCACAGACAGATAGACAGACAGACATGGTGTCTCACTGGCGAACACACCAGTGAGACACCATGTCTGTGTCGTAAGAAAACTTTCATCTCGGTACTGTAAGATCCTGTGTGTTAAATAACCACCCTCTCTATACCAGTGGTTCTCAAGCCTTTTTCGTGCCAAGGACCCCCAAATTAATATGTATTTGGCCATGGACCCCACCTTAAAATATGTTGTGCCAGGGACCCCCAGAAGCAAAGATTTGTGTTAAAAATGCTTTTTAAAAAAAGATTTAAAGATTTGCACAAGATTTTTCAAAGCTGATAGCTATGAGCTTGTAGATCTGCTATTTTTGAGTAGCCAGTATAAGTATAAAATATGGATAATAGGGTAAAAATGATGGTAAAAATGATAAAAGTGACGCTTTATTAACTAATTTTGGTGGGGACTCTCTGGACCCCATTTTGAGAACCAATGCTCTTACTGTAGTAAAGTGGACCTGAATTGCCTCTGTACTTGGACCACTTTTTTCTCTTCGTCAGAAATAGCTGATCTACAAGCTCTCAACACGTCGCAAACGTGACAAGTTGTGAGCTTGTAGATCCGTTATGTTTGGATAATGTTCCCCCCAGAATATGGATGCTTGGGTTCAAGTGTAGTTAATAAAAAAACAACTTAAACCCTCTATGCTTTGTTGAGCGGAGTACACCCAGGGGTCCATACATGGTCCACTCCTTTCTTTTTCTCCTTCTGCGCCTTTATCTCTTTGTCGAATACAGCCTATCTATAAGCTCAAAATGCATTGCATTGCAAAGTCCCAGAATAGGGATGCTAGAGTTCATGTGGTTAACTCAGAGAGTGTACAACTGACCCGTAAGTGTACATTTGTTTCCATTTGAACAAGATTTGAATTGACGCTGAGGATTTTAGCGTCTCTTGTGATGAAGAAATGATTACTCGAGCACAATGAGCTAATGCTGTAAGCATGTGGGTGTTCAGGATCTAATCCTGTGTTCATTTAACTCTGAGAGAGTTGACTCAGAGAACTATCATGTCATGTCCAAGAATGTTTTTGACTCGGTGTAAAAAATGACCTGGTCCAATTTCACACAATCTGAGTTGAGGATTTTACAGTGGAGGAAAGTGGATACATGTTTGGGGTATTGGATTGTTCTTTTTAACCACATTAACCCTACCGTTTTTCTTTTTCTTTTCTTTTAAAAATGATTATTTTTTCCCAAATATTTCAAGATTGTCATTGTATGATAAAACATATTAAGCTCTTGCAATTCTATACGATTCTTTGATACACTTCAGCGAGCTCTCATCACACGTCCGTTTACATCATATACCATACCTGTCAACTCAAAACTTTATTTCTTCTATAATATACAGTCATGTGTTGCTCATGCCAATGAATCAGTTAAGTACTTCTTTAAATGAATTGGCTAGAGCAATGAGACGTGCCTAAGTGTATTAAAACACATGGGCAAAGACGAAAGGATGCAAGCTTCCTGTGGGAGACTGTGTAATTTAATTTTGTATGCGCATTACTTAAGCAGGCGAGTATAATTTACTCGTGGGGTAGAAGTTAGACCAAGAGTCAAGAAGACGTCTCGGCGAAACAGTCTCAGCTGCGGCCCCCAATCTTTACCCTTCTCTCTCTTTTCTTTTGAGATGCATCTTCACAAAAGAGGAAAATTAAAACCTTCCTTGGCTCTATGGGACACTTAAGGTTCATGTGCGGTTACCTCTCCCTCATTGTTGCTCCTTCCTTTTCTCATCAGGAGCCCAGAGCCCACAGACTTTGGCCAGAGCTCTCCCCACAATACAGGGAGCCATGAAGGCGAAAGGCTGGAATCTGTTTGGGACTGTCTCTTTTCTTTTGCCTGCGTGTCTGTCTCTGCCCGGAGACACTGCGGTCAGTACACCGCTTAGCAGAGCTTGAAAGGAGCTGTCACTCATTTTATTCTCATACAGATTTGTCCAAAGTATAGTTGTATAGTACTTGCTCAGTGACGAATGATAAGGCACAAACTGAGTGCTGCTGAGGAAAGGCTTTCTCTTTCTATGTGACTGAAATGAAATCTAGTCACTCTATAACTTAGTATGTTGAATGTCAAGAATCAAGAGGGTTTATTTGTCACTCACTCATAAAGGTACAAGCAGGGAAATGCTGGTGTGGTTCCGCACGACTGTACTAATACCAGCAATTACAATACACAGGATAATACTGTATATGCATAATTATACTGACTGTAATGTATTTAATCACATCCTGGATTTTCAGTCTGGCTCTAAAGCTGAATCACATGTCACCCCCCCCCCCCCCCCCCTGTATCTCTGGACAGTACTTTCAAACAAAGCAAACAAAATCTTCTAATAAATATACTGCATTTGGCTGCAATAATTTGCGCACACACACACACACACGCATGCGCATAGAACCCCCACACACACACACACACACACACACACTTGACTTGGCTTGAATGTTTTGCCATGTGCAGAGCTGGACTACAATGAGGCGAGAATTATTCCGGCATGTTTGACAGCAAACCGCTGTCTTGTGTCTGTCCATTTACACTTGTGCACGCATGCGCGCTTACACACACACACGCACACGCACACACACACACACACACACACACACACACACACACACACACACACACACACACACACACACACACACACACACACACACACACACACACACACACACACACACACACACACACACACACACACACACACACACACACACACACACACACACAGAGAGAGAGAGAGAGAATGCACTCAACTTGACTTTTGTCATCTTTCATAAACTGAGCTCTGTGGCTGCCAGATTAGTAGACGGCAGAGCACTTTCAAAATATTGTGGAGTTATGTTACATCATTTGTGGTAAAACATAAAATATAATCATACCTTATTCATGGGATTACATGGAAAGTCTACATTCCCAACAAAAAGCCTAGCATATCTTGTCTGAAGCAGACACACAGGAATAACCATAATCGTTTTGCAACACTCTGTCAAACCTGTTTTCATTAACATTCACAGCCTAAACAGTTCTCCTTAAGCACATCATTTACATACACCCAGTAAAATCCTGAGTGTTCGTTTATCCATTTGTAACTCTGAGAGTGCAGTCTCAGAGTCCAATTAGCACTGAGGATGTTACTGTGCAATGCATCTCTAAAACAGTGGTTCTCAACCTGTGGGTCGGGACCCCCAAGGGGGTCCCCACATGATTTTTAGGGGGTGCCCAGTTGATGGTGATGTGACAATTTAAGGACTTTTAAGACCTTTTTAGGGACCTTTTTACCCCCCCCCCCCAAAAAAAAAGACCACTACTGCATCAAAAGTAATCAAAGAAACATTGGCCAAATTGTCAATTAATAAAAGCAAGAGGCAAAAATGTGCCTCTTGCTTATAGCTCTGTGAGTTTGCAGCTATTTTCACAATATCTATCTGTGGAAAGAAGTCAAACAAAATGGAATCCCCAGATGAGTCCCCAGTTCAAATATGATTATTTTGGGGGGGGTCACGGCCTGAAAAGGTTGAGAACCACTGCTCTAAACGACAAAGAAAATCACATCCAAGCCTCTTACCTCGCTGAACAAGAGCACAGCCCCTCGTGCAGAAGAAAGCTGCATTCAAAAAAGCCACAACTTATTTCCACAACAGGTCTCCCTTTTCCCTCAGCAGCCCTGCAGTGAGCATTGAGCAAAGTAAACTGCCGTTCAGCTGAAACATACCTCGTCTTTTCATGGCTATTATAGGCCAGTGATAAAAATCATACCGCAATACATAGGACACAAAGACAGCCTTATAACAAAGGCAGTGATTCAATCTGCCCTCTTATCTCCATCCTGGCCTGTTTCTATCTAGCATTCAATATGGTTGAAGGACCTGCTTGGTTGGGAGGTCAGGTGAGATCTCTTTTTCCCCTCATGGACAACAAGCAGACTTATGTGTGATAGATTAACTTCCCCCTTTAAATTAGGAACATGGAGCAGTGATATTATAACAAAAGAGCTTCTTTCTTTTTTTACATGGACCTTTACAGTTATTGGCCTGCGTTATCAAACGAGAACAGAGGCTTTTGTCTCAGTCCAACAGGATAGGGTTCTCGGGTGTGACTATAGTTGGAGTCAGGAAGCGAGATAATTTTGCTTATATTCAAATTCACTTCTGCACCGGACTTCACCCGGCCTGCATACAGTGTTGCCAGATCTTGCGAGAAAAACCAGCCCAAAAGAAGCGACTGGGTCACACTTTTTAAACCTAGACGTCAGCTATTTCAAAACAGCAGATCTACAAGTTCACAACGCGTCGCGATGAGCTTGTAGATCTGCTGTTTTCAAATAAATATTTTGAACAATTAAGTGCATATTTTTTAAACATGATTCTAACACAAATCTTGTACAAGGTTTCCCTGGAACCAAATGTTTTCAGATGGGGGTCCACGGACAAATACTGTTAATTTGAGGGTCCTTGACATGAAAATGTTTGAGAACCACTGGTTTCAACCAAAATACTTTACAGAAAAACAAGACCAAAGACCATATAATAAGCAGACATGGCAACACTGCCTGCCTATGGAGAGAAAAGGCAGACAGAATAGAGGACAGTCCGAAAGATGTGTAGTGTATGTGCACGCACGTGTACACACACACACACACACACGCACGCATGCACGCACGCACGCGCGCGCACGCACGCACGCGCACGCACGCACGCACACACACACACACACACACACACACACACACACACACACACACACACACACACACACACACACACACACACACACCCTACAGGGAGAGGGGAGAAGCTGTGTTTTTTTCTTCACTGTAGTAATCGCCTGCCACTTACTATTTAGACATTTAGCAACAAAAACATATGTTCCCCCTATGTACAAACTTGATCCTGCTCCATAGAAATAATTTGATTAAAAGTATAATGATATAAAATGTTTTTTTTAAAGAAAGAAAGTAAGAAAGTAGCCTAAGTAAGAAAGAAAGAAAGAGAGAAATGAAGAAAGAAAGAAAAATGTGCTCATATCCACTTGTTTTTCCACCGTTCAGCGCTAATTAGTTGACATGCATGAAAGGGAGGATCATTCTGTGTTGCTACTTGGCAATGAACTGGCTGTGTGTGTGTGTGTGTGTGTGTGTGTGTGTGTGTGTGTGTGTGTGTGTGTGTGTGTGTGTGTGTGTGTGTGTGTGTGTGTGTGCGCGCGCGTGCGCACGCAGTAGCCTACACTCCGCGAAAAGAGTTGGGATGTGTTATGAAAAATAATAGGCTATAGCCTAAAATTACAATGGTTAAATTTAGTTTATATAACTCTGTAAATTTCTCTTTAAAAGACCGAGCAAATACAAATAGAGGAATATACTGCTAGTAGCCTAAAGTTAATAGATGCACTAATGCAGCATATTAACCCTTTTTGCTTTAATTCCAAATTTTACATTAGGCTACACATTTCATTTTCATTATTTAGCCTAAATGATGTGGAAACATAATAACCTCCACTATTAGCCTATGCATGAATATTTATATTCGAAATATTGCTCTAATTCTCGTAATTTGATGTATTAATTTATTTTTAAATAGAATTTCAGTTTTCATTTCAGTACAAAAACGAAAAGGTTATAATCGTTTTCGATTTAAAATCAACAGATATTCAAAGCCATATTTGTTGGATAAGATGTTAATTTTGTATTGATCCTCTGCCATTTATCTGCCTTTCAAAAGCAACATATTTGTTTTAGAAATAAAAGTGTGTCAGATCCTTCCTTTCGGCTTTATTTAGTGATAATTATATTTAGATGTTGCATTGGACCGAAATTAGTAAATGTTTTAATACATTTACTTGGCTATTATTTTAAATGTTGCAATCCTAGGGGTAACCGGAAGACTCGCCCCAAAATACGCTCACCCCCGTTTTTTACGGACTGCTCGCCTCCAGCGGTCCTTGTATTCTTGTATTTGTTTTATTACTGAGGATTCGGTTAGAAATAAGTTTAGTATTAGGCATAGTTTTACTGAGGTTAAGTTTAGTAATAAGGTTAGATTTTGGCACCGTTTTACTGAGGTTACGTTTAGTAATAAGGTTAGGTTTAGGCATAGTTTACTGAGGTTATATTTAGGAATAAGGTTAGGTTTAGGCATAATTTTACTCAGCTTACGTTTAGGAATAAGGTTAGGTTTAGGCCTAGTTGACTTTACTGAGGTTACGTTTAGGAATACCAGGTGAATACCGCTGGATTTGCCCCGGGGTGACTGTGTTTTGGGGCGAGTGTTTTGGTATTCATCCTAGGCTATACATCTCAGTTCACCACTTTTCAGCGTTCAAGTTTACAACAGAGACTACATTTACATTACAATGTACATTTCAACATACCCGTGCAACATGTAGAACTGTAATAAAAACAGAAATGTGTCACCACTGAAAAAAACACACTTTATACAGCCCATAAAAGCTTCCACCAATGGGGAGCAGGTGGTGATTTGATCCAGCCAATCCCGTGCGGAGGGTGGAGTGAGACTTAAACGCCACAGTAAAGTTGTTCTATCGCTCAGCTTCTGGACTCACATTGCGGACCTTCTACTTCTACAACTGTACCAACCCGTGACATTATAGCAAAACAAGACCGAATAAAAACAAACACAAGCAAAAGGAAAACAGCGGGCGGACATTTGCTGCAAGTGTACAGGAATTTATTTACCATGGTTCCCCGTGCGTAAAAGGCGCGTCGCCAGATTACAGGCTATAACTTCACACTTGAATTATCGGACGCACTTTTTTATTTATTTATAAAATATATTTTTTTTTGAGGAAAAGAAAAGGTTTATTATTTTGTTTGGATTTCCATCCCAAAGAAGCCGATCAAATCATGTTAAAAATGACGGAGGAGCATGACAAGTCTTTCATCAGCGACCCGCCGTGCAGTCCCTCGGGCACCAACAGCTCCATGTCTCAGGATGACTCCGACTCGGACGCTCCGTCCTCGCCGACGGGCTCCGACGGCCCTGGATCTCTGCTCGCTGGCCTGGGCAAGAAGCTGGAGGATGGCGAGGAGGACGACGGACGCTTCCCGGCCTGCATACGGGACGCGGTCTCTCAGGTCCTCAAGGGATACGACTGGTCCCTGGTGCCCATGCCCGTCCGAGGGAACGGAGCTCTGAAGAGCAAACCCCACGTCAAGAGACCCATGAACGCGTTCATGGTCTGGGCGCAGGCGGCGCGCAGGAAGCTCGCCGATCAGTATCCTCACCTGCACAACGCTGAGCTGAGCAAGACGCTGGGCAAACTGTGGCGGTAAGTCAGTTTTGGTGCATACGAAAACTTATGTTGGTATATATCAGTGCCAGTGGTTCTCAAACTTTGTCATGTCAAGGACTCCCCAAAATGATAATGTATTTATTTGGCCGCGGAGCCCTCCCATCTCAAAATATTTTGTTCCAGGGACCAGAAGCAAAGATTTGAGTTACAAATGTTATTGAAAGATTTGCACAAATGTTCAAGATTTTTCAAAAATAGCAGATCTACAAGCTCATAGTGCAGCACTTGTGCCGTGCTATGAGCTTGTATATCTGCTGTTTTTGAATAGCCAAAGTATGAAATAATGGTTATAGCTAAAAATCTAAAATGACACAGATGCGTTCCGGGATTGAATGGATTTATATCATAATGTAAAATAAATTGTTATGGTGGTCCCTGACACTATTTTTGGTCTAGAGGGAGTGTAGTGATTTGTTACCAACAATATGACTTAATCCCTGTTTGAACAGGCCTATATAACAGTTTATTGAATTGTGCAACTTTCTAAATCATTTTGAATATAACAAATGAAAGTGAAATCTATGGGACAAATAAATGGGGGATAAAATACTAATTGATTGTTAAAAGTAAGACTAAAATGAACTTGTGCTAAAGCGTGTATAAAATAATCATTATTTTTTTCGGCTGTAGCTTGCTCTCAGATAATGAAAAGAGGCCATTCGTAGAAGAGGCAGAGAGGCTTCGGGTTCAACACAAGAAAGACCATCCAGACTACAAGTACCAGCCACGGAGAAGGAAGAATGTTAAACCTGGCCAGAGCGAAACAGACTCAGGAGCCGACCTGTCTCATCAGATGTACAAAGCTGAACCAGGGCTGGGAGGACTTGCAGGAATGGCTGATGGACACCACCATCCTGAACATGCAGGTGAGCTGAGGAACCTGGACTATAATTCAACAAATAAATACACTACCATAGATGCATGTGCTAATGAAATGTAAGTTGTTTCAGCTTAGTATTGCAAGCTGACGAAATATAACTAGAATTTAAATGCATGATCAAATGTTGTACATGTATACATGCTCTATATTAATTATACGTTGTTTTAGTGTTACCATTATATTAGATGGTAGTATTATTGCTTGTGTTACGCATTTGTATTGCATTAAGACTCAGTCCTGTGCTCGATGCTTTTCACAGGCCAACCCCACGGTCCCCCTACACCCCCCACCACCCCTAAAACGGACCTGCACCACGGGGTGAAGCAGGACTTGAAGCACGAGGGCCGCCGCCTCATGGAGAACGGCAGGCAGAACATCGACTTCAGCAACGTGGACATCTCTGAGCTCAGCACCGACGTCATCAGCAACATGGAGGCCTTTGACGTGCACGAGTTTGACCAGTACCTCCCGCTCAACGGCCACGGCGCCCCCTCCGCCCTGTCCTCGGACCACGGTCACGGGCAGAACCCGGCGGCCGGCGGCGCCTACTCCTCCTACGGCCACCCCACCGGCTCGGCTTGGAGCCGCAAGAACGCCATGGCCTCCTCCTCCCCTTCGGCCGGCGAGGTGGGCCCACACCGGCCCCACATCAAGACGGAGCAGCTAAGTCCCAGCCACTACAGCGAGCACTCCCACGGGTCTCCCTCCCATGACTATGGCTCCTACAGCGGCCAGGCCTGCGTCACCTCCGCCACGTCAGCCGCCTCGGCCGCGGCCTCCTTCTCCAGCTCCCAGTGTGACTATACTGACCTCCAGAGCTCCAACTATTACAACCCCTACTCCGGTTACCCCTCCAGCCTCTACCAGTACCCCTACTTTCACTCCTCCAGGAGGCCCTACGGTAGTCCCATCCTCAACAGTCTGTCTATGGGCCCTGCCCACAGCCCCACTGCCTCCAGTTGGGACCAGCCGGTCTACACCACTCTGTCCAGACCGTAGGGGGGCCAGAGGTGGACGGTCGCCGCACGAGGCCGCACAGAGCGCTGAGACTCATTCAGATTGATGCACTACTAATGAAGGAAGCGAGGAGGAGGAGAGCGGTAGGGGGTAGTAGCCTACCTGTGGCCGTTTAAACAGGAAACAAAATGAGAAGAAAAAAAAAAGTGCCTGCTGATTTTATACAAAGTTATATCCATTTGCCTGATGATAAAAAAAAAACAACAACAACATTCTTGTATAGACTTTTTACACAGAGATGAGGTTGTGTTGCTGGCGAGAAAACTCCTCCATGAGGACATATTGCCAACGCCTACCACTTGTACATCCCCCTCGTTCCAGTTTAGGACTGCACGTGTGTGCGCACGCCTAAGGCAAAGCAAAGGCCTGCCACTGAGTTGTGTAGGAGAGAAACTGTTTGGCCCAACTCTGTTGTGAAGCAGATGGAAGAGCAGATTCATTGGATAATGTGCCCAGGACCAATTAAGTGATTTTGCAGTTAAGATTTCCAGTGAGGGCCAGAACTATCTCACAGAATATTCAGCCATTTCCATTTACATCAGTGAACCAGTCTTAACCCAATGACTCATTTGAATCTGTCATTTTGACTTAGAAGTCTTATCTGTATTTATGTTCATTACATTTTGTTTTATTTTATTTGTGTTCCTAAGTAGTTATACACATGTAATGTGGGTGTGGTTATTTACATTATTGTTTTGTCATTAATTAAAATCAGTGAATCGAGTGCAGTACAGTGCAAGTACAGTACATTTAATATCATTCCATTGAAGACCAATAATCAATAATATCTCCATTCCGAGTTGCAAGCAAACAGAGCAGGGACCAACAGAACAGGACACAACAGGTGTCTGAAAGCTATGCTTGGCAAATTGCGATTAGTCATGATCTAGGGTTAAAGGAAATGGAGTAAGATAACACCATACTCACTGAGTGACATGTCAGCTGGACCTACTGTATGCACGGATGCAGACAGGATGACACGGATGTGTGTGTGTGTGTGTGTGTGTGTGTGTGTGTGTGTGTGTGTGTGTGTGTGTGTGTGTGTGTGTGTGTGTGTGTGTGTGTGTGTGTGTGTGTGTGCGTGCGCGCGCGTGTGTGTGTGTGTGTGTGTGTGTGCGTGTGCGTGTGTGTGTGTGTGTGTGCAGTATGTGTCAGAGAGACAGAAAAGTGTACGTTTATTATGTGTGCCTTTTCCCTGTGCAAGACACATATAAGCATGACGTACCACAGTGTCCACGGATAAAACAAATGGGCTTCAGGTCATCAGTTCGTATTTTATCATGTTAAAGCATTAGAATAAAATAAGAGTGAGGAAAGGAGGGTGTGCTTTACCATGTTTATCTCCTCAAATTTCAAGTGCCAACTTACTGCTGTTGTGCGAAAACGTATGTGTGCCTTCTAATGCTTACTTTAAATATTTCCATATGAAATTTAATTATTAACAAACTTCATGCAGCATACAATCAATAATTCACACCACAGACTCAGACTGATAACTCTGTCTTTATCGTATTATTGATTTGATATCATTCCGTAGAGTCTGGTTTCCGTTTTTCCGTGTGATGATTTGAGATACTGTACATGAACGGTACGGAGCATCACGATCGACATTTTGTTCGCAGAGCAGTGTTTTTGTATATTATTATGGTGTATCGTTGATGACAAACGCTGTGAAATTTATTGTTGTACTTTTAACTAGAGATTCATTCACACATGCACAGCTAACCCATTTGCTGGCCTTTTTTGTGGATAAAATAAAACATACTTTCTTGACTTTATTGTGATCTGTTTTGTTTATTTCCACATCATGGATGGATTTGAGTGCTTTAGTACTTATTTCTTGGAGAATACATACTAACAGTGGGTTAGCAAGAACACAGATTAAAGCCCAACCGTGCCTGTGGCTCAGTAGGTAGAGATGCCGCCTGGGAAGGTCCCCGGTTCGATCCTTGGCTCCTCCAGGCTTTGTGGCAAGGTGTCCCTGAGCAAGAGACTGGACCCCTAACGGTTCCCTTATATTATATCACATGGGCAGCATACTGCTGGGTCATGCAGAAAAGTAATATCCCCTCAGGGATCACTACAAGTACCTCTTTTTCCTTTACTTCATTGTACAAAGATCCTCAGTTGAATATCAGTTATTTTTAAGTATAAATCAGCCATAAGAATTTCAATTTGAAGGGACGAGAATTAGCACTTTGAAATGTTTATATGTAAGCCATACCACTCCAAAGTACCAGCTGTTGTCTTAGCTTCCGTCTTGTTGTCACATCTGTAGTGTAGGCTGCAGCTGTCACCTAGGGACCTGTACAAAACTATTATTCGCTCTCTATCCCTCTACAGATGCAAATCTGTGTATAATGACAGTAATTACAGTCATTCGTTAACACCAAATTCAATTGTAGGCATGTCAACCCAGGTGGACGTGTGACACATTGAGCATTATAAAGGAGCTCTTTCTGAAGTTCTAAAGCCTGATTTATACTTAGTCCCACAATGCGTACACATATTAGGCATGACACATTGATGATCTGAGAAGTAGCTTAGAGTACAGGTGGTTAAAATAAACATGCGTTATGTCTAAGTGAAAGATTTCCTAACTCTGATATAATCCTGGGACCTTTCAAGTTGTACATGGGCCTGGATGACCACCAACAAGAGAGGAATGGGCAGAAATACCAGCTCCTCTGCTCCTGTGGGTTGTGTTCATTTTGGCCCTGGCATGCATGCCAAGCAGCCGTCCCCAACCAGTCCAGGGAGAAAGCCAAGTGCCAGGGCCGCGCTGCTGAATTTTAATGATTCATTATGCTGTGGAGGGGCCCCATTGTTTCCCTTTATCCGGAGAGCTAGAAAAGAATTAATTGGACAGAAAATGGAAGGGCAGGGGGAACTGACAAGTCATTAAGAGGGTCCTGAATGGACGATTAGATGCACATGGGGTGGAATCTTTTTTTTTTTTACCCCTCTCTGTCTCATATCGCAACGCTCCACAAACAAAAAACAAGAACATCAACATGACCACCAGAACAAAAAAAATCAGGATTCATATCACTGCACATAATCTGTAGATAATAAAAGCAGATAATACCACGACAGATGGGGTGTGGGAGGCTCAAGTACAACTTGTTGTTTTCCTCCTTCAAAGTATTCTTTTTTTTTTCACCATTGTTTGCCAAATAGTTTCAGGAGGAAGTCTTGAGAAAGAACAGGAGTGAATAAAAAGTGATGTAAAAAGGCTCTTCAGGGTGCTTGGGTCCTGTTTCGCTGGAACATGTCCACAGTTTCTGATCTGAGGCCTCTTGAAAGCCCCCACTGCAAATAGCTACACAAGAGGGCTAAAGTGTAGGGACTTTACTGCTGGCTATATCAGAAGAACTCAACTGAATCCTAAAATGAATAGGTTTTTCTTTGTGTCACAGAAATAATGTGTCATCATGCTACAATAATTATGTAGGCGGATTCATAAATAGAGATACAGTACAACAGCAATAACAAAGTGTGGTGACAGGTGATTATATTGACACGTTTTCAGACTCACACCACAGGCACACAGGCGCGCGCGCGCACACACACACACACACACACACACACACACACACACACACACACACACACACACACACACACACACACACACACACACACACACACACACACACGGTGTAACATGGTAACAAAATATCACTCCTAGTAATTCTAGCAGTGGCGTTTGTGTGTAAGCAGTAAAGCCGTACCACATTCCCGCTGTCACGCTCATTGTCGATAGAGCAAGGGGCGTTGCTGGCTCAGGAGCGCGACGTGGTCTTGGACACAAGAGCCCAGGGAGAACTAGATGAACCCTGAGAGACTATAGCGCCTCAACCACCTGACCACATCCCATTGTTGGGACGCGGATAACTCGCCCGGTAATAGTCTCATCCTGTCTAATGAGCCTGGCTCACTCTGTCAGTGAGCGTTTCAGGGAAAAAGGGAGGGCAGGGAAATGTGACAACTCCGTGAACTGCGATGCTGATTTGCAAGGGAAATGAAGTGGACATAGCCTCCTCTAAAAGCATGGTTGTTGCATGCCACTGAATGTGCCCATGTCTGACCCCACTTGATGCACTACTATCGTGCGATGGGGTCGCTCTGTATCGCTTGTGGTTAGCTGATATACAAGCTCACAGAGCATTGTGACACGAGTATGAATCAGGCCTAAAGTCGGCCTCTTCCCTATTAGAGGTGGGAGCTCTCCACGTCACAGCTCATTGGCTGTGTCATAGAAGGTACTTAACAGTATATTGCTGTTGGATGATCTGATCGTGTGCTTTGATCAGTTTCAATATAAAGGACGTTTGTCACTACCCTGAGTAGATGGACACAATAAATGCTGTCTGATGGAATATGGATATTGAATTATTAAAATGTTCCTTTTGATTGATTGAATATTTTATCAACAGTTACAACAAAAGAATGCTAAAAAGGATAACCCAGATAAGCCCTTAGGGCTTTAAGTACTGAATATAGATCATAGAATATAGAAATAGATATTTATTATTTTCTATCCTCTCCTGCTATGTGTTTTTGTGATACAAGACCCATTGTACTTGAGCAAGTTAATTTTGCCCATAAATGTCCAATATATTATATGAACATGAGGTTTATGTCTGCAACCAGTACTATACTATACTATATTTATAGGTAGGATGTGATGTCATGCTGTCGTGAGATTACGTCACACTGGCGTGTCTCATCGTGATGTCACGACCGTGATGTCATATGACGTCACACTGGCTACATACATACATACATACAGACATGGCGCAGGATTCAAATTGTATATATATAAGATAAGATAAGATAAGATATAAGATATAAGATATAAGATATATATATATATATATATATATATATATATATATATATATATATATATATATATATATATATATATATATATATATATATATTGAAACTTTGAATTCCAAAGGAATTTTCCAGTGCGAAATAATGACCCAGGACAGTGCAATATGTATGAGTTTAAATATTGAAAATATCTCTAACGATATCTGGAGTTATCACCAAATGAACTTGTGTCTAACAACATTATATTCTGAAAAAGTATTAGACAAAAAGTTACCTGTAAATACTTTGAAGGGTTTGTTTTAACCTGCTCAGAGCACTGTGGCAGATGTGTGGGCATTGTACTTACAGCACAAGCACAATTCAAATAGTATAACATAGGTTCCCAGCTGTTGTAGCTACAGTAACTCTCACATACTTTCTGCTGTCTAAACTGTTTAAACTTGTAGACACTTTATTGTAACACACATTTTACTGCATCATAATATATGTGGCAAAACCCAATCTTGATGAAAACAAGTCATTTCTGTGTATGAGAGTCTTGGGCTAGTCTCGCAAACCACTGGACCGATCAGTGTCATATTTCTTGTGAACACTGACTCTAGGCCAAGTAAAAACTCCCCCATTTATTTATTTTTCATTTTACATATTGTGAATATTTTCTTAACTTTTAAGAACTTTAATTTTATATTGGAAGCCCAAATACGGAGATGACTGATGTCGTAGTACTGATGTCATGAATTTAGTGATCCAGATTCCAGATTGATTGATTGAATACTTTATTAGCAGTTTGCAAAAAAAGCCCAGGAAAGTACAGTTCAATACAAGGTCTGCTAAGAGGATTTTAAACCCAAGAAAGTCTATGGCTTGTTTCAAATGGAAGCCAGGCTGTTATTACTCCTTGTTTTGTTTTGTACGTGATTTGATCATGGTGTGAAGATGAATTCTGTGATGTTGAAAAATGACAACGACAACAGGGTGTAAACACTGGAAGTGGTGTATTCCTAACTACTTGGTGCCTTTAAACTCAAAGTACACTAACAAACTCACAAAAACAATGAAGAATAAAACTTGACATCTGGTCATATTCTCTTGTTTGAACAGTTGTCCACAGTCTTTCGCCTTCTCTTTTTCAGTTCTCTCCGTTTCATGTTTTGTTGGCACGCTGAAACAGTGAATTCCAGCAGCTTTAAGGCTTGTATGGTTATATGTGTTACTATCACTGCTATGCCAATTGGACAATGGTTTAACCACTTAAACCCTATACTTCTTTGACCAGGTTCGCCCTTCTTTCTCCCCTTTACACCCAAATTCTCCCCTTTACAGCCCATCTACAAGCTCAAATCAAGTCATGTTGCAACGCGTTGTGAGCTTGTAGATCTAATATTTTTGCCAAATGTTTGCCTATTATGACATGGCCAGAATAGGGAGGGATGCTATGGTTTGGTTAATCATTGTGCCGCTATCTCCGTCTCCATGGTTGGACTCGTTACACTCTCTCCTGTCAATTTCTTCTCTCTCTTCTCATCAGCAAAATGGTTTACCGCCTTATTTTCGACTCATGTTCGTATAATTTAAAACCTCTTGAAGGCGGATGGCAGCTAACCACAATAAACTACCCCACTGGCATTTAAGGGAATGAACCTTAATAATGACAAATTATGTGTGTTTGGGTGCAGTATATGACTTGTTAAACAGTGTGTGATGTGGAAAAAAGGGGTCTTCCAGAAGTTTAATAATATATCCACATTGTTTACACCCTCGCTCCAAGAGGAGAGAAAGAGGCCCTTTGTGAGCCCTACTGAAACCCACCATCAAAGTTAATGAAGGAGTCACTCTGCTGGCTGCTTCGGATGTGATCAGGGCACAAGATTGGTGGCTCTGCAGTAAAATCTTCAGGAAAAACTGATTTTTAACCTACAGTAGATCTCATTGTTTTGATGTGGGGAGAATATAGTGAGTGTGGCAAATAATACCATTAAGCATCGGGCATGCAGTCTGTATTCTCTATGGCGTGAAATGGCGCATTTGATGTCATCATTTCACAACGTCTATATTTCACGAAGAAATACGCGGAACATATGTATTTTTGCTACAGTATATTACTGTATACTCACTTCAGAGCAATGGTTTTTAGGTAGAAAAGCAGCAACGTTTTCCTTTAAACGAATGCAACCATTGCGGACCTCTCTGAGTTACAAACAGATAAATGAACACTGAGGATTTTTACTGTGTCTAACTCAATAGGACATGTAGCAGTTTAGGGATGTTAGCAGACAGCAGAACTTGGGTCTCAACCCTCCCCACCCACCCCCGGCGCCCCATCCACCAAGCACCCACGCAGGCTGCACCGGTCTGTCTCGTCAGAGCGCGCCACCACCACGCACCAGCATGTGGGATCCTGCAAGATCCTGGAATGTGGAGTGTGGGAGGAACATTTGTCTCAGATTCTTCATGCTACTGATGTATAGAGGTAACAGAGGTAGAGACAAAGAAATGCTGAGATGATAGGGGGGGGGGGAGTGGGGGGGGCATAACAGTTCACCAAAAAAGTTGATGAAGAGTGAGGAAAATAATTGCAACAGCGGGAGAGAGGAGGGGTAAGAAATACAACAAAATAAATGTCTCCTTTCTTTCTTTTGCTGGTTTATTCAGGAACAATCATCGCATTTCTTCGCTAAAAATATCAGTTTACAAGCTCTGCAAATATAGTCTACAAGTTCACAATGGTCTCGATGCATCGTATGCGATGTGTGAGAGTGCGGTCTAGCCAACACCAACTCGGGACTCCTGAATTGCTGCCCTCCACTCTCTCCTATCTGGCATCAGGGTTTTGAGCTTGCATAGTGAGCTTGTGGATCTGCTATTTTGGGCAAATGTTAGTTCCAGCATAGGGACACTAGGGTTCATGTGGTTAAATGTTGGCACAGTGGACAATGTGCAAAACAACAACAGAAACACCTAGACAAATTGCTTATTTTAACTTTACATTTTACTTTTCAGTTGGAAATACATAATTTGTGTTGAGTCGTGCGACAAAGTATGAATTAGCGTTTGCATGCCACTCTCCACAGGAGCTGCAAATCCCGTCGCCTGGCGCAAAATGGCAGTTGTGGCAAAATAGCAGAGCCCATCAAAAGCCATTTATCCTGGTAGTACACATATACCCCACAACACAGCACTCCCTGTGGTGGAAGGCGCTATACATCCTCGCTCAGTGCTCACATGCCTATAGGGGCCATGAGGAACGAATTTCCAAACCATGCCTGGGATGCCACACTTTCTCTTGTTTCTGGGTTACACTAAAGACGGACAGTACACCACAACATATTAGGTGACCATTGGGATATTTGGTTAATATGCATATGATCAGATACACATGTCCATCCCCTCACACTTGATATCTTTTGTGGTATGACAAAGAGCAGGATACAGGGGGAAGAGGGGGAAAAAAAACGAGGGAAGAGTTTGTTCTCCCATGTGGTTTTGGCCGGTTTTAAAGGGCTTGGAGCACTGCCAGTCTAGCCCCGGTCCAGCCTTTGATATGGATTGGGTTCATTATGTAAGTGAATCTATTGTCAGCGAATAAAACAATGTAAGGCCTGCAGGAATAATGTGTGTGTGTGTGTGTGTGTGTGTGTGTGTGTGTGTGTGTGTGTGTGTGTGTGTGTGTGTGTGTGTGTGTTTGTATATTCTCGTGGGCCTCAAATGCGATTGGTGCAGGGGGGGGGGGGTATTTACTCAGCCCATTCTGGTTTTGAGACACCTTATCACAACACTGGCATTGTGAAATACCACTGCGCGCTCTCTCTCTCTCTCTCTCTCTCTCTCTCTCTCTGTGTCTCTTTCTCTGGCTGAAATGAGCTCCATGTTAAGAATGACAAAACCGTAACAGATTTTTCATTTTTTTGCTATGCGAGCTTAAAATGCATCACAGCTTTCTGCAATAAATCTTTTGTGAATTCATTTCTTTCAGCATCCTCACAGCAAAGTGCATTAAGTAAAACTGACTTGCGGCTTCCCTCGGTACCTTCCAAGCACTACAAATGGGCAGCATCAAATCAGATTCCCTCTGATATATGAACCCCCTTACCTCCTCCCTGCTGGTTCCTGTTACGTAACACACAGTTACTAACATGACAAACTAAATACAGACTCAGCACCAAACTCCCAGAGAACTTGATCAGTCCCATTCCGCCCGTAGACGGTCCCAGAAAGACCACAACAAACAGAAAAGGGGGTAAGGCGACCCCTGTGACTTTGGCTTGCACTGCACCAGACCTCCATCCCCTCCACCCTGTATGTTGCCCGTCTGTTCCCCCCCAAAAAACTGCTTTTGTTGCACGACAGAGTCGCGCGCCGGAAATAGACAATGTACAAGCTCACAGCGCGTTTCATGCGACGCGGTGTGAGCTTGTAGATCCACTATTTATTTTCATTGCACGACCACAACAAACAGAAGAAAAGGGGTAAGGCGACCCCTATGACTTAGGCTTGCACTGTACCAGACCTCCACCCCCGCTCCCTCGCCCCCCCTCTGTTCTCTCTCAGCCCCGACCCCCCTGCGCTGGGCCCGGGGAGCAGCGCCCGAGCAGGGAGAGGATGAGAAATCCTTAGCCTAGTTAGCGGTCTGCTGGGCTCATTATGGCAGCGCTATGGCGTAGAGCAGCAGACCTCAGCGTGGTTGCAGAGGTCACCCGCTGTGCAGCGCTCCGGCGCCGCCAACCCCCCGACACTGTGGGTCCCCTCGACCGTCGCCTGCTGTCGCAGACAGGGAGACAGCAGCACAGACGCAACCAGGGGCCCTGAACCGAAATGTGTCTTCCAGGGTGTTTAAATACCATCTGGTCTGTCAGTGTCACAGTTACACTGGAGGCCAGCAGCATGATTTGACTGCAACCGAATTAAGGGCTGCTCGATGCAAATGGCTGTGCCCTGAGTTACATGCGGGTGAAGAGTGAGTCATGCTGTTGATTTGAATGTATGTAAATAAGATTGAGGGGAGTTAGGCCTAGGTTAAGAGGCTTACGTGTGATATGCAGACCCAGTGTTGATTTTGTCGACTAAAACTATGACGAAAAATGTCGGTCAACTACCTTTTTTCACTGACGATAGCGAAATAAAAACGAAATAAAAACTAAGCCATGACTAAAACTAAGACTAAATATATTGACAATTTCGTCAGCAAATACAAACTAGACAAAAATGTTAGGGAGGGACTAGTGGAGATGAGATCCAGTAGAACTAAAAGACAAGTCATTTTATGTTTGGTTGTGCTCGGGTGTTGCGCTCTGAAAATAGCAGGTCTACAAGCTCAGATGACTAAAATATAACTAAAACCAAATAGAATTGTATTCAAAAGACTATGACCGAAACTCAATACAAATTTGCTGTCAAAATCAACACTGATGCAGACATTGTGTGTGAAATTTTGTGGACACACAGTAAAACCCTCTGTGTCAATCTAACTAGTGCAAAAATGAACCCAGTAGTAAGTAAGTTTAGGTCGGAGAGGCATATTGTCAGTATTAGCCAGAGCGTGGGAGCATATCTCCGTTTCACAATGCGCTAGAGCAGTGGTTCGCAAACGTTTTCATGTCAAGGACCCCCAAAAGTATATGTACCCCCATCTCAAATATTTTATTCCAGGGACCCCAAGAAGCAAAGATTTGAGTTACAAATGTTCGCTTTAAAATATATATATATATGTATATATATATTGAAAGATTTGTACAAGTTTTCATAAAAAAATCAAAAACAGCAGATCTACGAGTTCATAGCGCAGCACTCGGTGCCGGCTTATGAGCTTGTATATCTGCTATTTTTGAATAGCCGAAGTATAAAAGGTTAAAATTATTGTGATGCTATATTAACCCATTTTGCTGGGGACCCCTTGGAACTCCCGGACCCCACTTTGAGAACCAATGCGCTAGAGTAGACCCCTGGGAGATGGGGGGAATGTTGAGGCGGAGTGCAACATCTACCATCAGCTCCCAGTACTTAGCGCACGACTTGCCACACCCAAGCCGTGCTACTCATTCGCTGAGTTGGCAGTGCCCGGGATCGAACCCATGAACTCGTTTGTTGAAAGGCGAGGGCTCTACACTCTCCCTCTCCCGGCAGAGAGAGGTAATTGCAACTGTGCCTGAATTACAATAAAGATGGCGGTTTATCTAATGTCCAATCCGGTGTGCCGTCTGC
>NC_139948.1:21608253-21690753 GCF_963454915.1 Gymnoscopelus microlampas
CCCCCCAAACACACACACACTCACATGCAGGGGGAGAAAGTTGATGGGATGGAACGATCATCTTACAAGTGAAAGTGGGAAATCCGTGTGTCATCTTTAAGCCTGATTTATACACCAGCGTTGCATTACCCTGTCCTGCATGACACCAGCACACATTATCCTCTCCTGGATGACACCAGCACACATTATCCTCTCCTGGATGACACCAGCACGCATTATCCTCTCCTGGATGACACCAGCACACATTACCCTGTCCTGCATGACACCAGCACACATTATCCTCTCCTGGATGACACCAGCACGCATTATCCTCTCCTGGATGACACCAGCACACATTACCCTCTCCTGGATGACACCAGCACACATTACCCTCTCCTGGATGACACCAGCACACATTACCCTCTCCTGCATGACACCAGCACACATTACCCTCTCCTGCATGACACCAGCACACATTACCCTCTCCTGGATGACACCAGCACACATTACCCTCTCCTGGATGACACCAGCACACATTACCCTCTCCTGCATGACACCAGCACACATTACCCTCTCCTGGATGACACCAGCACACATTACCCTCTCCTGGATGACATACGCACTGTTTCTCAACTTCTGGTCCTGGAATCATTTGGAACCAAATTTGAACCTTTTTTGTTTCCGAAGAAAGATGGTAAAAATGTAACTTAGAGGGTTAAATTAACATTGACAATTGGTTCCATTTGTACACTCTCAGAGTTACAGACCCGTAAGGGTCCATTTGGACCCCTGGGTGGTCCCCGGACCCGACATTGAGAAACAGTGACATACAGGTGGGAGGGCTTTGGTAGAGATCCACCTGTTCCCCCAGTTACCATGGAAACCAGCCCCAGCCAAGTTAACGTGACACTGTAAAACTTGTTCTGCTCAGCTGCCATCATGTCCAATGTTTTGGTTAATTCAAATTAGTGGCTTGATTTGAAATTAACACGCACGCACGCACGTACGCACACACACACACACACACACACACACACACACACACACGTACGCACACACACACACACACACACACACACACACACACACACACACACACACACACACACACACACACACACACACACACACACACACACACACACACACACACACACACACACACACACACACAGTTTCATCTTTTTCTCATAAATGAATAACCTATTTTCTAGATTTTTTCCCAAACTTTCGCCTACAAGGCCAAAACATGGATGCCAGGTTGACAGTGGTTAAGTCTGTCTGGAAAGCTTGTGACTAAATAATATTGGATCCATTTTTTAAATTCCTGAAAAGTAACAGTTTTGGACATACAATGTGGGGGGTCATGGTAATCAGAAGTTCACCGGCTTGCCCACCCAGTCTATATGTTGAAGTGTCCCTGAGCAAGAGATCTATACCAGCTCAAAACATGTTGTGCCACGTTGTATCCTTGTAGATCGGCTATTTTTTAAATTGCTTGAATAGAGCTTAAGTGGTTAAGAAATTATAATAAAATGTTCAGTGTTCATTTAAAAAATATATATATTTGTGTTTATTTGTATAATTAGTTTTGCTCATAAGTTAAATGTTCTCAAATAGAGACTTGAATAAAATCGAAGTATTTCACAAAGTGATGCACTTTTTTTGACAAAATATCGATCTAGGTCTCTGTGAGCATCAGGATCGGCATTGGCTCTAGTATGGATTTCCATAAAGTGGAGTTGGGGCAAGCAAAAGACTTGACAGCAGATGCCCCTGCAATACTTCTGGTCAGCTAAAATGATCATTGGACCTGTAGCTCCACCATGTGTTTAAAATGGGACACTACACTATACACACATAATGGCTTGCGCTCTGGTAGACTAGAGCAGTGGTTCTCAAACTTTTTAAAGGAACCCTACATTTATTAGCCCATTTGAAAACATATGCCAGGGACCCCCATAAGAGAGGATTTTTACGGTGTTACTGCTGGCATCAGGTCATTGTTTTATTTTGTGTATTTGTTGTTTAGTGACTGACTTATGTCTCTTGGGGGCGCTCTAAGTGTGTTCTATGTGTTGGAGGTTTCCAATTAGGTGTCACTTGTTACAGCTGTGTTTTTTGTAATCAAGTATGTTTGTGACACCTCTTGTGCTGGAGAAGAGGGCAGCAGCACTGATTCCACTGTGAGAGAGCAGGAGGAGAGAAGGAGAGTTTAACAGAAAGAAAGAAATTAAAGTAAAATAGAAGAAAGTAAAGTGAAATAAAAGAATGTAAAGAAGAGAAAAGCAAAGGTTTTGCAGAAAGACTGAAGTATCGAAGTCGACCCCACCCCCATTCGTGTGCAAGCAGGCAAAGTGGTCAGTAATTGTTGTGAGTTTTAATGTGAAAGTCATGTATTATTGTGAATGTCAGAATGCCCAAGTTGATGTTTTGTTTTGTTTTTTTTTGTCTTTGCTCTATGTATTGTCAGTTCTACGATGTTTTGGAAAGAATAAACACCAGTAAAAGGAACCCTGAGTCTTATGCGTCGGATGGGAGTTACATACGGCCCTAGCAGTGATTCTCAACCATTTTAATTTCAAGGGCCCGCGCAGTTTGACATGCATTAGTCTACGCCTCTACGGACCCCCATTTAATGGCATTTCTATCTCTGGAACCCCAATTTATAGTCTGAAATCAATGTTAATAAATGTTAAAGAGAGTAAACAAATGGTTCCAGTTGTACACTATGAGTTACAGACCCATAAGGGTCTGTTTGGTTCCTAACTATCCATTATTTAGCTTAGGGACTCCCTCGAACTCCCTCAAGGACCTCTGGTGGTCCCCGGACCCCACTTTGAGAACCAATGGCCTAGAACAAAAAAATATTGATCATGTTCATAAAAGGTGCCTACATGCTCCAAATGAATCCATCCGCCATCAGAACGTTCTTCCTATCACATGTCAAAAGTTCCTTATTGATAAGACACTTTTCATACTTTCATTTCGCCTGCTCCACCAAACTGCTCAGTGATGTCATTTTGTATCAACCAGTTTGGTCGGTGGATCACCGTTGATGGTAGCATGTAGCCCCCTTTAGACCAAGATTAAGAGCTGGGCTTATTACACAGCTAGATCCAAAGTGTTGGTTTGACTCAGAGTGTAAAAATGGCTCAGTAATAACATGCAACACGGCCTATACTGTACATTATGTGTAGCCAACTACAATAGGGTCGTGTTCATTTTACAACTTCAATTTGTATCAATTCGGCAGTTTAACAGTTAACCTCAGATTGACACAGTTTATACTAGGTAGCTTAGAAGCTCCACCTACCCCCCACTACATTTCTTTCTGTATTCCAATGAAATTCATGTATAACAACAATGGTCATTCATTATCTCATTACTATAACAGGCAGGCCGAGATATTAGCTGAAATGCTTCACCCAGTTTGTTGTCTTAAGTGTTTTATATTAATTAGACATAATCACAGTGCTTGTGCAGGTTCCCTTTACTCAAGCCTTAAAGTGACTGGATTCCTGAGTCAGAGAAAAAGATGTCTTCCTGTCTAACTGAGAACCAAGCTGTGAGAATAATGTGTTAAAAGCTTGTCACATAAAGAGCATTCTGCAGCTGAGCTCCTTCATTCATTTAGAATGAGTGTGGACTCTTTCAGCTCACCGTGGAGTGGAAAATGTCTAGGAGATGAGGTGATTTATCTCAGAGTCACAGCTCAAATAAAACAATTACAATTTACTCTTTCTCCAGAGCGACTTACAGTAAACTCTTACATCAAATGCATAGACAGTGTAGTGCCTCAGTCATAGGATCATTATGTAAACCAAGAACCTAGGATCAGTCTAAGCAGTATAATATCAAAAAATGTATAATCTGTACATTGAAACTATACAAACTATAGGATGCCAGGTCAACAACTGAACCTGGCATCTATCAACATGCTATCTATTAAAATCAAATAAGTAAGGCAAGTTTATGATTTTATATTATGGTAGACTAGAGTCATACTGTAGCCTAAGGGGACTGTATATAATCAGCTGTATTACTGTATTTAATTTAAATAATCACATTTGAACTAATGTATTCATTCATTTCAAATATGGTACTGAAGTACTGTTTGGACAGTTCTGTTTTTCACCAACAAGTGGCGCATTTGCATCACTTTTACAGAATGACACAACTCCACAAATGCAAGCTCAATCAATTTCAATGGTTATTTGTTTTTTATTAAGATGGAAACTGGCATTCTATGTAGATTATTGAATGTTGAAATGTTTATTTTAAATCTGTGATTGCAGTTTCAGTCCTGGCTGAATACAGAATATACGGCAGACACAAAGTTGAATTTAATCCATGTGTAAAGTTACACAAAATTTGTGTAACTGTGAAACTGCAATGGAGAAATGGTGTAGTCATGGACTCAGCCCTGAATTACAACAGCCACATTATAGTCAGCCAACTATCACCAATCATTATATTGTATCAAGGATAAAAGGACTCATGTCTCACCAGGATTTGGAAAAATGTGTCCATGCAATTATCTTGAGTAAACTCAACTATTGTAAACGGTGTCTTTTTTGGTGCATCCGGCTTTGTCGGGCGTTTATACGAACACAATTGGCCTGTGTTCGGGGGCTGTGTGTGTGTGTGTGTGTGTGTGTGTGTGTGTGTGTGTGTGTGAATGGTGTCTTCAGAGGTCTCCCTAACAAGAACAAGCAGACAGCTGCAGTCTCTTTTTCAGAACGCTGCTGAAACCAAGAAACTTTACTCTGGTTCCCTCCAAATAATTCATTTCAAAATACTTTTGGATTATAAAACCTTTAATGTTTTATGGCCAAAATACATTTCTGATCTTGTTCTACATCATGAACCACAAAGACTTCTTAGGTCATCTGGGACAAGTCTGATTTCTATGGATGGATGGATGTACGGATGGATGGATGGAAAAGCAGTGTTCAGATTGTATCATTCATTGCAGAAAACTGCAGGTCTGCTACAACTCTCACCTTCAGAAAGACAGCAGTTATGTTTGCTGCTGCCTTTTACTGAGGCTTTTTATTCATTTATTAAAGTATTCAAGTGAATGTAGGCTACTTCATTGCTGTCTACCACTAGTCTGCACCCTGTCCAAGCCAACAGTAGGAGGGTTTGCAGCAACAGGGACCCCAGTACACATGGGGGGATTGACAATTGACAAACTTTAGTGAAAATGTGGAAAAACGTAAATTTTAACACGTACGCGCACAGAACCACACCACCCACAAGCTTATGTGTTGTCGGGCAATTAAGGTCATTTGGTATAACGAAGGAAGGGCCTCAAAACTAAAGGTTGCTTTAGGGTCCACTGACAACAAATAAACAAACAAGCAATCCGTGTTGATTGGTTAAAACGACCTATCTTTACAAGGATACCTTATTGGATCAGCAGCTAGCATATGTCCTTTTCTCCGAGGTTACTTCAAGGAAACAGTCCCACCAGTCCTCCTTATGTGGGTTAATGCAGTAATAGTAGAGCTCCAGGCTAGTAGACTAGGCAGAATTTCAGAAAATGTGCTTGTATAAAATGCTGAAGGCATTTCGTGTTTATTTTTGGTATACAACATTTCTAGGGGTATTAAGGGGTGCTGAATCCAAATCTGCTGTATACCCAGCGCAAAAATGTCAATTAAGGCCTCAAAATTGAGAAATTCAACATGGCCGCCAGCGCCAGGACCTCTTTCCAAAAAAACAGGTGCTAAACCCACATTCTTTATTCTACTGACATGAAACTTTGCACAGAACATCTGCACTTATGGGGGAAGAAAGTAGGAATATAGCTGGGGTGCAACCATGAGAGTAACAGGGTGTTTTTGACTGTCTAACTGTAATCTTTGTATAGGCGAGGATACAAAAATGACATTTCTTCAGTGTTTGCAGGAATACTACAGCAATTTGGTAATAACTGTACAGTGTTGGACACCAACATTGGAATCCCCCAAGTCTTAGCTTTCTTCAGGTACCAAGTTTATGCCAGTAGCCCTTATAAGTCTGGATATATAAGCATTTTAGTGTAAGCATGCTGTTTTAGGAGAATTTTCAAAAGATAAATGGTGGGGCTTATAGTAGGGTCCGAAAGTGAGGTTCTGTGACCATCCTTTGGCAAGTACGTTTTGACGATTGATTTGACCTCTATGGACCCTTTAGAAAAGATTTAGCCCCCAGGTCCCTCCCAAAAATCCCGGCATTTTTTGCTAGACAGCCAAATTCAAAATGGCGCCTGGCGCCATCTCTAAAAATTAACTTTTGATCTGAATGACCTAGAATCATGTATGAAGGCACTTTTCCATACAAGTCAACCATGAGGATTCCAATTCTGACACAATTTTAATTGTAAGACCTTGTTTTGACTCCGAAATTCAAGATGGCCGACATCCAGTAGAGTAAAAACTTATACCCAGGGGGCAAAGGGGGGTATGCTGCATTTGCCCTGCCATAAAAGGTTGGCCACCAGAAAGAATATCTATGACCCAGTAGGATCACAACCTATATGAACAACACGGTCACCTTGCTGCTGGAAATCCAATATGGCCGCCTCAATATTATCAGAAGATAGCTTTGGCAATAACTTTTGAACCAGATGGGCTAGAAATAAAAACTTGGTGTCTATTTCATGGTTTCAGAGCATGAGAAACTCAATGGAATACTTATCTTTATGATTGGGTGTGTCTGGACCTTTCATTTGCATATATCCAAGATGGACGCCACGCGAAAATGAGTTTTACTATGACTTTTACAGTGACAGCTGACAGCTGGCAAAAAGTCTGCTTTTTAAGTAATATGAACACATTTGGTCAGTTTGAGCTTTAATTTATATGTCAGAGTCGTGTAATCCGGGATGCAGAGATGGTAGTCAAGGCAGCAGTGGAGACTAGCCCATTTACAGTGAGCACATCATCCATGATCAACATATCTACAGGACAGTGTGCTGATTCCACAGGCAAGGACGACTTGATGAGTGTGAAAGAACTGGGTCTGAAGGCACTGTGTGAGTCACTGTCCAGTGAACAGAAGAAGACAAGCATAATGAAGCTTAACACTTTCTACACTCAAAACACAAAATCTAAGGGGAAAACCTCAGCACCTGCAAGAGCAATGAAATTACTGCCCTCCTGCGCATGACCCAAATCATAGCCAGTGGTGGAGAACTCAACCTTGTTGACTTTATAGGCAACCACGAGTGCAGTGACTTCCCCCCTTCCCTCTTCCAGGAAGATGGCAGGATGAGAACAGGTACCAAGGCAAGCCTTGTTAAGGTCCTGAAAGAGGAGACCAAAGTTGCATGCATCCCTGACCTGCCTACAGAAGACATAAAAACAGCAGTAGTTATTGATGCCATGTATGCCATGCGCCATTGGTCGTTCCTGAAAGGTGAAGCATTTGGAACAATCGCTGAACGATACCAACGTCTGCTGTTGAATGATGTGCCTGCTGGCACAGAGATCATTCACTTCTGTTTTGACCGGTACAGTGGACCTAGTCTTAAGACAGCTGAGCAAGAACACAGATACTGTATGCTTGACCAAAACCTACCAAAGAATATGAAGTCAGTATGCATTACACAGCTCCAGATCCTCAGGAGTTTTTTGCTGTGTCAGCTAACAAGGCAAACCTATTGAGTTTCCTCTGTGACGAATGGTGTGAAAATGTGAAACTTAAGTCGGCCCTTGGTCCAACACATCTTTACCTGGGTGGGGGGGTTTAAAGAAGAGACAAGGAGTGTGGTGATCAAGGAGGGGTCTATTGAAGATGTCCCTGCACTAGAATCCACACAACAGGAGGCTGATACAAGAATAATACTCCACACCCTGTACAGTGTCCAGAATGACAAAGTTGACAGAGTTGTCATCCATGCCAATGACACAGACATCATCATCATGTGCCTTTACTATGCAGCAACCCATCTCAGATGCCTTCCAGAGCTGTGGGTGAGAACAGAGCAAAATTCATACCTTCCTATCCATCAAATGGTATCAGCACTGGGGCTCGCACAGTGTCGTGCCCTGCCCTTTATCCATAGTTTAAGTGGCAGAGATACTGTAGCACCAGCTATCCCTTCTTCACTGGGAAGAAGGCATGGTTCAAGGCCATCATGCGTCTGGATCTCTGCACTTGAGGAGTTTGGTGAAAACTCTTATGATTCCCTCTCAGATGACGTCCATCAATCAGGCACGAGACCTCACAATTGCTGTATATACATCCAAAGCGGACCACCAGGAGGATTTTGACCTGAGTAAGCTTAGAGTGTACAAGTTCCTCAATAATAGATCAACCCTCTTAAAGCTGCTGCCCCTGACAGAGAATGCCTTTGACCTGCACCTGAGAAGAGCTGTTCTAGCAACCATAATAGATAAATGTGCACATATCGCCAAGCCGGATATTCCTTCTTTCACAGAGTATGGATGGTCTCTCAGTGCTAGCAATGCAGTCCCCCTTGCATCTACCGAGCCAGCCTGGCCTGTGTCAATGAACAAGGCAATATCATGCAGCTGTATCAAAGGCTGCCAGAAAAACTGTTCCCGTGCAAAGAAGGCAATTCCATGCTACTTAGGATGCCGTTGCCAGGGACTGGAGACACGATGCAGCAGGATCAGTGCAACACATGACAACAGTGACAGTGAATAGCATTGTACCATAGTATCATTGGCTTTAGAAGCAGGCAAGACAGCACCATAGAGGTCAAAATGAACCTTTTGTAGGCAACCTCAACTCCGCCTTTACTCTATTTGTCACTAAGTAGTCTATCTTTTGTTATGTTACTTGAATGCATACCACTATGTTAATTTGTATAGCCCTAAAGTTGAAGTTTTTGGCAAGTCTTGGAGTGTGCATGTGTCTGTTTATATTGTATTTAGTTTATTAAAATGATACATAAGATACATTGTGGGCTTTTTCTCAGATTTTTCTCTGCAATCATCCCCACAACTATAGATCTATAAATCAATAAATCTGAGGGAAAATGTAATACCATACATTATTTATGACTGCAGCCATATTGACAACATAAATTAAAGCTCAAACTGACCAAATGTGTTCATATTGCTTAAAAAGCAGACTTTTTGCCATAACAGTCAGCTGTCACTGTAAAAGTCATAGTAAAACTCATTTTCGCGTGGCGTCCATCTTGGAAATATGCAAATGAAAGGTCCAGACACACCCAATCATAAAGATAAGTATTCCATTGAGTTTTTCATGCTCTGAAACCATGAAATAGACACCAAGTTTTTATTTCTAGCCCATCTGGTTCAAAAGTTATTGCCAAAGCTATTTTCTGATAATATTGAGGCGGCCATATTGGATTTCCAGCAGCAAGGTGACCGTGTTGTTCATATAGGTTGTGATCCTACTGGGTCATAGATATTATTTCTGGTGGCCAACCTTTTATGGCAGGGCAAATGCAGCATACCCCCCTTTGCCCCCTGGGTATAAGTTTTTACTCTACTGGATGTCGGCCATCTTGAATTTCGGAGTCAAAACGAGTTCTTACAATTAAAATTGTGTCAGAATTGGAATCCTCATGGTTCACTTGTATGGAAAAGTGCCTTCATACATGATTCTAGGTCATTCAGATCAAAAGTTAATTTTTAGAGATGGCGCCGGGCGCCATTTTGAATTTGGCTGTCTAGCAAAAAATGCCGGGATTTTTGGGAGGGACCTGGGGGCTAAATCTTTTCTAAAGGGTCCATAGAGGTCAAATCAATCGTCAAAACGTACTTGCCAAAGGATGGTCACAGAACCTCACTTTCGGACCCTACTATAAGCCCCACCATTTATCTTTTGAAAATTCTCCTAAAACAGCATGCTTACACTAAAATGCTTATATATCCAGACTTATAAGGGCTACTGGCATAAACTTGGTACCTGAAGAAAGCTAAGACTTGGGGGATTCCAATGTTGGTGTCCAACACTGTACAGTTATTACCAAATTGCTGTAGTATTCCTGCAAACACTGAAGAAATGTCATTTTTGTATCCTCGCCTATACAAAGATTACAGTTAGACAGTCAAAAACACCCTGTTACTCTCATGGTTGCACCCCAGCTATATTCCTACTTTCTTCCCCCATAAGTGCAGATGTTCTGTGCAAAGTTTCATGTCAGTAGAATAAAGAATGTGGGTTTAGCACCTGTTTTTTTGGAAAGAGGTCCTGGCGCTAGCGGCCATGTTGAATTTCTCAATTTTGAGGCCTTAATTGACATTTTTGCGCTGGGTATACAGCAGATTTGGATTCAGCACCCCTTAATACCCCTAGAAATGTTGTATACCAAAAATAAACACGAAATGCCTTCGGGGTTATGCTTCTCTGAAAATTGACCCTGTCTATAGTGGTGGACGAATAATTGAGTCAAAGTAGTGAATTGATGCTCCAGGTCTTTTATGTGATCAATTTAGTACCTCACAGGTGACCGTCTCATGCCTGCATGTCTCTAAAAATAGTCACGACACTCTACTTTTATGCAACAACAGAATATACCCTGTTTTTGAAAAACAAAGACATAAACTGGTTCCACTGCTACGTTGTTGTACAAATAAGCACACGTCATCTTTCTGTGTCTACATGTATTATGTTTGTGCTTCAGTTTAACCTGACGTCCATATTTTGGTTATGCACAAATTGGCAAAAACTCTCAAAAATAGCCTATTGAATTTATACTCATCGTACACTGTTATCACATTGTGAAAGCGGCAGATCTACAAGCTCACAACGTGATGCATCACAATGTGTCGTGAGTGATGCCCTTTTATGAAGGATGGATTCACACACGCACACACAGCAGAGCCAGTGGGCCATTTGGCATTGTGGCACAGTCGTCTTAAAGACACAACTAGGTTCCAGATCAATGTTAGTAGTCACAGGTTGCTTTATAGGAGGCAGAGCCACCTAGAAAAGTGTCTGTCTGTCTGTGCGTGCGTGCGTGCGTGCGCAGGGCTAATCTCATGAACTGCTGGACCGATCAGTGGAGGCATTTCTGTGGCCTCCAAAATGTTTTACACTTTAACATTTTAAAATGGAATCAAAGGGGCTCTGATTTGGCTGAAACCAAATTTGGAGTCATAAGTCATAGATGCGTCATTTACAACTGACTTCATAGATGACTGATTTCACATGTTTGTCTGAGATCCACTCTGGAGTGAAGTCTGAGATCCACATTGTTTTTAATGAAGATCTGCAAGCATGAATTAACAATGACATTTCAGGCTTGTCTGTCTCCATAGTGACTAGTCAGAGTAAAAAAACATAACTGTGGTCTATGTCCCTCTCACAATACAATCCACGTGTACATGATACAATCCACGTGTAATGTGAATTTATGAATTCATTATAACCTACCAAAGACCTCTCTCTCTCTCTCTCTCTCTCTCTCTCTCTCTCTCTCTCTCTCTCTCTCTCTCTGGTTTTAATGATGCCATTACTCATATATTTGACAGATAATTATATACCATGCACAAATATTGATGCATGCCAAAAATAGAAATAAGGACAATATAAATACTTAAATAGGTACTCTCATTATAATCAGAGTTTTCCTTTTTTGGCGTTTGTTACAAATCATATATTATAGTGGTGCCATTTCAAGCAGCTGAATCTACTGCTGCGGAAAGAAGCTGAAAAAAACAAACGATAAGCAGCCTCACAAAGGCTGCGATATGTTGGAAGTGCAGTCATAAAGTCAGCACAAAATCAAGTGTATCAATGAGGAGGAGTTCTCAAACTGGGGTCCAGGGACCCCCAGGGGTCCTTGAGGACAAACATATATACACTTTCAGAGTTATGATTTTACAGTGTAGATTGGGGCCCCAGAGTTAGAAAAACGTATCAAATGGGGGTCCATGGCCTAATGCATATCAAACTGGGGGTCCTTGAAATTAAAAAAGTTTGGGCTTAACCCTTTTGTTTAGTTTATGGCCTAAGCTTGGGGACATTAATTAGCTTGTTTGAAATGGCACCACTAATATATCATTTGTATACAGACGCCAACAAAGGGAAACTCTGATTACCCATTGGGGTAATGAGAGTACCTATTTAAGTATTTATATCGGCCTTATTTCTATTTTTGGCACGCATCAATATTTGTGCATGCCGGTATACAATTATCTGTCAAATATATGAGTAATGGCATCATTAAAACCAGTAGCACCCAAGACAGGACCTGCCTCTGGAGAGGAAATGGAGAGACTGACAGATTGCTATCAGAGGTCCTTATAGACGAATCCACAGGGCGCAGTCATAACTGCGATGTCAGAATGCACACCGTAGCAGGAGTCTGACACCGCAGCGCTGTGTGGATTTGTCTATACAGTATACACTCCCAAACACATAGCCCCAGGTGTACCAAGTTAGCCTGACGGCTTGCTGGCTCTATGCACAGCAGCTATATTGGAAAGAAATGGGGCCTCTTCCTTAATTCCTTCACAGGTTTTACCAATGATACTAATGAAGGCTTTGTTCCATTTCATGTAGCACAGTTCAGTTGTTCTCAAACCTTTTAATTTCAAGGACCCCCATAACTCTGAGAGTGTACAAATGGAACCAAATGGACCCTTATGGGTCCATTTGGTTCCATTTGTACGCTCTCAGAGTTACACACCTTTTAAGGGGCCATTTGGAGTCCCTTTGAGAGACACACTGGTGTAGCAGAGTGTTTCCAGTGAGCCAACACACACACAATATCAGCACCCTGACTCTGTTTGACCAGAATGGAAAAGAGCCTTTATTAGTATCATTGGTAACACCTGTGAATGAAGTAAGAAGGTCAAATTTCTTTCCAATATGGCTGCTGTGCATAGAGCCTAACAGTGAGGCAGAGGGGCAGGGCCGTTACACACATGTTGGTACCCAATCCTGTGAAGAAACACAGGTTATACTGTATAAGTAGTAAGTAAGTAAGTATCCTGGGCTTTTTCTGCCTTTATTATCGTTGCTGTCAGGTGGAAACCTCATATGTCCGACACCGTCACCTTTCAGGATTCAAATAAAGCAGATCTACAAGCATGTACAAGCAGATCCACAAGCTCAAAATATGTTGCATGGCGAAGATCTGCTATTTTTGCCTATTTTGTGTGACACCGTAGTATGATGAAGTAGGGCATTAATTTACCCAAAAAATGTACAAAAATCACACCTGTGTGAAGGTAGCGGCGCCTTTGATATATGTTGTCATAGATATGTGTTTCTACTAGAGAAACAATATTAAATCTCTGTAAATTTATTTCAAGGCTTCCAATGGCACTAAATAGTGCCATTGGAAGCGAATCACCAAATGCATTCCAAGGTAAGTCGCAAAAACTGATCTGTCATAGCTGATAGAGTGGGTACCTAAAAAATAAACTTTGCGTGTGTATAAATGTGGTACCAGAAAGATATGTATGTGTTATGAAATAATCTATACAATATATAAGCCGTACCCAGAGTGTTTATGTTCCGGACTTTTACAGTTTATATAAACCATCTAATTTTGTATTCATGATATAATATTGATGTCATGAATAGTTCCCTTGCCTGACCAATCAGAACGTTGACGGGCCTGACCAATCAGAACGTTGACGGAAAAGCCAGGTATAGAGCAGGACCATCGCCGTTAAAAATACATACAAAAAAAGAAGGGGGAAAAGCATGAGAAAATAAAAATATATACAAAAAAAACCATGAGAAAATAAAATATACAAAAAAAAAACATGAGGAAATAAAAAAGAAACCTTGACATCATAGTGATGTCATGAATAGTCCCCTTGCCTGACAAATCAGAACCTTGACGGGCCTGACCAATCAGAACCTTGACGGGCCTGACCAATCAGAACCTTGACGGGCCTGACCAATCAGAACGTTGACAGAAAAGCCAGGTATAGAGCAGGACCATCGCCGTTAAAAATACATACAAAAAAAGAAGGGGGAAAAGCATGAGGAAATAAAAATATATACAAAAAAAACATGAGGAAATAAAAAATAAACCTTGTGTATACATGTGGTACCAGAAAGATATTTATGTTTTATGAAATAATGTATACAATTTATAAGCCGTACCCAGAGTCTTTATATTGACCTTAGTGTTATTAGCAAAGCATCGTGGTCTTTTGCTGTGTAGTATGAACTGTACAGAGATGGATGTGCAGTGACTTGTCCGTTGTTTCGGAAGTACGCGTGGTCTATGTGTCCTCCCTCAAAGTGGGTTGCTTCTTGTATGAGTTGAGTGAAGCCTAGTTTCTGAAGAGATTCTGATACGTGGTTGTTGGGGTTTTCACCAAGGCATATGTTGAGATCACCGCATATCAGAGTTGTTTTGATTGGGTCGATTAACCGTGTCAAATTCTGGATCGAGGATGTATGTCCTTTGCTTTTGTAGACACTGATTATGTCTATGTCTGTTGAGACCATCAGGGTGATTTGCATCGTGTCACTCGTGAAATCTGTGTGATGTTTTAGTGTTGCTGTTCTGTAGTAAGTGGCTAATCCCTTGCCATGTCCAATACTGTTTAGATGGAGTGAAAACCCATCAATCTGCAGAGATGGGACATAGTTGTTGTGTGTGAGCCATGTTTCACTGAGGCATATAATGTCAGCATAAGCCAGAACAGGGTCTGCTTTAATTTCTTCCAATTTTGGTACTAGGGAATGGCAGTTGATAGCTAATTCTATATTCATGACATCATAGTGATGTCATGAATAGTAACATAGTGATGTCATGAATAGTGACCAATCAGAACGTTGACGGACCTGACCAATCAGAACCTTGGCGAGCCTGACCAATCAGAACGTTGACGGACCTGACCAATCAGAACCTTGGCGAGCCTGACCAATCAGAACGTTGACGCAAAAGCCAGGTATAGAGGGCTAATATCCGCTCTATACCTAAAGGTATAGAGCGGCTAGCGCCGCTAAAAATAAATATGGAGATATATGGTTTCCGCCCGTATAAGCCTATCTTATACGCATGAAGATAATTGAAAAATAATTGCATGAAACGGCATCTTACAGTATTAACATTTGTCAGTATGACACAATGGGGTGCACACTCAGACAGTTCAGTCAGTAGACTTTCAATAGGCTAATCTGAACGTTATAATGAATGTACTCAACTCCTCAAAATTAAATACTTGCTGAATGTCACAAAAAAAAGCCTAATGAGTGACCGGAACCTAAGTTGCGTCATGTCACCATGACTTTCTGTCAAGAGGATGCAGGGTGACTATACAAAGATAACTGGGGCCACAGGTTGATTATCCATCAAAACCAGTGCTTAGCAACAGCCACCATCCAAGTCACTGTTGTCATGGATACAGGCACAAGTCACAGAGCTTGGCATTTATCAGTATTTAAAAGACGACCTCACCCATCTTCATATAAAATGCTCATGACAAAATGGTTGAGGAAAAAAAGTTGGACACTCCAGAAACCGCCTACCAGTGACATCATCGTTAAACAGATTCATTTTTTCAAACAAGATTTCAAAATGTTCAAATAAATCAGGCAGGTGTCAGTGGAATGAGATGTTCTGAAGCCAGATTGGAATTTGTACATTAGTTGTTGTTTTTTTCAGAAAGATACTTTTCAACCTGTTCATATACCAACCTCTCATATAACCTTCAAGTTTGAACATAGAATAGAAACAGGACGGTAGTTGCCGGTTTCTAATTTGTTTCCTTTTTTTATACAGAGGGGTTACTCTTGCTAGTTTGAAATCTTGTGGGACGTCACGCTACGTAACCCTGGCTGATGGAGAGGTTTGTTATGTGGGCAATGATCGGAGCAATGGCGGCGGCTGCGTCTCTGAGAAATTTGGAGGGGACATTATTGTGCCCAGTGGCTTGTTTTGTTGTAGGGCGCTCAGTTGTTTAAACGCATCATCAGTTGTCACCATGGTGAGTTTAAAATCATCTTTGTGTACACCTAGATTGTCGTAGATGTGCTTTACACCATAAAGCCCAGAATGAGAGGGCAGTGTGTTAACCAGTGGGCTGGCCATGGTTGTAAAGAAGTTGTTTAAGCGATTAGCCACATCCAGCTTTTCTGTAATGAGCGTGCCATCTAAATTAGTGTTGATGTTTGTAGATTTGGTTTTCGGTTTCTGTCAGAAACGGCAAGGTTCATTTCCCCTCCGCTCCACAAGGAGACACCACAATGGGATTCAGACTGGTACCTGTGGTGGTGACCTCACTTCCTCCCACTATAAAAGCAGGACTGGATTCCCATTTCTCCCCATGTCCTTTGTTTCCAAACACATGCAGCCAGCCTGTGTTTGCCGTGTGCTGCTGATGTACCACTGATGTTTGCCATGCGTCTGTTAAACCTGGTATAATGTAAGTTCCAGTGTTTTACTTCTAGTGATATGATTATATTGAAGAATTGATGAACTTGAGTTATATGGATATTTAGATGTTTAATATTATGTAAATACTAGTAAATGAAATACTTGGTCTATTATTATTATTTTGATGATATACCTTAATGTATAATATGAGTTAAAGGCCATGTTTATGTTTGATAGTTTATCTGGCATGATATTATAATTTGTTTCTTTGTGTCTTTGTTTAGAACCATGGCATCATCATGAAACCCAATGTCAACCCTATTCATCATTATCCGGCTAAAATAAACTGGATATTTGATTGCAACCTTTGTTTCCTGGTGGTTTGTGGCTCCAGTATGAACTTTAAATCTTAACAGTTTCTTACAGTAGCCTAACTGTTTAAATACTATAAATGTTTTTTGGGGCCTTGGTCGCGGTGGGTCCCCGGCCTCGGCCGCGCTGCACCCTGCGGTCGGTCTCCTTGGTGGCTTGTGCCGCTGTGTCCTGGCGTTTCCTGGGGCAGCGGAGGGGTCCGTCCCTTGCGTCGGGAGTAGCCGGTGGCGATGTGATGGTCCTGGTCCCGTGGGGTTCATCCACCTCTGAGAGTGAGGGCTAACGCTGGGTACGGTGGAGAGCTGTTGACGACCGCACTGATCTCCCTCGCTGCGGTGAATCTGCCGGTTGGGGTCAGTGGGGTGCTATTGTTTGTAGCATAGCATTCTTGGTCCGTCTTTGTTGTTGTTAGCCTTGTTAGCTTAGATGCTCTGTGGACTGGATTGGTTCAAATCCTGGGTGTTTACTCGAAACTCCTTCTGAGAGGTAGAAATGGCAGCGTGGGTGAGTCATCTAGCCTTCATCTACGGGGGACGATAATGACTGCACAATTGGAGCCCTCAATAGCAGTGATGTGGGGACTATAGCGCCTCATGCTGGCCCTATTCATTTGCGTTCGTTGACTCATTTCACTGAAAGGCTGTTTGGCTAGAGGTCTGTCAAGGACAACTACTTCAACAGTGCACAGTGGAACACTTGGTCAGTGTGCCTTCCGGTGGTTAACATATTTGTTAATAAAAATGTTTTCAAAATGATCTCTGAAAGGTAAAGGATGACAAATCATTTTGTCGTCAATCACAAAAGAGCGATCTTGAAAACACAGAAACAATTTAGATGTAGTCTGACACTCGGGCACTGAAGTGTTAATCCTTTTAGTTTTCTCACTGTAATCATTGCATTTATCCACCCACTTTGTTTCTTTGTGTCTTAGTTTTTTACAAAGTGCGGATTTCTTACTTAAAGAAAACATTGTTGTATTATAATTTTGTTTTCATACGGCACTCATTTTCTTTAAAGACTTTAATGACTTGACCATGAGCTGGCAAGAGAACTTTCTCTTCATCATGATGTTGTGTTTAGACAGACAGACAACAGACCTTACACTTCTCCATTCTACAGAACATTACATAATAGCAATGAATGGAACAAAATAACACCAACAAACAGGTAGCAAACAGAAACAACTTGTCCAAAGGATAATTGGCGCTCGCTGAGCAAATTGGACAGCAGGTTCTTTGTGCTGGAATGGTGGTGTTGTTTGCTAGAGGACAAAGGGATGCTTGGTGGCCTTTTGCAGGCATGTGACACTGTCGTACAACAAAGTATAAATTAGGCTGAACTCCAGGACATTGAAATTCCGGGGGCAATGCAATGTCCCTGAAATCTCCAGGGACATTGCAGGGAATGAGATTGGGCCCCTGGATAGTGAGTGACATATCCAGAGGAATAAAATGACCTGTTCTCTTTTTGGTATTTTTTCGATTGATTGAATACTTTTTGGACATTATTGATGAATTCAGTTTGCTAAAAGTGCAGTGGTACGATTATACAATGATGCTAAAAGGATAGCACAAAAAGCTCTGAGAGCTTGTTTCCATTGTGGTCCGATGTATTCAATTCATCAAGACATTTAAAGACATACAGTACAATAACATGCAAGAGATCATCAACACTAGGAGCAATAAATAGTATACCGTATGTACAGAAAACATTGGGTGGGGGGTATTTCTGGTGTAAGCTTAGAAGACGTGTCCAGGACCAGTTGTAAATTGCAGACGGGTGCTGTTCTATGGGGGTTTTGAAGGAGAGTAAGGAGTCACAATTTTTGAGAGCTGTTGGTAGGGCATTCCACATGTTGGTGGCATAACAGTGGAACGAATTTAACCCCATGTTTGTGAAGAATCTGGGTTTAACGGTATATCAGTGGAGCTCCCTCTGGTTTTGTGCCTGTGTGCGTCTCTTACGTTATTGAAGTAGTTTGACCGGTACATGGGCATCGGCCCCTTGAGTATCTTGAAGACCAGGCCCATTGCAAGTTGCTGTACTCTGTCCTCTACCCTGAACCCATGGCACAATGAGCAGGGGTTAGGTGGGTCCTAGGAGTGAGGTGACCTGATCAGTTTGTTTTGAGAGGTCTGAAGTTTTGCTCTTAATGTCTTTGAGGTCGGAATGTCAGAATGACATTGGATGAGTGCTCCATGCTAGTGTCCTCAGTGTGTTCGTACTGACCAACGAGGAGATCCTGCCCAAAAATCTTGTTCTTTGGTTGACTTTCTTGATGACTTTTCACTGGAAAGATTGTTCTCTAAAATACAACCCAGGTAGGTCATTTCTTCTCTCCTTGTGTCACCCACTCTGACCCTAAAGTCTTTTACCTTACTGAGAATGGATTCAGTTTTGCCCAGGTGTAATGACTGGACAATAATTTGGCTGTACTTTTGGCAATTTTGCTTTTATGTCACATCAGGGGATGGGAAACTCTTCTGGGGTGCAACTGATAACGCTCTAGTGATAACGCTCTAGTTCACTACAGGGAGTGAGTATCAGAAAATAGAAATACTCAAGTAAAGTACCTCATAATTGTACTTCAGTACAGTACTTGAGTACATGTACTTAGCTCCTTTCCACTGAAGAGAGGGCAGTAGCATGATTACGCAAGCCACTTTTAATGATATTTATAGTAGCACCATTATTTCGTGTACCCCACCGATCATATAGGCAGAGAGCAACACCTGGCACACGGCAGGCACATGTGAGGTCCTGTGAGTTTAGCTGTCTGAAATATCACTGTCTGTGCAATTATTACCTGTTGCCACCATTCAGACGCATGACTCACCAACCCATTTCCTCTCTCTCGTGTGTGTGTGTGTGTGTGTGTGTGTGTGTGTGTGTGTGTGTGTGTGTGTGTGTGTGTGTGTGTGTGTGTGTGTGTGTGTGTGTGTGTGTGTGTGTGTGTGTGTGTGTGTGTGTGTGTGTGTGCGTGCGTGCGTGCGTGCGTGCGTGCGTGCGTGCGCGAGCGTGTGCGCTCACTCCTTTGTACTTGTATTACTTGTGAGGGCCAAATGTGCCCACAAGTATATAGCAGAATTTGAGAAATAGATTTGTGAGGACAATTTCCTCATCCTCACAAGAGAAATGGTTATTTTATGGTTAAAACAACCATTAGGTTTACAATTAGTAAAAGATTCAGGTTGAGTTTGGGTTCAGGATTAAACATTTAGAGGTTAGGTTTTGGGGTTAGGGCTGAAGTTATGCCTGATTTAATAGGACTGGTATTTAAGATACTCAGAGGATCAGTACCCACATATCTGTCTAACTGCTTCTCCAGAGTGAGTGACACCCACAGTCACAACACCAGAGGGAGCACCTATACGATCTAGAAAATAAAAGTGTTAAATAGCTCCAACCCTGTATTCTGATAGTACTCATTGATATAGAACGTTTGTTCAGTAACAGGAGTCTCCATGTCTGTCCTGCTCTTTAGTAAACAGAACATGCATTTTCGGGTCGGGATACCTATTTTATCCAATCAGGAGAGAGAACTGAGAACTCTCCCAGAATACAGATTAAACAAGTGAAATTGGAAGTGATTATTATTGAACAAGCACTCTATATAAAGACAATATGGTGCTTTAACCTTTTAACAAAGTACTTGTAGTTTTAACCAAAGAATATCACTTATCCTACCTTTAAATACAGTACTCAAGTAAAAGTACTCTGTACTGTCCACCACTGCAGTCAGATTGGAGCCAATGTTCCACTCTTCCACATCAACGTGGAGTCATGGTGCTTAATATGAGATAACTTGCACTGCATGGTCAATATTTTAATCTGTGATGTCTGTTTTTATTTGATATTTTTACACTCACAGGTGACTTCCCTGCAAAGAGAAAGGGCATTTAGTTGTAGGAGTCCTATTTTTGCAGTTTTATCTGGGTCATGGTTCAGCCCACCACATGGCGATTGAAGTTAAATCTAATGGCCTCCCAGGTGAAACCAGAGCCAGTTGATATTACCTGCTTTGCATTTCACACGTTCACCTGATTAATTGACTTCCTTTGCTCGATGGGGGTTGGCATGTGCTGTGCAACATGTAGCACCATTCATTTACTTACTGATTCATTTATCAGTAAGAACATTTAGTATCACTCTCCCTCTACTTTTTTCCCTCTTTCTCTAAAAATGTTCCTCCGTTTGTCTGTATTTTCTTAATTATTATCAACTAACATATTAGAACTTTTAGAACATTTAGAACATTATTTCACTTTTCAATAGAAAAACCTTTCACTGTCCACACTGAAAATGTACGTTGCTTGTTGATATTGATACAAAAACGGATACGTGTATCAAGGCCTTAAGTCACATAAAATCTTCTCTTTCATCATTACATTTTCAGCAAATAATAACGTTTTTGTCTCTGCCAGGCCGTCCGTCCGTCCGTCCGTCCGTCTGTCCGTGTGTCCGTGTGTGTGTCCCTCCTGTCTGTGTGTTAGCAGCTAATCTCCGGCACCGTTGGCCCGTTCGCTCCGAAACTGTGCACACACACTCCCTGGATGCCAATTCAGAACCTCTGCCCCAATGTTTTCACATGGGCCTGTTATAGCGCCACCAGGCCAATTTGTGCATTTTTACATTACTCCTACAGATTTTATCCAAACGTCATGCAAATCGGTACACAGTATCTCTATAGTCATGTGATCAACACGGATCTGTCCGATTTCCCATATTCCATCCTCATTGCCTATGGTTGGCTTCCAAAGTTTGCAGGATTGGTCCGTTTTGAACAAAAAGCCTCAAACTATGCACGCAGCTTGCGATTTCCGTGAAATTTCACACGCTCATTCCCGCTAGGCCGAGGAAGAAATGCCACCCTTTTCACATTGGCCTGTTATAGCGCCACCAGCAGCTCTAATTTAGCAAAACACATTTTTGGAACAAAATGCCTCAAATCATGAATGCAGTGTCTGATTGCCGTGAAAGACCTAAGAATAAATGGCACCCTTTTCACATTGGCCTATTATAGCGCCACCAGGAGGCCAGAATAACGTACCTGACCTGGCGGAGACCTGTGCTCCGAGGAGCACTTTTTCTAGTTTTGTATTGTAATCACTCCTGCTGCGCAAAATAACTCCAAAACAGAAGGTGGATTAACTTGATGGGAATGAGTCAGAACATTCAAAGGTCAAGTTCAAGGTCAGGGCCAAAGCATTATAACCGGGCATAATTCAGGAATGGAGAGAAGTAGAACAAGAATATTGGTTCAGGCATGTTTTGCACCTCCATTTGCAAAGGAAATTGGGTGCATTAAAGAGCTAGTGCCATGTTTTTGCACTTTTTCTGTTTTTCATGTGTCTGAGGTTGATAGAACTTCATTAAGCCCCCCGGTGCTGGTTTTATGGTGTTTTATGTCTTCTCTGATTATTTGGAGTTTCTTCCTGGAGGCTGAAATCTTGAGGGTCAAACGTGCCAATAGAGAAACAGCCCTTTAGTGACATCACAGAGCCCCCAAAAAACATACCCTCCCCCTCATTATCATAACACAACAGGTGTGGGCATGAGGAGGAGGAGGGACTAGGACAGGTGGGTGGTGCTAAGGTGGTGGAGGAGGTGCTAAGGTGAGAACCAGGCATACTTAATGAACTGGAGGCGTGTCCACATAATTTTTATTTTTTTTTACAATTTCTGTACACTTATTTTTTTTTTTGAAAAAAATCCTTACATAATAATAATACCTTATGATCAGGTTTTAGGGTTGAAAAATATCATGGCACTCCATCTTTAACTCTAAATGAGGTCAAACTATCCTACTCCTTGTCACTCCACAAATATGTCACAAAGCAACATTTTACATGTTATGCTATTTGGATTGGATTCAATTCCATAAACAATATTGAGAGCATGAACAAATGAAGGTTATATATGAGACAGTCATTGTCTCCGCCAGGCCGTAAGGCATGGCGAGAGAGTATGTTTTGCACCCTGTCCGTCCGTCCGTCCGTCCGTCTGTCCGTCCGTCCGTCCGTCCGTCCGTCCGTCCGTCTGTCTGTGACCAGCTAATCTCTGGCTCCGTTGGCTTGATCGCAGTGAAAATGTGCACACACACTCCCTGGATGCCAATTTAAAACCTCTGCCCCAAATGTTTTACATGGGCCTGCTATAGCGCCACCAGGAGGCCGTTTTTTGCAAAACACATTTTTTGACAGTACTCCTATAGATTTTGTCCAAGCGTCACGCAAATCGGTACACAGTATCTCTATAGTCATTAAACAAAACAGGTTTTTCAGATTTTTCATATTCCATCCTGATTGGCTAAAAATGGCTTCCAAAGTTTGCAGGAGTGCTCCGTTTTGAACAAAATGCCTCAAATTATGAACACAGCATGCAATTTCTCTCAAACTTTTCCTCTGTTTGTCTGTATTTTTTAGTTTGAGTACTTATTACACATTCATAGGATGAATAAATGAAGGTTATATATTATATGAGTGAGTCATACTGACATACTCAAACTTATCTTGACCTAAATTCTATCATACTTGCCATCAATGTCCACACATACAGTACGTAGCTCATTCACATATGATGCCGCAGTATGTCAGAGCCACATTTTTATACAAACATGTGCACTCTATTCATTAGTACGTACTGTATGTGGTATGTAGCATGTTGGAATGTGCAACATGTAGCAGAGTCACCATTCATTTATCAGTAAAACCAATCACTTTCCCTCTGCTTTTTCCCCTCTTTCTCTCGATACAAAAACGGATACGTGTATCAAGGCCTTAAGTCACATAAAAACACATCATTCAGAGGATGAACAAATGAAGGCTATTTATATAATAGTAATTTTATAACTCAAACTTATCTTGACCTAAATTCTATCATACTTGCCATCAATAATGTAAAAGTTTAAAAGGTTCAATTGTATTTCAGTGCCACACTTGTATACAAACATGTGCACTCAATCAATAAGTCTTAACCCATTAAGAGCGACAAAGCATCTGTCATTTTAGATTTGAACCACTTTAACCATTATATACTTTGGATATTCAAGAATAGCAGATATGCAAGCTCAAATCTTTGAATATATATATTTTTAAAAGCGAACATTTGTAACTCAAATCTTTGCTTCTGGGGATTCTACAAATCTCCAACCTTTTCATGTCAAGGGCCCCCAAAATATGTATTTGGCCGCGGACCCCCATCTCAAAATATGTTGTTCCAGGGACCCCCCCCCCCCCCCCCCCCGCCCCCCCCAGAAGCAAAGATTTGAGTTAAAAATGTTCGCTTAAAAATATATATATATTCAAAGATTTGCACAAAAAAAAACATCATTTTTCAAAAATAGCAGATCTACAAGCTCATAGCAGAGCTTGTATATCTGCTATTTTTGAATCGCCAAAGTATAAAATAATGGTTAAAGTGGTTACACAGTTGTGTTCCCGGTTTTAATGCGTTAAACAAGTTGTGGCATAGTTTTGCACAGTATAAAGAAGGGCTACATGCAACAACAATGAGACACAGACAGTAAATGGATCATTGTATCTTATCTCCTTTGTTGCCTCAATTCTATCATACTGTGCTTGCCATCAATAAGCTCATTCACATGCCGCAGTATGTCAGTGCCACATTTGTTATACAAACATGTGCACTCTATTGATTGTCTCAATTCAATAAGTCTTAACCCATTAAGACCGGGAAAGCATCTTTAACCATTATCTTATACTTTGGCTATTCAAAAATAGCAGATCTACAAGCGCACAGCGCGGCACTCAGCTTGTAGATCTGCTATTTTTGAAAAAATAAATCGTGAAAATGTGTGCAAATCTTTGAATATATATCTTCTAAAGCGAACATTTGTAACTCAAATCTTTGCTCCTGTTTTTTGAAAAAACGTGTGTTGCTATATTGGTTCTGAAACCTTTTCATGTCAAGGGCCCCCAAAATGATATGTATTTGGCCACGGACCCCCATCTGAAAATATGTTGTTCCAGGGACCCCCCGGAAGCAAAGATTTGAGTAAAAAATGTTAGCTTTAAAAAATATATATATATTCAAAGATTTTCACAAATTGTCACGATTTTTCAAAAATAGCAGATATACAAGCTCATAGCGCGGCATTGTATATCTGCAATTTTTGAATAGCCAAAGTATAAAATAATGGTTAAAGTGGTTACACAGATGCGTTCCTGATTTTTAATGGGTTAAACATTGCGTTGTGGCACATGTGATGGCATGTATGTGCACGGTATGTAAGACAACAATGAGACACAGACAGTAAATGGATTGCATCTTAAGTAAGTTAAGTTGTTCAAGGTGTTTTAGTGTTGCACTAGACAAATGGTGCCAGGGCCACATGTAGGTGTGCATACTCTAATAGGGCAGGAGGAAAAGCACTTAGGCCTTTCAGTGCGTAATGGAAGGAAGGAAGGACAAACAATGTGGCTCACTTTGGGAGCCAATTCTCCATGATGCCAGATGAACCCACGTCCAACAGTACTATACTCAATGGGCTATTGTCCACTCCAGCCTTATAAACATACAAAATGCATCCATAACAGGAGAGCTTATAATGTTCCCGCAAGGACAATTTAATGGGATAGGTCGTATAGTTTTGGAGAGCAGCTGCCCCAGAGGACAGATTGGAGAAGTATGTGGTGGTGGAAAAAGAAGTTGTAAATGTGACGTCTTTGCCCTGAATCTGTTGATTTGCAACACCTACCGTATCTGTCAGTTGATTTTCTCAAAAGGCAGCCATTCTCTTGAAAAGAAAAAATATACTATAGAATATTATATTTAAAAAATCTGTCTGTCTGTCTGTTCATTCCTCCAATTATCAATTATTGCTTTCGGATGTAGATTCTACTTTCTTTCACCTCTCTACTCCATCCCATCCTCACATGATTTCCTTCCTCTCTTGTTAGCGCACGTGCCACTTGCAAATCCATGGAATCTAGGGTACAATTAGCTGGTATAAGAATGTGCTTAATGGACAATTTGCATTGTTCATTATAGAGTCAAACGCTGTGAGAAGATGATAATCTGTGTGCAGGAACAGAAAAAAAAAGAACGGAAATGTGTCTGAAATCAGCTCTGATTGAACCCTCTGTTCACCCTGACAGTTTTTCCATGAAACAGTTACAGAGTGGTTAAGTTCATCCAGGACACAAGTTTCCGCCTCTCTATCAAAATGTTCAGATCATTCCATATACTTACTTACTTACTTACTTACTTAGTGAACATTAGGTTTGGCTCATTTTATCATAAAAATGTCCATTGAATGTCCACAGTACTTTCAAGCACCATGTAAGTGCTATAGGACCAGCAGACAAACACCAGTCTTGATATTGATGCTGTTCTTCGATTATCTGATTATTCCTTTTTCTTCTTATTTCATTGTTGTTATATATTTATTACTACAAGGTGCTACAATGTCCGAGGAAACCAGAACAAAATTATTGTACTCTTGTGTGTTTGTTTGTTTTGATTGAGTACTTTATTAACAGTTTGCAAAGACGAGCACAGGGAAGTACAGTTCAAGGTCTGGTAAGAGGATTTTAAACCCAAGAAAGCACTATGGCTTGTTTCCATTGGGGTCCTTTGTACTCAATTCATTGAAAAGTAACCGCATACAAAAAAACACAAATTTAACCTGCAATGTATTTTTCTTTGTAGCCTATAGTTTAACTTTGACGGAGGGTTCAACAGAGTATTCAATTTGATCTTCTGCCTCTGCCAACGTTTTTATATAAATATTTTTGATTTATTTTGACATTCACTATTTTTGTTGTTGTTTTAGTATAAGTTTAAAATAACACAAAGCTGGCTCTTATTAGTCCAGTGCAATATAACCAGTTGGTCTAGGGCTGCAACTGTTGATTATTTTCATAGCGATTATTCTATTGAATACCTTTTTCGATTAATAAAATAATCCAGAAGTGTGTATTTTAATATCAATTTATCGACATTCAAACGATTCAAATGACTAAATCGACTAGTCTGATTAACCACTTACGACCTAGGTTATACTTTATTGTGTGAGCTTGTATATGTGCTAGTTTTGCTATTTTGAGAGAACATTAGCCTATATCAAAAGATATTTTGTTTCTCAAAATAGATAATTGTATTTTTTTTAATTGTTTATTTTTCTTATGATCGATTAGATTGGTAAGTCCGATTAGCTGTTGCACCCCTACAGTGGTCTTAACAGTAGTGAGCACCTGTTAAAGAAATCTGGAAAAATACACAGCATCCATATCCATACTATACATGGAAGTGTTCATTTTGACAGCAAATCTTGATTTAGTTTTAGTCATAGTCTTTTGAATAAACTTCCATTTAGTTTTAGTCATATTTTAGTCATCTCAAATGTTTTAGTTTTTGTCTAGTTTTAGTCGACTAAATATCATAAGATTATAGTCGACTAAATCTACAGTTGATTTAGTCGACTATAACTATAATGTATTTTGTCGGTGCCTTGATGGCGTCGTAATGGCTGATTTTACACTTGGTTGCATGCTGAAAATAGCCGATCGACAAGCTCTCAACGCGTGACGCGTCGTGAGCTTGTAGATCTGCTATTTTCAGAGTGGATCACCCGAGCGCAACCAAACCAAAAGACTTCTAGTCTTTTAGTTCTACTGGATATCTTCTCCACTAGTCCCCTTCTCCACTAGTCGGCAAAATTGTCAGTATATTTATGCGTGCGTGTGTGTCTCTAAGGTGGGACTAAAAGATGGGAAGGAGACAGAGGAGACATGAGAACAGGTCGTGGACAGGTTATGATTGCTGATTGATAGCATAAGAATAGACAAGTAAGACGCGCGAACGCGGGAAGTTAACGCAGCTCGAAAATAACAATAAGAAGAATAGAAAGGAATGAGCAATTGTAGAGAAGTGGGATTGCTGATTGATAGCATAAGAATAGATCATTGCCTTGTATAGAAGAACAGAGGAGAATAGGGGATGAGTAATTCTGCTATAAAGGTCTGGATGTCACAGAGTATGACGGCTAACCTCTTGCCCGTGGACTTCTGCGCTTTCTGGAATAAAAAACATCTACTGTAACTCGCACACCTGTCTGGTCAACCTCTCATAGTGTTGCTGCTTTTCCTTTCTAGCTATAAGTTCACATACAGTTATAGCTGACTGCAGTCAGAGACATCAGTGACGATAGTGGCCCACGCTACTTGTACGGCTATACGTATGTCCTGCGCCAGCGCATGACACTGGTGCAGGACACTGCCACATGTTACCAGTGGTGGAAAGTAACTATAACTACATTTACTTAAGTACTGTACTTAAGTAAAGTGTTGAGGTATTTGTACTTTACTTGAGTATTTCTAATTTCCAATACTTTACTACATACATTAACCACTTCAGCCCTATTTTATACCTAGGCTATATACCCTATTTTACACCTAGGCAACGTGTCGCATCGCGACGCGTTGTGAGCTTGTAGATCTGCTATTTTCAAACATTTTTGTACTTTTACTTTTGGTACTTTAAGTACATTTTGATACCAATACTTTTGTACTTTTACTCAAGTTAATTTTAAATTCCGGACTATTAGTTGTAATGGAGTACTTCTATATTGCAGTATTGATACTTTTATTTAAGTTAAAAAATTGAGTACTTTTTCCACCACTGCATGTTACTAGCACAGGACACCGACGTGGGACACCAGCGTGGGACATATTAGAAAGCAGGCATATAAATTGTCATACGAACCTGAGTTACAACTGTACTTGTACAGTTTTTTTTAATCCCCATCTACACCATATCTCTATGCCAAAAATAGGTGATCTACAAGTTTGCTGTGCGTCACAGGGCATTGCAACACGTTGTGAGCTTGTAGATCAGTGTTCCGTCCAGAATAGGCGTACTGGGGTTCAAGTGGTTGACTGCTATTTTCCCTTTTTTTTTCACTCACTGAGTACAGTATGATGATGTTCCTCTGTGTTCTTTCTGCTGTACTTGGCCCGTGATGTATCTGGACCGGTGGGTACAGTACATGTATTAACACCTAACCTCTCGCAAATGCAACTCTATAGGACTTCCACTGCTTTTGCCTTCCTTGAATTTATTTTGCAATTTACTTTGTTCTCCATCTTCTGCCCTCCATTTGACACTGGGGGTTCATTAGTTTCATCTTGAGAAAACAATTCCATTCCCAACCCCTGATATTCTGCAAACAGCAAAATGTGATCACCTTCAAAATGTCTTTGCCCGTGACTTTCATTTTCATTGGTTCAACACATTCTAACCGTGTGTCATAAGTGATTACCTTGTGAATGCTAGGCGACAAATGTAAACATGGACGCGCGCGCACACACACACACACACACACACACACACACACACACACACACACACACACACACACACACACACACACACACCTTAAGGTGTGTGTCCAGTTATCATTAAGTCTCGTGATAGCCATAGCCACGTGTGAATACGTCCACAGTACAACCTGTCTCCTCATGTGACAGCTGGGCCCATTGTTTAGTGACTGCCTGAGCTAGTGACCAGTGACCCACCTAAATCCACCTACTTCTGTGTGTGTGTGTGTGTGTGTGTGTGTGGGTGTGTGTACTAATCAAGGAAGGATTTGAGCCAGCTTGTTGAAATGATCAGTGGTGGAGAAAGTACATATCTGTCCATCATTGGGAGATGTTATGAGGAAAAGATTAACCACTTTCACATGGCACCCCTATTTTGGGTCATTATAGGCCAAGACATCTTTTAAAGATTTTTCACTATTTTTCAAAAACAAAAACTGAAAAAATAAACATGTCACAGGGGAGAATCACATGGAATAGAGGAAAGGCCATAGAGTGACCAAAATCAAATATGCCTATTTAGATTATGAGATACCTCGACATGAGTTTACATTTTGGCCTGACGGGGGTCCAAGAGGCAAGGTCACGGGGTCACTCAATGGTTAGGGTTTATCCTCATGGGGAGCATGAATGTGCTCGGCAAGTTTCATGGCTATCCCCCCCCATTAGGTTTTGATCTTCTGTAAAAGTGGATGTTTTGGTCTAAGGGTGGTGTTAGAGAAAAGGCCACTGGGTCCGCTGAATCAGTAGTGCATGTTCTGTGGAACATCAAGATACACAGAAAATCCCATAGAAACCCAGCCAGTAGTTCTGGAGATATCTTGTTGGTGGGTAAAGTGTTGGACAGACCATGAGACCAACAGACCAACAGACCAACGACCGACCTCAGATCTTTTAGTCATACAAAATCAGCAATGCAATTTCCAACCTCCTCACTCCTACAGTACAGTAGCCTATATGAGGACATGGCAGCTATGTACAAAAGTACAAAAGGCTATATTTAAATCCAGCAGAGATCCAGATGTGAAGCTGCATGGTGTATATAAATAGCCCGTAAATGGTTTAATGAGCAAAAGTGAGAGAAGAGCGTCATCTACTCCATGCCAGCTAGCTTTGATTTCGTGTATGAGTCTCCATTTTCCTGTGTGATTTCCAGTGTCTGCTGCTAATGATCCCCAATTAGCCCTCCCATATAGCCATGGCCGCTGCTCGCCCTCTCTTTGTACTCAGCCCAGCAGGAATTGAACACGACAGGCTGATGGCTGGTGGTGAGTTAATGGAAAAGTTATGATAAGGGACAGTTGGGGTGTCTGGTGAGCCAGTAAGTGCTCCTTGGTCTCTGGTTTGAATACGACATACGTCTTTGTCTTGCATCTCTCTTTGCCCTTGGCCTCCTGTCTCTCTACACCGACCTGTCTGAAATCTATCCATACATTCCAGGCATCTCTGTACGTTGGATACTTTATTTGTCAAAAAATGTAAACAGCACGGAGGTGCAGTAATAGCCTATACACCAAAAAAATCCTGAGGACTAGTTTCCATTGTGGTCCTATGTATTCAATTCATCAACAAATGTACGGTTGTCTGCCTCTCGTTAGCATGTCTCGAGAACTGTTCATTTGGCTGTTCATTTCACACAAGTGCATTGTTGAGTAGGCCTATGAAGTCGATCAGATAAGTGGTCCTCTCTCTGTGTACACACTACAAACGGGCACACGTTCCAGACAGCAGCTATACGCGCACTGCACAATGATAACCACCTGCTGCCAAGATGTCTACAACATCATGAACTGTGTGTGCTGTACTGTTCACTTTGGGCGGGTGGGGTATGGTTTGGCTTTAAACACAGCCACAGGGGATGGCACTCTGGTGCAGCACCTGCGGGTAATGCCAAATCTGATTGCTGCTCTGCTTTTAAAGATGACATGAAATGTCTGCATATGAGCATCTGTTATAACCGGCATTAGGGGCATTGGAGACTACCACGACCCGCCTGGATGTCAAGTCGGTCCTTAAAGTAAAACAAAAAAAACATATAAAGCAGTGGTGAATCAAGTTTAAAACAAGAATTGTTTGTGTGGCATAGAGTATAGAACAACCCTCTAGTGTGTAGCATATTGAATCATAGCCATGGCTGGGTGACCAAGTTTCATTGGAATAAAAGAACAGCCGGTCATGCTTGGATGCCATCTCCAGGTCTTTAAATACCTCCATGATCATAGCTCTGTGTAGAAGAATGATTGACAGTTGTATGTGATGCTCAACACCTTTTAATAAACATCATGGAGCATTCATTCATCTGTGTTTTCCACAGCCATCCATGCAAACAAACAGAAATATGTATTTGTGAAAAGGAGGCACATAGCTGTTTTTCATAGAGTAGTTCCTAAAGTGTCAAGAATTGTTACCTGAGACCTGCCCACTCACTCAGTAGTTTTCTTCATTCCAACCAGTCACTATATGCTTTTAGGTCTGTCAAATGATTTTGCTTTGAACATTTTTAACTCACCCCATATCTGTACGTCTCTAAGCCAGTGGACACAAACTTTTAGCTGAGAGGTTGATCCATGACGTTTTGCCAGACACTGAAAGGGAGGTGGGGGGAGTCTGTAATTGAAGACACCCAGATGAAACACTGTTGGTGATTATTTATTATAATTAGTCCAAGACATGTTATTACTCGGTGTATATTTAGACATGCAAACAGAATAGGGGATGTGATTTAGCCAGGCTATAACTTGCTTTATCAAATAAGACTATCTTCTTTCTCTCATCTATTTTTAACCAGGCACACGTCAAATGCAACCGTTTTCAAACACTTGAAGGATAAGGTTTGCCATTAAAAAAAGCCTCCTGTTCTGTTGCTAGGCCACCTTTTGTCTGCCCACACTCTTTGACGCTGTCTAAACACATCAAACACACTTTCTTTTCTGTGCACTGAACAAGCAAGTATTTGTCCACTTTTGAATGAAGACTGTGGGAGGAGATGCCCAGCAAAATGTGGCCTGGTTGCCTTGCCTCCTCAAATATTATCAGGACTTAAAGATGAGCTTACATTAAATGTTTTTTTCACCCTTTTAGAGCTTATCTGCGGTCATAATGGGGTCACAGTTAATGATAGATGCCAAAGAAAATGAAAAGCTTCAATGTTTGTGTACCATATTTCTATATCAAAACTCCAATCAACAAAAACATCACTAACCGGTTTAACCAATAATATCATCAATAATAACATCCACCTATCAATCAATCTTCCACACAGAGCTATGATTCGTTATGGACACTAGAGGGCGGTGCTATTATGTTGGGTAAAGGTAAACAAACACGGCTGGCGTGCGTTAGCAATCTGTTTTTTAAAGCTAAACAGTACACTAAAATACAGTTCATTTGAAATTTTGAGGTGATACAGTAAGACTCGATTCAGTACTGTCTTGATATTGATTACTTTGTGGACCAACATGACATACAGGCCATTGTCATGGCATACGTGGCAGGCCTACTCGTACTAATGGGTGTGGGTGTGTGTGTGTGTGTGTGTGTGTGTGCCGGTTGTATTCACACTGCTGCCAGACATTGTAGGACAAATAGCACAAGTAACTGATCTACTGAGTTGGCGGGCGGCAGTGGCTTAGGAGGTTGCGTGCCTCTTGGGAATAGGGAGTTTTCCCAGTTCGATCCCCGGCTCCCCCAGTGTTACAGTCGAAGTGTCCTTGAGCAAGACACTGAACCCCTAACTGCTCCCTATGAGCAGTTTGGTGCCTTGCATGGTTTCCTCCACCATCGGTGTGTGAATGTGTGCGTGAATGGGTGAATGTAATGCACATGTTAAACCGCATTGGATAAAGGTGTTATATGAATGCACCGTTTATTCAGAATTCCGAACATTGCTGGCCCACAATAACCTACCTGACCTGGCACTTTTTCTAGTTATTATTATTATTATTATGTATATTTATTATGTATTGTATTGCTGTTGTTGCACAGACTTTCATATCACAACAACGTTTTGCTGCTTGTAAATAAACCACTTTTGATTCTAGTTATGGGTTCTAATTAAGTGTACTGTACATCCCATACATGGTTACGCAGCATGCTCTTCACTAAGCGCGCCAACAAAGACGTTTTGGAATCCATATGGTTGAATGACACTACATATGCATTCAAAGATGATTGCCTTTACTCTTCAGGGAACTCATTGTGACTCATTGTTTATCACAAGAGCTATGCTGCACGTGCTTCTTGGAACGCAAGCAATGCCATGGAGGAGTACAGTTCCACTCCACAGTCTTAAAAAAGGTGTTGTCATGGGCCAATTCTCTTAAGTGTGTTACAATCCTGTTTCCACTTAAAATGCACGCTACGAGGCAGATACTACAGCTTGTGTCTGGAGCCTGTTATCAATGTGAAAGTGGTTGCAGCACATGCTGTGTTTTAGAACAAATGTGGTGTGTGCGTTCGTGCATGTGTGTGTGTGTGTGTGTGTGTGTGTGTGTGTGTGTGTGTGTGTGTGTGTGTGTGTGTGTGTGCGTGTGCATGCGTGTGTGGCTGTATGTAAGTGTGTCGCAGTGTCAATAATGGGTTTCAATGTGTGCTGGGCACGTGTCTCCATGTGTGAACCATCCGGGGAACAACATCAGACGTCAGATATTGCTTCACTGTATGTGCTCAGTTCTGTGTGGGTGAAGGACCACTCTTCCTGGCATAATGACCATTCAAAAACACTATAGCTGCATTGACAATTTGACATGCAAGCACACTCATTATGAGGTCCTACACCATGCATAAACACAAACATGCAAGCACACACGTGGTCATCTCAACAGTGGGGATTGATAGCGTCACACATACGGTACCGCCATTGTTCCTCCCTCTTCACCATATTGGGAGACAGGTGAAGAAGTCTGATTCTGACCTCCATTTTGGGTTGTCAGTGATGCACATTAAAGAGGTTCCATAGATATACCAAGAGATGACCATCCTTAAATTATTGGCATCACCGCTAGATGGCGTAGCGGTAGCTCTGGGGCAGCTCTGCCGCCATCTTGGTGTGACGCTAAAATAATAATCTGAAAATGTTAAGTTAAAAATAAAAATAAAATAAAGTAAATAAAATGAAAGTATTTCATGTATTTATGTATGTATGTATTTTTGTTATTTTGGGCCTTGGGGGGGATAATAATAATAATAATCTGAAAATGTTAAATTAAAAATAAAGTAAATAAAATGAAAGTATTTCATGCATTTATGTATGTATGTATTTTTGTTATTTTGGGCCTTGGGGGGGATACCAGATGTATATTTTGGGTGGGTAAATGCAATTTATAAACAGGTCACAATAGAATTAACTACAAATGTACAAACATAAATGATTCATCCTCATGGTTCCATATGGAGCCATATTGATGCTAATATCTCTGCCATGCTTCCATGGTTCCTTGCTACCTGCATTGGTGTGTACTGGCCTTTAGGAGCTAAGACTATTGGAAAAGGCTACCGACTGTGGAGTCTGACCAAGTGGCAATTTTTCACAGCAGCAATTTTGACAGGTAAACACAGCTGAAGGTAGTTGTGGGTGTGTTTCATTCGGGTTATTGCCTTCAGCTGTGTTTACCAATCAAAATGTCTGCTGTGAAAAGGGTTTGGTACAAATGCCAGTGGTATTGTGAACGAACTCTGGTAAGTGCACACAAAAATTCAACCCTGCAGAGTTATAGGGGCTGTGCTATGCGTAATTACTTGAGTGGTGGTTAGGGGTGGGGAAAGTGCAACTTGTTCACTTTCACTTTTCCATTCCAGACTTCCTCAACAGAATTATAGATTTGAACCAGTAACTCTTGAGTCACAATGAGCTCAATCTGGGAACCCATCGTCAAATAAAAAGGGAAAACAGTGCCCTCTGCTGTTTTTCACTTGTTCATTTGACTCTGGGTGGAGCTGTACGGAGGACCCGTGCTCAGGGAAACCGGGATTTTGGTCTGCCTTCAGCCTTCCACTTCCGTTGGTGCGACTATGTTTTCATTCCCACTAACAATATTTCTCCACGGAACACTAACACCATTTCTCCCAAAGAACATGGATCTCTTTGGTTATAAGCCCACTTGTTTCTATGAAAGAGCAAGTTAAAATGTTACTAACTTTCCGTGGTTTTGTCGGCTCCGAGGACGCTATTGTTAAATGAGTTTCGGTTTGTTTCCAGTGGGGAACGAGCCGCACACATGTAAATCCCGGCCACTACATTTGATTGGGTAAAGCGCGGCCTGCTTCCTGATCTGATGGCACGCCCACTTGTAGCCAATGTGCATGGGTTGTCAACACGGCTACCGACAGGTGCTGAATCTGTTCTTGAGAGATTACAGCTGAGCTATTTCTAGAACATCATGCAATTGAGTCAGCAACCTGTGCACGCAATGTCAGAGAGGGTAGGTATGTACTTTGTAGTCATTATTGTCTGGAACATTTATTTTGTATTTATTTTTTGGTCCCTCAGGAACATCTATTGACCAGAAATAGTATTTTGCTCTGGTAGAGGTAATACAAACTGTGAATGACAGATGCCACCGACAACGTCGCTGATTTTGTTCTGATAGTGGACTGTAAGTCTCGCTACATTCTAGCAACTGGGAAGCAAACTGGAGCCTATGAGTGATGGAATTGGAATGTATTGAAGTCAGTGATAGCCGGGTGGACAAGTGCATAAATAAACACTAACTTTGAATAATTACAAACATTGTTTTTCGATGTGCACATGATATTTTCTGACTGGGCAGTAGCTGTCATCGCGAGACTGTCAGGTGTTGACCGGCTGTCATCATTTTGCGATTTTATGTGGACAGAGATTATATTTTATAACCATGCTTATGAAGGCAGGATTTTTTTCCTTTCATATACCCGTGTACATGTGGACTATACTGTAGGTTTTAAACTGCACAACCAACCAAGGCAGCCTCAGAACGACCTGCTTTGTGCACTGTCATATGCAATGAATAAGGGAAAATTAAATGTGCCTCGGTTCCCAATGGGCGTCACTGTGTGTCTGTATCTGAAATGAGCTGTTATCCTTTTCCATTGCCACCCACTACCAACCCATCTACACTTTAATAGGATTAACCAGCAGCATCCCTGTTGAGGGCAGAAGCCGCTGGAATAGCATGTTCTCATGACTAAATGTGCAATGTTGTAATCTGTTCCCTCAGACTCTCTTCCTCTCCCCAAAGGGAACCACAGACAGAGCATTGTGCACCGTGTTATCTGTCCTTGCATATAAATGGTGGGAATTAAACGGGATCTGTGAGTGTGCTGTCTGAAGGAGGGAGTGTCCAAAGCAAGGAGATCACAGTTTTCGTTATGTACAAGTAATGGAAAAAGGGCATTGTGTCTCTGTACCGAATGAGAGCACGGAAACTATGTGTGCGCAGCTCAGCTGTTCTGTTAGGATGCAGAAGAACACTATTGGAAAAATGAATCAAGGTACAAATACATGCTCAACTACACACACACACACACACACACACACACACACACACACACACACACACACACACACACACACACACACACACACACACACACACACACACACACACACACACACACACACACACACACACACGACACAGGTCAGATTGTTCTGCTTTGTATCCTGAGTTGTGGGAGAGGACAGCTTGTCCATCCTGCGTGTGTGTATGGTATGTATGTATGTGCGAGCGTGCACACGCATGTGTGTGTGTGTGTGTGTGTGTGTGTGTGTGTGTGCATGTGGGTGTTTCTGTGCGTGCGTGAGTGCGCGCGCGTGTGTGTGTGTGTGTGCATGTGAGTGAGTGAGTGAGTGCGTGGGTGCGTGCGTGCGCGCGTGCGTACGTGCGTGCGGGCGTGCGGGCAAGAGTGCGGGCAAGATTGCGTGTGTGTGCGTGTGTGTGCGTGTGTGTGTGCGTGTGTTTGGGTGTTCTTGTGAGGGTTATAGCTGGCCAGTCCTTAGCGTTCTAGTTGTTCAACGCTAACCTTTTCCACTGCTTTACTCCTCTTACTGAGCCCAGGCCTTGCTAAGCGCCAGGGATAATGTGCAGCTCTTTAATTATGCTTGGGCCATAGCAGCATGAAGGTGCAGTGATATGGCCACTGAGCTTATGAAAGTCAACACATGCCATATCGACACTACATCTCTCTCCAGGCCTTTGTTCACCCACTGAAAAGAACAGTGAGTTATTACGATGTGGCTCTGTAGGAGGCGAGTAATCTAGAAATGCAGGTCTGTCTGTCTGTCCCCACATATGTACCGGTGTGTTTATGTCTGTGTACTGTACAAAGTGAATACACATGCGCACACAGCTGCAGTGAGTAGAGTTTATAATTGCCCTTAGGCACCAACATGTCCCCATGCATATTAATAGTCTGAACAGTTAGAATTCTCATGAGTAAATGGTACCATGTGGATACCTGACACAAATCCCTGTGGTAGAATGAGGAAAACTTGTCACGATCCGTGCCTTGTTCTGTCTCCATGCTGTGTCTTGTTGTGTTCATTGTTTCTTAGTTATAGTTAGTGTTTTACTGTGTTCCTTTAATATTGAAGTAATGTATCCTTGTTCCTTATTTTTAGTAAGGGTCTTACCTTTTATTTGTTTGTTGTATGTTCTAGTGTGTCCTGGTTTCATCTCTTGCTGCTGTTACTTGTCTTCGTTATCCAGTGGCGTAACGGAGGGGTAGCAAGCAATGCGGTGCGGGGGGGCCACCAGCAGGGGGGGCCCCGCCTGCGCTGATACAAATATTTTTACAGCTAAAAAAAAGAAAAAAGTTGATTTATATTGGTCAAATAGAACCGAATTAGACCCGAATTAGACCCGAATTAGACCCGATTTTTCATGTGCGTGCACAAGTTGTGCACGCACATGAAACTCCCGCGGGGAGGCCCCGCAATTCTGCGTTACGCCACTGTCGTTATCTCCACCTGCGTTCTATTTGTCCCCTAACCTCACGTCACCACGGAGGAAAGCCTGGTATTTGTTCCAAACTGGCCCGTGTGATCCGGTTTAGAAAAAAGGAAAAAAAGATCCGGTGGTGTGTTCAGTGTGTTCAGGTTGGCGTCGCATTGTTTTTGTTCCCCTCGCACCATACCAAACGATTATTATACCAAAAGAAACTAAACGATTATACCAAACTAAACCCATTTTAAAGAAGGGGAATCATTTCCCGGAGGTTCCAGTCGTGTGTTCCGGCCGCCTGATGACATAAAGTTATTTCCGCTCGGACTGGATCAGAAACCTGAAAATGGATAGATTCCTTGATTCCTTGTATCTCCTAGTGTTTGTCAGTGTAGTCTGCCTCATCCTGCATTTGGGTCCTCCACTCCACCTGATTCACATTGGGACACAAATGTGTTTTATCTGGCGTGATACGGTGATGCAAGCTGTAGAACAAAAGATCCTCCACTCATGAAGAATGAAATTCAAACAAACAAACAAAACGGCTAAGGTTATTGTGAGCCAGCAATGTTCGGAATTCAGTCATTATAGAGGTGAGTGGAATCGTTGCATTCATGATTACCTTGAAGTGACAATGTAATGCTTTGTACACTGTTAAAAAAAAGGTTGGCAGTTGTATCTGAACGTTGTAATTACTTTTACCTATCTGTCCCTAGATGTGTTGGGAGTGCAAGACTTGAAATGTAATTGAACAAGGTCTTTCTGATAAAAGCCCAGTTCATGGACAGAAAAGCATGTACTGTAGATGAGGGCAGGAGGCATGAAAGAGATACAGTACGGAACAACAGCACAAGAGAACAAAACACGGCGAGATGCAAGAGATGCACATTTGGAAATCCATGTGCTCAGAACGTCAAGCCTATATTTTATTTTTGTGCTCGGTCTCATCCTCTTCCTTCAGCACAGTCTTTAACAGTATGTTATGATTTCCCTCGCTTTGATGTTTGTGTATTTTCCTCAGACCTTTATTCCTTCATTATTTAGATCTGGCTGAAAGCTGAAAAACCGTCAACAATGCACTGTAATGGTAGGAAATGTCCTGGTACCATGCTGTTACCAGTGACTCGATTATGCCATTGTCTTGTTTGTTTCTGAGCGGAGATATTAAATGTTAGATCCTTTTAAGATTTTAAGAATGCAAGAATATTGTTCCATATATTTCAAAACCATTAAACCCAACAACACTTTACAGTGCAGCCAAATGAGTCTTACAGCGACTGGCCAAATATACTATCAGCATCATCTAGTTGCTGTTGGGCAGAAACCAGCACAACTCCATGTTTGCACTTTTTCTTTTTTTTCATAAATAAGTGCTATTGAACACTCTTTACATCTGTGTGTTGGTTCAAATAATATTGAACCAATGAAAAGTATTAAAAAGCGCTTCTGACAAAACCAGCTAACTCCATTGGATCCTCAAACTGTCTGCTAAACCGACTAACTCCACCAAAGGGGGGTGGAGTTAGCTGCATGGTTTTGCTGACTCCAGGTTCCACCCCCTTTTGACCTTTTTAACCTCATTGTGAGCTTGGAGGTCCATTCAGCTGTTCTTATCAGTGATGAACAAAACCTCATAACTCCACTTTTTGTTTTGTTTTTTCATTTCCTGAAAAATGAACATTTTGGAGTTAATTGGTTCCTGCCGGACAGCAAAAATGCTGCTTGAGCATTAAATAGTCCACATTACTGTGTTAGCCTACATGCTATGCATGCATTTAAAATGTTGCACCAGCACCTGTCATTTCCTGGCAGGGTGACTTCTTGACTAACTACATAATTTAATTTACATGGCAAGCATTGTAAATTAGGCAACTAGTTTACCAGTATTTTTGACTGACTGACCAACACATGGTACAGCCTCGGGTCTGAACTAAGACAAATTTATTTTTGCACTTGGTCTCATCGTCTTTTTCTTTTTCCTCTCTTTCTGTCTATTGTTTCACCTATTCTCGTCATGTTCAAAATGACAGGCTACACCCGGTAACAATTCAATGATGACAATGTTTGACCAATTTCGTTTTGGGTCAGTGGAGTTGACAGCTAAATGGCCAACTCCCTGTCAATTATTTTTGCAGTCTAAGCCTATTTTTCTTTTTTTTAATCTTTAGTAGGCTATATCTATCTATCTGTATCTAACACATGCCTGTTTCCCTTTAACTTTGCAGAAGTGATATCTTACTCAATTACAGCATAGTTTGTTTTAGCAGGAGTTTTGTCCCCTCAGCCATTGTGGCATTTAACAAACTGCCCCATTGATCGGATGGTTTTCTGTGTGTAGTGGGGGCCTCATGTATTGTCTTGGTGTTGTGTTGTGTGATATGTTGTTTTGTGCTACATGGTTATGTGTTGTTTTTGGTTGTTGTTTTTGAACATAATGTGAAGACAAATATCCCTTTGGGGACAATAATTTTTTTTATTATTATTATTATTTATGATTCCGTGCGAACGCTCACATGACCCACAGATGTGCTACTGTAAACTCTGAGCCTGTGGCTGACAGGTGGACGTGCTGTTCATTATAGGAAGATTAAATCATGACCGATGTATGCAATGTTTTCCAATTATGCCTCATTATGTACAATTATGTATAGCCTATATCGCAACGCTTTGTACACATTGTGCCTACATAAAGGAACATGCCTTGATTTAATTTAGTGAACATGCATGTTATAAGGCTGTGAGTGGATGGGAGGCTTTATAGTCACGTGCAGGCCAAGGACTGTTCATCCTTTTCTGATCTCTGACATGGTGTCTTATTATGAGACTATTTTATGTTGTTTAATGTATTCAATCTGGTTTTTTTTTATAATATTTTTGATGTATTCTACGTTATGAAACCTGTGTTTTATCCAAAATGACTTGATTATATTCTGCTTTGTTCTGTTCTGTGTCTCTTAGCCAATCTGTCAATGAACAAGGCAGGGAAAATCCCACAATACAACACAGAGGAGTGTGTGTGTGCGTGTGCGTGTGCGTGTGCGTGTGCGTGTGTGTGTGTGTGTGTGTGTGTGTGTGTGTGTGTGCGCGTGTGTGCGTGTGCGTGCATGTGCGTGTGCGTGCACGCAAGAGCGCTTGTATTTTTATACTTATGAGGACCAAATGTCCCCACAAGTATAGTAGAATGTGACACAGAGGACCATTTCCCTGGTCCACACAAGAAAGATGGTTGTGATTAAAACATTTGTAGAGTTTACAATAAGATAAAATAAAATCCGGTTGGGGTTAGTGTTAGGGATTAGGCATATAGAGGTTAGATTTAGGTGTTAGGGTTAGAGTTTTCCCTATTTTTCACTTGTATTTATAGCTTTGTACTATACCGTAGTTTTTTTCACACAAAAAAAGCTGATCTACAAGCTCACAGCGTGTCAACGTGTTTTACAGATTCAGGTCAGGATCAAAAGTGGCACCCAGGTTTCTAGCAGTATAGGGTTTAGATAGCAGCAATAGTAGTGACAATGAAACACAAGAACAGGCAAAAGGCTCTCTGTCAGGTAGAAAGTGTCAATGTTGCTCATCATATTGTAATTGCGCCACAATTGCAATTACTTACACCGACCCGAATCGAATGAGAGAGGTACCGAACACGAACGTACGCACACATTTATTTAAAACATGCTACTATTTAGCGTTGCCACCCATCTTACAATGTGTTTTATTTATTCTTGTCTGATGTCCATATAAAGGGTTCAGTACTTAACCTGACCCTGCCAGAGGTGGCGGTATTGAGTAACCAGGTTCCTCAAGACAACAATGTGTGGAGCAAGCTGTTTGGATCTGGTAGCGTCAGGTTATTCAGTACTGTCTCCAGTCAAAAACCATAAACTCTTTTACATGCATGAGACATGGACCTGGATACAAAAATAAATTCTTAATCCTTATATACTGTACATAAAATGGCCATAATGACCTGGTGGCAATATTTTTGTAATAAAATGTTTAAAGTGTCATATTCCAGATAATCCTCAGAAAACTGTTTCAAAATTTGAGGAACTGTGGTGAGTGACATGGATTTCACAGCGGTTGTGAAATCCTCCAGCTTGAACATTGAACATTGCACCGGCTTCTGACGCTATCAATGCACTGAATGAGACATTATCACGTGTAATCAGATGATTGAATGGTCTGAGTAGGTGAGATACTGACCTACAACCCAGAACTATACTTTATGCAAAACACCTCTGTCGGTATGTCAGTATCTCTTGATTAGAACCAATCAATAGTGTGATTAAAACGTGGGTCGGTCAGTATCTCACCTAGACCATTCAATCGTCTGACTAAATGTGATAATGTCCCATTCAGTGCTTTGACAGCATCAGAAACGGGTGAACATTGAGGCAAGGAACATGATAAGGTTCATCTTTGCTTGGCCACTGAGACCCCTAAAAAAGATGAAGTGATGTGTATATCCAACCCAAATGTGCAGGGTAAACAACATTAACAACAACAACTGTTGGGTGGAAACCTTGTAGGTGCAAAACCAGAGCTGGATCACTGAACGGGCCTGTTGGGCCAAGGGGCCTAAAGGTCAGGGGGGCCCTCAAGGAAATTTGGTCGACTGAGACTCATTGTTCCACAGTCTGATCCTGAAAAGACCCCTTTGCTTCTCTCAGTTCACACTCCACACCATCGTTGTGACGTTGTTATTGGCTTAGGAATGCGACAAAAACTGAAAAATCATGAATCAATCTGAATTCAAGGGGTGACTAATCGATAGAAAAAAAGTCATTTTGGGGGTGAACTATCCCTTTAACATAATCTACCTTAAACACAATTTAAAAAAGAGTTGCATTTCTTGCAATATCTGTAATGAAAATTAAAAAATATATATAATGTCATGTTTTATTATTATTTTAACGACTTGGTGTTTTAACCCTGGTGTCCCTATTTTGGGAAAGTCAGTTTTAAAAAATCTACAAGCTCACAACACGTCGGTATGCAACATGTTGAGAGCCATCAAATAACAAGCTATTTTCAAACACAATCGAAATGTTTTTGAAAATATAAAACAAATGACCATGTGAGGGAGGCGAGATAGTTTATAAATAGTGTATAAATGCTGCAGTGTATTGGATTTATGTCTGAATTTCATGTGAGATTGAAAGCTTGATGAGCTGGAGATCTTTCATTTTTCTTTGAATAACATCCCATGATAAACATTTATTTTCATCCATAGTCCAAAGCCAAATTATTTTTAGACAAAAAAGTGTCGTCATTCAACAAAAAGGAACAAACAGCAAACAAATAAACAATTTAGCCTAGAGATAATGCATTAATCACACAGAGACACACAGACACAGACACAAATGCACGCACACAATAAGTTGGTCGACAAGCTTTTAAAATAATTGCCTCTATAATGAGTCCTGTGAACTGTATTAATACATTGTAATATATTTTCCAAGATGTTTGTATTGTTATACGTACTTGTTTGTATCCTACATGGGAATGTTATTGCATGTTATTGCATGTGCATGTATGTGTCTGTAGTTTTGTTTGTATAGCTTTACATTTACAACGCACCTAATTGTTAATCTCTCAAAATAATGAGGGCCAATTTGACCTTTGAGACAAATAGATAAGTCAGTGGGTCCAAAAACATAGTTACTGCTCTTTGGCTTTGTATGCAAATTGGGGTGTCATCACAGGGAGAGGGGTGTATTTAATGGCAAGTAGACCGTCCACAGTCACAAAGCATCAGCAGCAGTGAGCCTGTAAGTAAAGTAAATTCATTACATTTTCTGACATTTTCTTTCCGATGTTTTTTTTTCTTCTTTGTTTATATGCGTGTTCTGATGTTTTACTTGTACCATACGGTATCTTTTAGCCGAAAGAAAAAAGATCTAATTTATTTTCTTTTGGATTTCCGGGAGTTCCCTATAAGTTATTATTACAGAGCCCCGGAGTGGCCAGAGAGAGAGAGAGAGAGAGAGAGAGAGAGAGAGAGAGAGAAAACTATATATATATTTTACTATTTTGAGTGCTCAAAATTGTATTGTGTGGCCACAGAATATAAATTCGCTCATTTTATTTTATTTGTGGCCACAAGATCTAATTTGTTCACATGTTTTAATTAATTGGAGGCCTCAAGATAAGTTGATATAGCCAGCCTAAGATATGCCTGCCACAGACCATTCATTCCAGCCACTGACATCCTTGTTTGATAGAGGCTCTTTAATTAAGATTTACTTTCAGCTGGCACATAATAGGAAGCTCTTTTTTATTTAGGGGATATCTGCTGTTGAATGAGATGTGTGCATCTTTACGCATGTTGGTTTAAGATGTAGTAGCGTGTTAATCCTACCTACTGTACCCGCAATGATGAAATGCGGGTCATATTGGTTTATATGGAACTTGGATGCTTTAAATGATCTGTTGCCCTGTCTTCAATGCTATTTTACATTACAGGGAATCAGATGCTGGTGAAGACTTGATGATCCTGACTATCACACCAGATCCTGGTTTACTGTAAGTAGAACACAATTATATACTTAAGTTGTATTTGCATTTATTTTACAAGGTGTTTCAGCTTTATATACAGTAATTTGTATAGATGGATTAATTTGTACACAAAATACACAAATTACCTTAAATAACTTGCCATTCCCCCTCCTATTGTCACTATTAGATAATGCTGTATGCATTTAGCAGACACTCTCAATGGTAGAAACTGCAGAATAAGCTTCAACAAATCATAAATAGCCTGCATTACACACAATATTAAAGCTCTATATTATGGTGTGTATGTGAATAAAATGTACATTTTGTCCAGTCTGTATGGTAGAGTATGTTAACCCATTCAGACCGAGAGTGCATCTGTGTCATTTTAAGATTTCTTTGGCTATTTTTTTGAACAATCGTGTGTGCAAATCTTTGAATGTCTGTTTTTCCGTAGCGAACATTTTTAACTCTGTTACAACTTCTGGAGGGTCCCTGGAACAAAAAAATTTTAGATGGGGGTCCGCGGCCAAAATTCATATAATTTTGGGGGTCCTTGACATGAAAAAGTTTGAGAACCACTGATTATAGCAACGTATTTTCTTTTCTTTTTCAAAGAAGTAGGATTTAGAAGACATTTGTAGAATCCCCAGAAGCAAAGATTTGAGTTAAAAATGTTTGCTTTAAAAATATATATTTTCAAAGATGTGCTAAAATGTTCCCGATTATTCATGCGCTATGAGCTATGAGCTAGTGAGTATATTAATATGTTTTAACCAACAGTTTGAATAAAACAACAGAGGTGTGTGTATTTTTTCCAGTGCAGCGTGAGCCATGGACCCAGGGGGCAGTAGAATTATAGAGCTGGCAGCTCTCGGTCGACCCTTCAGTCTTGGAATGCTCTACGACTGTCGACAAGACTCACTTGTTCCAGGTAAAGCTTTCAATGAAGAACTACTGTGACAATTATATATATATATGCAAGCATGTAGGCCTACTGGCTTCATGCCACCAATTATGATACTATATAATAATCAGTTAACTACATGAAGCCTAGCGTCCATATTCTGAGCATAATATGTCACAATAAATTATGTCTAAATGTGAAAATGTGAGCTTTTATGTCTAAAAGCTCACAACGTGATCCATTGTGCACTATGTAGATCTGCTATTTTCACCAAAGAGATTTGGTGTAAAGGGAATTAGGGGGAGACCTAGTGTAGACCCCTGAAGGACGCCAGTCAACTGAAATATTTAGTACTACGGTGTAAGGGGTTAATGATCACATCAAACCTTCACATGGATTTCAAAAGCAAACATCATAGTATGACACAATACAGCATATAAAGGCAGGTCAAAGTATTCTCTGCAGAATGATGTACTGTACCATATTCTAGAGATTATAGTTACAAATAAGACACGGAAAGGTCAAATAGCAAAACAGCTTATAAAGACACAAAGTATTGAATACAAAACAGAAAACGCCAGGGTGCCTACAAAAGAACAAGTTAAAGTTATACATCACATACAGACGAGGACAATAATGTCTCGGTGCAGTGAAAGATGCAGGTTGATTTCTTGAATTAAACTGTATATTTTAAAATAAACGTATATATATATAAAACAAGATTAGTCAAGCATAGTTAAGCCAGTTCATAGTTATAGCTAAAAATCCTTATTTGTTCCAAGCATCTTCTGATGCTCTTACATCATCAATTTGTATCCTTTAGTCAGTGATTGTTTTGGGTCTGACAACAGACACTCTTGTACAGGTGACCAAACCAAGTTTGATCACGCCTCGGCCTGTGTCCAAGAGGCATTCTACTGACTCTACTAACTTCACTGTTCCATCAATTACAGGCTTTACATTGTGGAATTATGAAGATCTGGAAAAGAATACAAGAAAAAGGCCCCAGCACAACAATGAATTTGAAATAGTTGCATCTGAATCCATTGAGGACAAAACTTCATCACTGAATGTTGAAGCGTCCTTGAAAGCAAGTTTCTTGGGTGGACTGGTAGAGGTCGCTGGCTCTGCCAAATATCTCAATGATTGTAAGACTTCAAAAAATCAGGCTAGAGTAACATTCAACTACAAAGCTACCACAATATTTGAACAATTGTCGATGAATCAGCTTGGAAGAGGCAATGTGGTCTTTCCACAGGTTTTTGACACAGACATAGCAACACATGTTGTAACTGGTATCCTTTATGGGGCACAAGCTTTCTTTGTATTTGACCGTCAAGTGTCTGATGAAGAGAATCGTCAAGAAATTGAAGGCAACCTGAAGGCAGCAATCAATAAGATTCCCAGCCTTTCATTTGGAGGCCAAGCTTCTCTACAAATGACAGACACAGACATTGCACATGCTGATCAATTCTCCTGCAAGTTCCATGGGGACTTTGCTCTTGACACCCCCCCGGTGTCTTTTAATGATGCAATACACATCTACCAAAGTCTCCCACAATTGTTGGGAACAAATGGAGAGAATGCTGTACCAGTGAAGGTTTGGCTTATGCCTTTGAAGGTTTTAGATTCTAAAGCTGCTCAGCTGGTCCGTGAGATTAGCATTGTATTAGTGAATGAAGCTCAAAGTATCCTGGAGGACTTCAGTGAACTGGAACTGAAGTGCAACGATGCACTGAAGAGCACTGTCGCACAACAGTTCCCACAGATTATCAAGAAGCTGAGAGTTTTTAAACATCACTGTAATGAGTACAAGCTAGACTTTCAGAAAACCTTAGCAAATAAACTTCCTTCACTCAGAGGAGGTGGAGAAGAGGAGAGTGTGCTTGCAGAGGTCCTGACAAGTAGACACTCATCTCCTTTCAACAACAAAGACCTGAATGAGTGGATACGCTGCAAAAAGAGAGAAATAAACATCATAAGCTCCTTAACTGACATGATGAAAAACACAAAGATTGTCTCAAGTGAGAGTGAATTTGACAAAATAATCCTCAGTCCAGAAACCCAGCAAGCTGTATGCTTTGCTTTCACCTCACTGCAAACGGCTGAACCATATCTGTTAGCTTTGTTAAGCTACTTAAGAAAAACACCCAAACAAGTGAACACTCAAGATACTGCACTGCATGCCCATGATGTAGAAGAGGAACAATGGTACTTTTCAAAAGAGTTAACAGAGAAATTGAGACAAAAAGCAAAGCTTTACATTGATTTTTCAGAGGTCAACAAGGACAACAAGAATATACAGTTCCTTGCGACAGCTATACCAAATGAGAGTCAAAAGGGTGCAAGTGTCTACCTTTATAACAATGGATTGCTGGTCAATGAGAACTTTGAGCCTCCTTCAGAGCCCGAAACACCTGCACTGATTGACATAACCCATAACAGTGTGACGCTCAAGATGTGCCCACCAAGATTTGGAGCCGAAGGCATCAGCCACTACTCTATTGAGTACTGTGTCACTGGAAAAGATGACTGGCAACAACAGACAGCATCCAAAGCTGATGAAGTCACAGTGTCCAATTTGACTCCTAACACACGGTACTTGTTCAGATTCAGAGCTGTGTGTCCAGTTGGCAGAGGGCCAGCCAGTGAAGTCAGTGGCTCCATGACAACTTTACCCACAAGTCCACCTGGAAAACCTCAAGTTGAAGCATACTCAGATCAACTATTAGTTAAATGGGAGCAACCAACTGCGCTTGGAGACGGGGTGACTGTGGAGAGCTACAGTGTGGAGTACGTAAAAGTATCCACTGGAATGAAAAATGAACAACTGCAGTGGGACAAAGTGGCGTCAAATGCTGAAAATGCCATCATTACTGGGCTTGAACCATTGACCGAGTATACAGTTAGAGTCAGATCTGACTGTGGTGTGGCTGGCAGAAGCAAGGAAAGCATTGCAGTCACTGTCCAGACAACAAAAGCTGAAACTGTCCGCCTGGCTGAATTCCACAGACTTGAAAGCAAACTCATGAATTCAGGGTCGCCCTCAGTTTACAAGCTACCTCTGAAAATAAATGAAATTGACATTGATGGATGCAAGAGCTACAGTTTTGGCAAGGAAAGCATGAGGCGAAATCGTACGATAATGGTGCTTGGAGCAACTGGGGCAGGAAAGACCACCCTCATCAATGGGATGATCAACTACATCCTCGGCATAAACTGGAATGATGATTACCGATTTAAATTAATCCACGAGGGACAATCAAAGTCACAAGCTGAAAGCCAAACATCTGAGGTCATTGCATACAAAATTAACCACCAAGAGGGTTTTAAAGTCCCTTATTCTCTCACCCTCGTTGACACACCAGGCTTTGGTGACACTGGTGGAATAGACAGAGACAGGGCAATTACAGAGAAGGTTCGAAGCCTTTTCGCTTCCGAGATCGGTGTCAGTGAGATTGACACAGTGTGTTTTGTTACCCAGGCCGCTCTTGCAAGGTTGACAGCGACACAAAAGTATGTGTTTGACTCTGTGCTGGCCATTTTTGGCAAAGACATTGCAGAGAACATTCGGATGCTGGTGACGTTCGCAGACGGCCAGCAGCCCCCAGTTCTGGAGGCGATAAATGCCTCCAATATCCCATGTCCTAAAACAGACGTGGGCTTGCCCATTCACTTCAAATTCAACAACTCTGCTCTGTTTGCAGACAAAAGATCCCTCAGCGAAAGGGACTGTGATGAAGATGAAGACACTAACGATGAAAACTTTGATAAAATGTTTTGGAGCATGGGCATGAAGAGCTTCAAACATTTCTTTGCAGCTTTAGACAAAATGGAGACCAAAAGTTTGCAGCTAACAAAGGAGGTTCTTAAAGAACGCAAAAGGCTTGAAACAGCTGTCGAAGGTATACAGCCACAAGTTAAAGCTGGGATAGCAAAACTTGAAGAAATCAGGATGACGAAACAAAAAATTGAAGAGCATGAAGCCGCCATCTGCTCAAATGAGCATTTTGAGATTGAGATTGATATCATCAAGCCAAAGCAAAAGATTATCACTAAAGCAGGAGAGTTCATCACCAACTGCCAACAGTGTTCAATGACTTGTCACTACCCCTGTTGGATACCAAATGACAGTGAAAAGCACGGCTGTGAAGCCATGGACATCAGTGGAAGGTGTACTGTATGCCCGGGAAAATGTGTGTCGACTGTCCATTTCAACCAGAAGTACAGATGGGAGTATGTTAAGGTGAAAGAGAAGCGCACAGTGCAGGAGCTGAAGGCAAAGTATGAGAATGCCACGCAAGCAAAGTTATCAGTCCAAGACTTGATTGAAAGGCAAGAGGAGGACATTGCAAACCTTCAAGACGTGATTGTGTCCCTTGTGGAGAAGTCAGCTGCATGTTTGGCTCGACTGAATGAGATTGCTTTGAGGCCCAATCCACTTTCCGCCCCTGAATACATAGACCTGCTCATCGAGGGAGAAAAGTCAGAAGCCAAGGGGGGCTATATGGCCCGAATTCGGGCTTTGGAAGCTATGAAAGAACGGGCACAGATCATATCCAAGGTCGCCAAAGAGAAAAAGCCCACAAAATCGGAGACAGAAATGGATGCAGAAAGGCAGAACAGACAAAAGAGAAAGAAAAATTTACAGAAATTTACAGATTTCTTTAAATAGTAAAAAAAAAAAAAAGATTCAGGCAGTGAAGGAATTAGATTTGAAGCATTGTGGTTAGGCCTTAACAACTTAAACCCTACTGTCCTTATTCTGGGCATGTCATTTAGGCAAACATTCTGCAAACATAGCAGATCTACAAGCTCAGAACTTGGTGCAACATGATGCATTGATTATTTGATGATTACAAACACAAGCATAACACCATTGTTATTGAGTGCATGTCATTGTTTTAAATGTAAAAACAAACAAACAAACAAACAAACAAACAAATAATTAAATACAATCATTGTGTAATGAAATTAAATCAACATAATACATTGGAACATATTATCCACATAATACACAGTATTGTCCACAGTAAATTGTCACTGTGCATGATTATTAGTTTTTTCTTTGGTGGCCTGTTTCCAATAACTAAACTTATTTCTGCTTTTGTTTGACTGTATCACATTTTGCTAAAATGTGAGTGTACTAAGTCTAATCAAATACATTGTCATGACTTCTCAAGATTTTGCCCTGCTGTGATAGAGGAAAGAAGGAAAATCAGGGCAGTAAAGGACACAATTGTAGGCAAATTGTAAATGTGATCCATTCTTAACCACTTAAACCCATATGGTTGACTGGAGTACCTCAGGGCTCAATACTTGTGTATTTTCTGTTTTCTGTTATGGGGAAAGCTTTTGCAGAAAATAGCCGATCGACAAGCTCACAGCGCTGCGACATCTTGTGAGCTTGTCGATCAGCTATTTTCTGCGAAAGCCTTCCCCACAACATGGACTCTGGGGTTTAAGTGGTTAAGATAAATGTGTGTTGCGGAGTGAGCAAACATATTAGCAGTGTTTAACTTCAGTGAGACCTACGTGCAGGATATGGAATGATATTGGTTGCAAAATTAAAATTGTGTTTGTATGTTTTTATTTCTTTGGTGCCTGTGACGAGGGGGAGTTTGGTCGTCTGGCGGTGCTGGCAATGATGTTATTGGCTGTGGTCTTCAGCTGGGGTTGGTGAGTACAGTGTGTGCGTATACGAGACAGAGAAGGTTAGGTAGGCAGGATGGTTTAGATACCATCAGAGCTACGTGAACCCCCGGCAGCTCTCTTGAAACAGTTTAGTTACTTCTCTGTGTTGTGTACGTGTGCATGTGCTCACTACTGAGGGCTGGAGCCTGGAGAGATAATTAGGGCTGATTGTAATTGAAAGGAATTGGTTCTCGATTTTTTTGTTTAGTTGCATTTGTTATATTGATAGTTAATTATGCATTGTTTTTCCCCCATCAAAGATGTCAGTAATAATGTGTTGACTATGCTTTGAAAATGGGCCAGTATACTATAAAGAGGCCTCTTTGGTTAGGCCACATGGGCGTGCGCTCTCTCTCTCCCTCTCTCTCTCTCTCTCTCTCTCTCTCTCTCTCTCTCTCTCTCTCTCTCTCTCTCTCTTCTCTTTCTCTCCTTCTCCAGCTGCCTGTTTTCTGTACATGTTACCATTACACAGTCCTTAATTCATTACTTTACTTAAAGATTATGCTTACATTGATTCATATGGTATTTTCTGTTTAATGTAATTTTTTTCCTAATAAATAATCCTGTTAAATGTACACCCTGTGTTGCGACCTTTTTTACATTGCCGTGCTTTTTTCTTCCTCTGGGCGAAAGGCAGTTATTGTTTTATTTTATCAAGCCATTTTCAGAAACGGGTAAAAACCTTCATGGTTATTTAATTAAATCTATGAAAGGGAAATGTATATCTGTCTATCATGTACACAACAACAACAACATTAATAAACAACACAGATATTTAAAAAAAATATATATATATATATATATATATATATATATATATATATATATATATATATATATATATATATATATATATATATATATATATATATATATAGTGAAATCATAAAATCCAGTAAATTATTTTCAAGACTTGATAAACGCTTTCCAATAAAAAAAAAACGTTTTTTAATAACATCACAATCAAAACATTAGTTTTTGTGCATTCTGGAATATACTGAACAAGACATTCAGGAGCAGTCATAACCTGTTTTACCAATCAAGCAACACTTACAGTAGGTAAAGAGGGGCATGCAGATATGCAAAAACGATGCCTGTAAAAGGCTGATCCAATTTGTATTATTATATGTATTATTAAATACACTATTTTATGGCAGTGTTTGCTTTATTTAGGATAGCAGAGAGAGGAAACTGTAAGGCAGACAGATGGGGAAGGACGTGCAATAACCCCAAGTTTGCAACTACTTTCGTCTGCGCCGTTCACCGGGTATGGTCTAGTAATAATAATTATAATAATGTTTATTGTCCCCAAGGGGAAAATTGTCTTCACAAGGTCTGTTCGTTAAAACAACAAAAACAACATATCACAAAGACAAAAACATGAGGCTTTGTATGTCAGGAATTGAGGAACTGTGGTGAGTGATGGATTTCACAGCAGTTGTGTAAATAAGCAGCACACAACCATCTGCGCTTCCTCCAGCTTGAACATTGAACATTGCACCGGCTAAGGACGCTATCAATGCACTGAATGAGACATTATCCTACTATAATTCTAGTAACCTGACGGTGGATGGGGTCTTGGGACTCCGATCTAACTGCGCATGCGTCGTTGCCAGGTTTCGCGAGAGAAACAAGCAGCGAGGTCTATGAAAACGAGGCCAAACCAAACGAACCCTATACCACCAACATTGGCCCTACAGCGCTTACAGTACGCCGACATGGCAACACCCAGACCCCGCCCACTCTCTGACTACGTCTACAATTCTTTCTGTGGAAAGTAAACACATGACCAGACGGCCCGGGCCGGGCGAGTAACATGCATACGCCATTCTCCGTGCTGATATATATATATATATATATATACGCCCGTGGGGAGGGGTGACCGCGGGCCGGGGGGGGGGACGCGCGGGGACGTGCGAGGCGGAGAAACCGCGCGACAGGACGTGCATTAACCCCAAATTTGCAACTGGGTAGCGTTAGCAATTAGCATGCTACGGCTAACAGCTACGTTAAACATCTTATCAACAACCTGTATGAACGTTCTTCCAGTCGTTGGCCCTACAGCGCTTACAGTACGCCGACATGGCAACACCGAGACCCCGCCCACTCTGACTGTCTACAATTCCACACGCCGCGGCCGCCATTGAAATCAGCAGCTCGCTCGCTTCACACAGCTCACGCACAGTTACCTCCTAAATGCTGAAATAAGCACACATTTCGAACCAATGTGGTAATATTCTCACACAAACAAGCCCAACTTACATTTCTGTCCATTGCAAATGTCACAAGACACGAAGGAGACGAGGCAGCGGCCACGCGGAAGTTGCGGCCTAGCGCAAGCATAAGCCTCGCCTGGGAGTGGGGCCTTTACCCCAACATCGCCGCGCCGCCCGACGGATGTCGGCGCGCTGCCACCCGCGACGTCCCGCGCCATGTAAACAAACTACCGGTTGTTGCTAATACTGTCTAAAGCATGTATGTGAATGCTTATGTCCAATACTGTGTTGCCGTTAGTTGGGTTTAAGGCAACAGCTGCCTATAATGGGCCGTCAGTGTGGAGCTAAGCCACGGGTAGTGTTAGCATACGGCTAACGTTAATGTTACACAACGCAGCTGTCGTCACTCAAACGGCTACGTTAAACATCTTATCAACAACCTGTATGAACGTTAATGTGGTCAATGTCATCAATGCTAACTAATTAGCCCGTTGAACAGTGTTATTTTGGGGACTTTGCTGGGTTTCTGTGACACAATATCACGATGTAGCAACTCACAGTGTTATGTCACACGCAATTGAATAGCTTAGCACTTCCGGTCGTTCCTTCACAATAAAGGTTGCAATCAATTGGAAATAGCCGATCTACAAGCTCTCAATGCGTCGCGATGCGTTGTGAAAATAGGGAGATAGGGAGATGGGGAGAGAGAGACAGAGAGAGGGACGGAGAGAATACTCAAATACCTTGAGTAAAAATACTTCAGAGTACTCAACATGAGTAAAAATACTTAAAAGTACTGAAAAGTTGAAAAAAATAGTAAAAATACTTAAAGATTGATGAAAACACTACAAATACCTAAAAGTTGATAAAAACACTACAAATACCTAAAAGTTGATAAAAACAGTAAAAATACTTAAAAATCTGTAAAAAAAACTTTAAAGCTAATAAAGTCATTAAAAACACTTTCACGTAAATACATTGAGTAACAATACTTACTTAACTACTACCACAAATACTCTTTTAGTACCGCCTCTTTTAGTACCGCCTCAATACCAGCTTCAATGCATTACTGAAATTACATTTATATGAAATACATCACAACACCCTCCTATAATATTAAAACAAACAGCCGAAGGGGTCCGCCATGTTCCACAGGGGTGCGCGGGCCCCCAGGGGGTCCGGGGAACACCCAGGAAAATAAAAAAGAAATGTTGAATTTTTTCTTTTTTCTTTTTCACTTTTGGAATTTTTTGTCCCACGCTTTTGGTACCCCAAAATAGGGGGGCGCCACGACGGGGCGCGCGCGGGGGAGAAACCGCGCGACAGGACGTGCATTAACCCCAACTTTGCAACTACTTTCGCCTGCGCCCTTCACCGGGTATGGTCTAGTCATGTGTAATCAGATGATTGAATGGTCTGAGTAGGTGAGATACTGACCTACAACCCAAAACTATACTTTATGCAAAACACCTCTGTCGGTAGGTCAGTATCTCTTGATTAGACCCAATCATTTGTTGGTCAGTATCTCACCTAGACCATTCAATCGTCTGACTAAACGTGATAATGTCCCATTCAGTGCTTTGACAGCATCAGAAACGGGTGAACATTGAGGCAAGGAACATGATAAGGTTCATCTTTGCTTGGCCACTGAGACCCCTAAAAAGTGATGTGTATATCCAACCCAAATGTGCAGGGTAAACAACATTAACAACAACAACTGTTGGGTGGAAACCTTGTAGGTGCAAAACCAGAGCTGGATCACTGAACGGGCCTGTTGGGCCAAGGGGCCTAAAGGTCAGGGGGGCCCTCAAGGAAATTTGGTCGACTGAGACCCATTGTTCCAGAGTCTGATCCTGAAAAGACCCCTTTGCTTCTCTCAGTTCACACTCCACACCATCGTTGTGACGTTGTTATTGGCTTAGGAATGCGACAAAAACTGAAAAATCATGAATCAATCTGAATTCAAGGGGTGACTAATCGATAGGAAAAAAAGCCATTTTGGGGGTGAACTATCCATTTAACATAATCGACCTTACACACAATTTAAAAAAAAGTTACATAGTGCCGCTTCAAGTTGGCCATGCCGGGTGAGTTGCATTTCTTGCAATATCTGTAATGAAAATTAAAATATATATATAATTTCATGCTTTATTATTATTTTAACGACTTGGTGTTTTAACCCTGGTGTCCCTATTTTGGGAAAGTCAGTTTAAAAAAATCTACAAGCTCACAACACGTCGGTATGCAACATGTTGAGAGCCATCAAATAACAAGCTATTTTCAAACACAATTGAAATGTTTTTGAAAATATAAAACAAAACAAAAATATTGCTTAAGACTTTTAATTCCAGAGCAACGTTAAGGAGCCAATTGAAGAGAGAGCCAGAGTGAGTGAGCTGGCAGTAATTACATCCTGAAATGACCATGTGAGGGAGGAGAGATAGTTTATAAATAGTGTATAAATGCTGCAGTGTATTGGATTTATGTCTGAATTTCATGTGAGATTGAAAGCTTGATGAGCTGGAGATCTTTCATTTTTCTTTGAATACCATCCCATGATAAACATTTATTTTCATCCATAGTCCAAAGCCAAGTTATGTTTAGACAAAAAAGTGTCATGTGACACGTCATTCAACAAAAAGGAACAAACAGCAAACAAATAAACAATTTAGCCTAGAGATAATGCATTAATCACACACAGACACACAGACACAGACACAAACGCACGCACACAATAAGTTGGTCGACAAGCTTTTAAAATAATTGCCTCTATAATGAGTCCTGTGAACTGTATTAATACATTGTAATATATTTTCCAAGATGTTTGTATTGTTATACGTACTTGTTTGTATCCTACATGGGAATGTTATTGCATGTTATTGCATGTGCATGTATGTAACTGTCTATAGTTTTGTTCATATAGCTTTACATTTACAACGCACCTAATTGTTAATCTCTCAAAATAATGAGGGCCAATTTGACCTTTGAGACAAATAGATAAGTCAGTGTGTCCAAAAACATAGTTACTGCTCTTTGGCTTTGTATGCAAATTGGGGTGTCATCACAGGGAGAGGGGTGTATTTAATGCCAAGTGGACCGTCCACAGTCACAAAGCATCAGCAGCAGTGAGCCTGTAAGTAAAGTAAATTCATTACATTTTCTGACTGTTATTCTTAACGATGTTTTTTTTTCTTCTTTGTTTATATGCGTGTTCTGATGTTTTACTTGTACCATACGGTATCTTTTAGCCGAAAGAAAAAAGATCTAATTTATTTTCTTTTGGATTTCCGGGAGTTCCCTATAAGTTATTATTACAGAGCCCCGGAGTGGCCAGAGAGAGAGAGAGAGAGAGAGAGAGAGAAAACTATATATATATTTTACTATTTTGAGTGCTCAAAATTGTATTGTGTGGCCACAGAATATAAATTCGCTCATTTTAGTTTATTTGTGGCCACAAGATCTAACTTGTTCACATGTTTTAATTCATTTGAGGCCTCAAGATAAGTTGATATAGCCAGCCTAAGATATGCCACAGACCATTCATTCCAGCCACTGACATCCTTGTTTGATAGAGGCTCTTTAATTAAGATTTACTTTCAGCTGGCACATAATAGGAAGCTCTTTTTTATTTAGGGGATATCTGCTGTTGAATGAGATGTGTGCATCTTTACGCATGTTGGTTTAAGATGTAGTAGCGTGTTAATCCTACCTACTGTACCCGCAATGATGAAATGCGGGTCATATTGGTTTATATGGAACTTGGATGCTTTAAATGATCTGTTGCCCTGTCTTCAATGCTATTTTACATTACAGGGAATCAGATGCTGGTGAAGACTTGATGATCCTGACTATCACACCAGATCCTGGTTTACTGTAAGTAGAACACAATTATATACTTAAGTTGTATTTGCATTTATTTTACAAGGTGTTTCAGCTTTATATACAGTAATTTGTACAGATGGATTCATTTGTACACAAAATACACAAATTACCTTAAATGCCTTCCCATTCCCCCTCCTATTGTCACTATTAGATAATGCTGTATGCATTTAGCAGACACTCTCAATAGTAGAAACTGCAGAACAAGCTTCAACAAGTCATAAATAGCCTGCATTACACACAATATTAAAGCTCTATATTATGGTGTGTGTGAATAAAATGTACATTTTGTCTAGTCTGTATGGTAGAGTATGTTAACCCATTCAGACCGAGAGTCTATCTGTGTCATTTTAAGATTTATTTGGCTATTCAAAAATAGCTGATCTACAAGCTCTGAGCTTGTAGATCTGCTGTTTTTGAACAATCGTGTGTGCAAATCTTTGAATGTCTGTTTTTCCGTAGCGAACATTTTTAACTCTGTTACAACTTCTGGAGGGTCCCTGGAACAAAACATTTTGAGATATATATAATTTTGGGGGTCCTTGACATGAAAAAGTTTGAGAACCACTGATTATAGCAACGCATTTTATTTTCTTTTTCAAAGAAGTAGGATTTAGAAGACATTTAGAATCCCCAGAAGCAAAGATTTGAGTTAAAAATGTTTGCTTTAAAAATATATAATTTCAAAGATGCGCTAAAATGTTCCCGATTATTCATGCGCTATGAGCTATGAGCTAGTGAGTATATTAATATGTTTTAACCAACAGTTTGAATAAAACAACAGAGGTGTGTGTATTTTCTCCAGTGCAGCGTGAGCCATGGACCCAGTGGGCAGTAGAATTATAGAGCTGGCAGCTCTCGGTCGACCCTTCAGTCTTGGAATGCTCTACGACTGTCGACAAGACTCACTTGTTCCAGGTAAAGCTTTCAATGAAGAACTACTGTGACAATTATATATATATATGCAAGCATGTAGGCCTACTGGCTTCATGCCACCAATTATGATACTATTTAATAATCAGTTAACTACATGAAGCCTAGCGTCCATATTCTGAGCATAATATGTCACAATAAATGATGTCTAAATGTGAAAATGTGAGCTTTTATGTCTAAAAGCTCACAACGTGATCCATCGTGCACTATGTAGATCTGCTATTTTCACCAAAGAGATTTGGTGTAAAGGGAATTAGGGGGAGACCTAGTATAGACCCCTGCAGGACGCCAGTCAACTGAAGTATTTAGTACTACGGTGTAAGGGGTTAATGATCACATCAAACCTTCACATGGATTTCAAAAGCAAACATCATAGTATGACACAATACAGCATATAAAGGCAGGTCAAAGTATTCTCTGCAGAATGATGTACTGTACCATATTCTAGAGATTATCGGCACAAATAAGACACGAAAAGGTCAAATAGCAAAACAGCTTATAAAGACAAAAAGTATTGAATACAAAACAGAAAACGCCAGGGTGCCTACAAAAGAACAAGTTAAAGTTATCCATCACATACAGACGAGGACAATAATGTCTCGGTGCAGTGAAAGATGCAGGTTGATTTCTTGAATTAAACTGTATATTTTAAAATAAACGTATATATATATATAAAACAAGATTAGTCAAGCATAGTTAAGCCAGTTCATAGTTATAGCTAAAAATCCTTATTTGTTCCAAGCATCTTCTGATGCTCTTACATCATCAGTTTGTATCCTTTAGTCAGTGAGTGTTTTGGTTCTGACAACAGACACCCTTGTACAGGTGACCAAACCAAGTTTGATCACGCCTCGGCCTGTGTCCAAGAGGCATTCTACTGACTCTACTAACTTCACTGTTCCATCAATTACAGGCCTTACATTGTGGAATTATGAAGATCTGGAAAATAATACAAGAAAAAGGCCCCAGCACAACAATGAATTTGAAATAGTTGCATCTGAATCCATTGAGGACAAAACTTCATCACTGAATGTTGAAGCGTCCTTGAAAGCAAGTTTCTTGGGTGGACTGGTAGAGGTCGCTGGCTCTGCCAAATATCTCAATGATTGTAAGACTTCAAAAAATCAGGCTAGAGTAACATTCAACTACAAAGCTACCACAATATTTGAACAATTGTCGATGAATCAACTTGGAAGAGGCAATGTGGTCTTTCCACAGGTTTTAGACACAGACATAGCAACACATGTTGTAACTGGTATCCTTTATGGGGCACAAGCTTTCTTTGTATTTGACCGTCAAGTGTCTGATAAAGAGAATCGTCAAGAAATTGAAGGCAACCTGAAGGCAGCAATCAATAAGATTCCCAGCCTTTCAATAGAAGGCCAAGCTTCTCTACAAATGAAAGACACAGACATTGCAAAGGCTGATCAATTCTCCTGCAAGTTCCATGGGGACTTTGCTCTTGACACCCCCCCGGTGTCTTTTAATGATGCAATACACATCTACCAAAGTCTCCCACGATTGTTGGGAACAAATGGAGAGAATGCTGTACCAGTGAAGGTTTGGCTTATGCCTTTGAAGGTTTTAGATTCTAGAGCTGCTCAGCTGGTCCGTGAGATTAGCATTGGATTGGTGAATGAAGCTCAAAGTATCCTGGAGGACTTCAGTGAACTGGAACTGAAGTGCAACGATGCACTGAAGAGCACTGTCGCACAACAGTTCCCACAGATTATCAAGAAGCTGAGAGTTTTTAAACATCACTGTAATGAGTACAAGCTAGACTTTCAGAAAACCTTAGCAAAGAAACTTCCTTCACTCAGAGGAGGTGGAGAAGAGGAGAGTGTGCTTGCAGAGGTCCTGACAAGTAGACACTCATCTCCTTTCAACAACAAAGACCTGAATGAGTGGATACGCTGCAAAAAGAGAGAAATAAACATCATAAGCTCCTTAACTGACATGATGAAAAACACAAAGATTGTCTCAAGTGAGAGTGAATTTGACAAAATAATCCTCAGTCCAGAAACCCAGCAAGCTGTATGCTTTGTTTTCACCTCACTGCAAACGGCTGAACCATATCTGTTAGCTTTGTTAAGCTACTTAAGAAAAACACCCAGACAAGTGAACACTCAAGATACTGCACTGCATGCCCATGATGTAGAAGAGGAACAATGGTACTTTTCAAACGAGTTAACAGAGAAATTGAGACAAAAAGCAAAGCTTTACATTGATTTTTCAGAGGTCAACAAGGACAAGAAGAATATACAGTTCCTTGCGACAGCTATACCAAATGAGAGTCAAAAGGGTGCAAGTGTCTACCTTTATAACAAAGGATTGCTGGTCAATAAGAACTTTGAGCCTCCTTCAGAGCCCGAAACACCTGCACTGATTGACATAACCCATAACAGTGTGACGCTCAAGATGTGCCCACCAAGATTTGGAGCCGAAGGCATCAGCAACTACTCAATTGAGTACTGTGTCACTGGAAAAGATGACTGGCACCAACAGACAGCATCCAAAGCTGATGAAGTCACAGTGTCCAATTTGACTCCTAACACACGGTACTTGTTCAGATTCAGAGCTGTGTGTCCAGTTGGCAGAGGGCCAGCCAGTGAAGTCAGTGGCTCCATGACAACTTTACCCACAAGTCCACCTGGAAAACCTCAAGTTGAAGCATACTCAGATCAACTATTAGTTAAATGGGAGCAACCAACTGAGCTTGGAGACGGGGTGACTGTGGAGAGCTACAGTGTGGAGTACGTAAAAGTATCCACTGGAATGAAAAATGAACAACTGCAGTGGGACAAAGTGGCGTCAAATGCTGAAAATGCCATCATTACTGGGCTTGAACCATTGACCGAGTATACAGTTAGAGTCAGATCTGACTGTGGTGTGGCTGGCAGAAGCAAGGAAAGCATTGCAGTCACTGTCCAGACAACAAAAGCTGAAACTGTCCGCCTGGCTGAATTCCACAGACTTGAAAGCAAACTCATGAATTCAGGGTCGCCCTCAGTTTACAAGCTACCTCTGAAAATAAATGAAATTGACATTGATGGATGCAAGAGCTACAGTTTTGGCAAGGAAAGCATGAGGCGAAATCGTACGATAATGGTGCTTGGAGCAACTGGGGCAGGAAAGACCACCCTCATCAATGGGATGATCAACTACATCCTCGGCATAAACTGGAATGATGATTACCGATTTAAATTAATCCACGAGGGACAATCAAAGTCACAAGCTGAAAGCCAAACATCTGAGGTCATTGCATACAAAATTAACCACCAAGAGGGTTTTAAAGTCCCTTATTCTCTCACCCTCGTTGACACACCAGGCTTTGGTGACACTGGTGGAATAGACAGAGACAGGGCAATTACAGAGAAGGTTCGAAGCCTTTTCGCTTCCGAGATCGGTGTCAGTGAGATTGACACAGTGTGTTTTGTTACCCAGGCCGCTCTTGCAAGGTTGACAACGACACAAAAGTATGTGTTTGACTCTGTGCTGGCCATTTTTGGCAAAGACATTGCAGAGAACATTCGGATGCTGGTGACGTTCGCAGACGGCCAGCAGCCCCCAGTTCTGGAGGCGATAAATGCCTCCAATATCCCATGTCCTAAAACAGACGTGGGCTTGCCCATTCACTTCAAATTCAACAACTCTGCTCTGTTTGCAGACAAAAGATCCCTCAGCGAAAGTGACTGTGATGAAGATGAAGACACTAACGATGAAAACTTTGATAAAATGTTTTGGAGCATGGGCATGAAGAGCTTCAAACATTTCTTTGCAGCTTTAGACAAAATGGAGACCAAAAGTTTGCAGCTAACAAAGGAGGTTCTTAAAGAACGCAAAAGGCTTGAAACAGCTGTCGAAGGTATACAGCCACAAGTTAAAGCTGGGATAGCAAAACTTGAAGAAATCAGGATGACGAAACAAAAAATTGAAGAGCATGAAGCCGCCATCTGCTCAAATGAGCATTTTGAGATTGAGATTGATATCATCAAGCCAAAGCAAAAGATTATCACTAAAGCAGGAGAGTTCATCACCAACTGCCAACAGTGTTCAATGACTTGTCACTACCCCTGTTGGATACCAAATGACAGTGAAAAGCATGGCTGTGCCGCCATGGACAGCAGTGGAAGGTGTACTGTATGCCCGGGAAAATGTGTGTCGACTGTCCATTTCAACCAGAAGTACAGATGGGAGTATGTTAAGGTGAAAGAGAAGCGCACAGTGCAGGAGCTGAAGGCAAAGTATGAGAATGCCACGCAAGCAAAGTTATCAGTCCAAGACTTGATTGAAAGGCAAGAGGAGGACATTGCAAACCTTCAAGACGTGATTGTGTCCCTTGTGGAGAAGTCAGCTGCATGTTTGGCTCGACTGAATGAGATTGCTTTGAGGCCCAATCCACTTTCCGCCCCTGAATACATAGACCTGCTCATCGAGGGAGAAAAGTCAGAAGCCAAGGGGGGCTATATGGCCCGAATTCGGGCTTTGGAGGCTATGAAAGAACGGGCACAGATCATATCCAAGGTCGCCAAAGAGAAAAAGCCCACAAAATCGGAGACAGAAATGGATGCAGAAAGGCAGAACAGACAAAAGAGAAAGAAAAATGTACAGAAATTTACAGATTTCTTTAAATAGTCTGTGATAGAGGAAAGAAGGAAAATCAGGGCAGGAAAGGACACAATTGTAGGGAAATTGTAAATGTGATCCATTCTTAACCACTTAAACCCATATGGTTGACTGGAGTACCTCAGGGCTCAATACTTGTGTATTTTCTGCTTTCTGTTATGGGGAAAGCTTTTGCAGAAAATAGCCGATCGACAAGCTCACAGCGCTGCGACATCTTGTGAGCTTGTCGATCAGCTATTTTCTGCGAAAGCCTTCCCCACAACATGGACTCTGGGGTTTAAGTGGTTAAGATAAATGTGTGTTGCGGAGTGAGCAAACATATTAGCAGTGTTTAACTCCAGTGAGACCTACGTGCAGGATATGGAATGATATTGGTTGCAAAATTAAAATTGTGTTTGTATGTTTTTATTTCTTTGGTGCCTGTGACGAGGGGGAGTTTGGTCGTCTGGCGGTGCTGGCAATGATGTTATTGGCCGTGGTCTTCAGCTGGGGTTGGTGAGTACAGTGTGTGCGTATACGAGACAGAGAAGGTTAGGTAGGCAGGATGGTTTAGATACCATCAGAGCTACGTGAACCCCCGGCAGCTCTCTTGAAACAGTATAGTTACTTCTCTGTGTTGTGTACGTGTGCATGTGCTCACTACTGAGGGCTGGAGCCTGGAGAGATAATTAGGGCTGATTGTAATTGAAAGGAATTGGTTCTCGATTTTTTTGTTTAGTTGCATTTGTTATATTGATAGTTAATTATGCATTGTTTTTCCCCCCATCAAAGATGTCAGTAATAATGTGTTGACTATGCTTTGAAAATGGGCCAGTATACTATAAAGAGGCCTCTTTGGTTAGGCCACATGGGCGTGCGCTCTCTCTCTCCCTCTCCCTCTCTCTCTCTCTCTCTTTCTCTCTCTGTCTCTCTCTCTCTCTCTCTCTCTCTATCTCTCTCTCTCTCTCAGGTGGAATGTTGGCAGAACAAGCTGACTGGTCGATGAGGGCGCTGGTTCAATGTGCTCTCTCTTGTGCTCGCTCTCTTCTCTCTCTCTCTCTCTCTCTCTCTCTCTCTCTCTCTCTCTCTCTCTCTCTCTCTCTCCTTCTCCAGCTGCCTGTTTTCTGTACATGTTATGCTTACATTGATTCATATGGTATTTTCTGTTTAATGTAATTTTTTTCCTAATAAATAATCCTGTTAAATGTACACCCTGTGTTGCGACCTTTTTTGCATTGCCAGACAAGTGTAAGTCATTGGTGAACTGTTTGCATTAATCAAACATTGTATTGTGTTGCGTGTGCGTGTGCGTGTGTGTGCGTGCTTTTTTCTTCCTCTGGGCGAAAGGCAGTTATTGTTTTATTTTATCAAGCCATTTTCAGAAACGGGTAAAAACCTTCATGGTTATTTAATTAAATCTGTGAAAGGGAAATGTATATCTCATGTACACAACAACAACAACATTAATAAACAACACAGATATTAAAAACACTAGGGGATAAAAGAAAAAAATATATATACATAGTGAAATCATAAAATCCATTATCCATAATCCATAATTATTTTCAAGTTCAGTGTTCCAGTGTCTGATGGTTGGTCGAGAATTTATTTTGTTCTGCATTTCTCTAAGAACAAAGGCTTTCTCCATCGTCTTCTTACAAGAGAAAGGCAGCAGCCAATGAATGTAACACAATAGTTTTGACCGCGCGACAGGACGTGCAATAACCCCAAGTTTGCAACTACTTTCGTCTGCGCCGTTCACCGGGTATGGTCTAGTAATAATAATAATAATAACGTTTATTGTCCCCAAGGGGAAAATTGTCTTCACAAGGTCTGTTCGTTAAAACAACAAAAACAACACAACAACATAACAACAAAAACAACATATCACAAAGATATGTCAGGGCAGCCGGTTTAGAAGAGACAAAAAAATCTAGACTTCAATACCATTCAAGACCATATTGCCATCAGAAATAAGAAAACTCTCTTTCAACAGAGGTCTGCTCAAAACATAGTGGGGAACGTTATATACATTGTATGTTAAATGAATTCACAGTTGCTGTGGTTTACATGCAAGCACGTGTTTGCTCATTGAGAAATCAACATGGCAAGCACAGCAATTATCCTAGCAGATACTATAAATATTCATCAACTTATCTGTGGCTGATATTCTTTGATAGCATGAGTCATTAATACACATAGAAATGGACGTTCTGTTTCTTCAGTCAGGCAGCTTAAGCAATTCACACATTAATCAAGCAATCAATAAACAAAAGTTGTGTGATTGAACGTGAACACAGTGTGTACATCTTTCTGTACATCTTTTTCTGCAATATACAGTAGGAAATATTATAGGAAACTGAAAGTTTCGGCCATCGAACACTAAAAGATCAAATAGAAAGAAGGGCTGGTGGGAGAACAGAAGAGAAGTACAAGCGATTGATGGAGAAAAGCAATCTGTCTTAATCCAGCTTCAAAGGTGAATTGTTGACTCAGCCACCTGAGTTGGCTCTATACTTGGCTTTCTCCATCTACATCAAATCTCTTCCCCGAACATAACCGATCTACATTTGTGGGCTTGTAGATCGGCTATTTTGGGCTAATGTAATGAATGCTGGGGTTCAAGTGGTTAAAGTCTGTTGAGTCATCTGTGAGTCAATCGATGATGTAATGTGGCAGACTGTGACATTTCTTTGGAACATGTCGGAGCAGGAAGAAGGAAACATCAGGGGTCTTTTAGCAGAGAGAACTGTGGCCCCCATGCTGGATACACTTTCTGAGTCATACTTTGACCGCGTTTTAGTTAATTATCCAGGATAAAGCAATGGTTCTCAAACCTTTTCATGTTGAGGACCCCCAAGTTGATAAATATCTGGCCACGGACCCCCATCTGAAAATATGTTGTGCCAGGGACCCCCAGAAGCAAAGATTTGTGTTCAAAATGTTCACTAAAGTTCAAGATTTTAGAAAAATAGCCAACGTATAAAAGGTTAAAGTGGTTCAAATGATTGTGATGCTATGTGAACTACTTTTGCTGGGGACCCCCTGGGACCGGCCTGTTATATCGCCACCATTAGGCCGATTTGATGTTTGTTTGATTGATTGAATGGATTGATTGAATACTTTACATGGGGGGGGGGGCAGTTTCGAATTGCAGAAGGTACTCTTTTAGGGCAGTTTTGAACATTCCTTCATGACTTTTGGTAGGGCATTCCACATGTTGGTGGCATAGCAGGAGAACGAATTCAACCCCTTGTTTGTGCCAAATCTGGGTTGGACGTGATTAGTGGAGCTACCTTTGGTGTTTCATTTACGTTTTTGAAGTACTTTGACAGGTACATGGGTATCTTAACGTTGTGGTGTATCTTGTAGACCAGGCCCATGGCAAGTTGCTGTACTCTGTCCTCAACCCTGAGCCATCCGACCATACTGTTTCCTTCCTTGGCCTTCCTTGGCCTACTGGGAATGTGTGCACAAAGTTTCCGACCAGTCTAACGGTGCCAGAGATTGACACGTGCCTGCAAAGGAAGTGGCCACAGCTACACTTTTGAAATGAACAAGACAGTGTCTAAATAACAGTGTGGGCTTCCCATGTTGATCTCAGACTTCATGAGACCAGTCTATGATGTCAGTATTATGACAGCATAAAATTAAAGTTTTAAAAAGTGAAATATTTCTAATAGTATAAAACATAATGCAAACAATACTGTATGGGTTTCACCTCCTTGGCCTACTGGCAGTGTGCACAAGAACATTGGTGCTGATCTGCAGGGGTCAGTGTTGTAAAGTAACAAAGTACATTTACTTAAGTATTGTACTTACGTAAATATTTTACTTTTCTGGGTATTTACACATTTCAATACTTTTACTTCTACTCCACTACACCTCAGAGGCAAATATTGTACTTTTACTCCACTACAATTATTTGAAAACTTTAGTTAGTTACTTTGCAGATATAAATTATTACATTATAAAACACACATTAACCACTTTAGCCCTATTTTATACGGAAATAGCCGATCTACAAGCTCACAACGCGTGTGAGCTTGTAGATCTGCTATTTTCAAACATTTTTGTATACTTTTACTTTTGGTACTTTAAGCATATTTTGATGCCAATACTTTTGTACTTTTACTCAAGTAACATTTTGAACAGGCCTTTTACTTGTACTCTACATTGTGGTATTGATACTTTCACTTAAGTAAAACATTTCAGTACTTTTTCCACCACTGTATGTATGTGTACCGTGTGTGTCATTTTCTTGGTGCTGAGCATAATGTTTCTTGGTCACTTTCTCGGTGACAGTGCTTTGTAATCACGTCATACACATGGGGGTCTGTTCCTATGGTTATGTAAGGGCCAATCATCCAGCCATGTCAGTAATAAGCAGCTCCACAAAGCAACATGTAGGCTGCACTTGTCTTTCATCTTCAAAGCAGCCAGAAGAAAATCAACGGGAAAGGGAAGAGCATGGAGGCGTCACACAGCTACATTTGATTATCCATCACACCTGTTTTACATGAAAGGCACAGTAATCTTATCAGTAAATTGGCTCTCTCTCTCTCTCTCACACAAACACACACACACACACACGCATGCACGCACGCACGCATGCACACATACACACACACACACACACACACACACACACACACACACACACACACACACACACACACACACACACACACACACACACACACACACACGCGCTGTAAGTTGTTCTCATGTTTAATAAAGGGAATAACACAAATTATACTTTAACAATGTTAAATAGATTTTACAAATCGTGTATGTTTGTGGCTGCTATCCAATGTGAGCTAAACACGTTCAAGGGTTATATATAGGACCGGTCAGCGAACCCAGCCCTATACACATTACATTACATATTCATGGTGTCATGCTGTGTAACATCTGTTTCTCTCATTGACCATTCCACACAGGCAATATGCAATTCGATCTACTTACTACTGACTAGAGACTAGAGAGCCTTTAATGGCCTATAATGGATTATATAATAAACATACAATAATGGCCCATAATGGATTATATAATAAACATACAATAATGGCCCTATAACGGATTATATAATAAACATACAGTAATGGCCCTATAATATGTTATATAATGTATTATATAATATAAACATAATGATAAAGGCTGAAAAATTATCTCACTCACAGCACACCCACAGAGACAGTGCATCTCCAACACACACACACACACACACATACACACACACACACACACACACACACACACACACACACACACACACACACACACACACACACACACACACACACACATGTAGCAAAGCAGGTTTCATGCTACATTCATGAATTTAACATTCTAGAAACACCTCCATTTTCCATATTCGTGTTGCCATAAGATGCTTGTACCCCGTATCCTTCAAGACAGGAACCCAGCTATCGAGCAAATCATGTAAACTCAGGTATTACTGGAGAAATGGGTTTGAAAATCATAAATCGGCGCCCCTGCACCTGACCACAAACACATGTTGGTGTCAACAAGGTGGCTACTCTCAGGTATAGTAATGAAATACTGGAGGTGGCACCGTGGTTTTGCATTTCACAATCCACGTGAAATGCAAAATTCAACAGCTGCTTAGCATTGCCCAGCTGCCTCCCAACAATCCGTGAACACATGTTTCCTTCGATATGTATGTATATTGTTACATCCCATTATACAGAGTATAACAGAGTCAAAATCTTGGGTTTCAGCTCCTCGACATTGCAGCAAAAATGCTAAAAGCATCAATAAAATAACAATAGAAATAGCAGTACAAGTGGTATGTTAGAGTAACATCAACCCAAGTGATGCCAACATCACTTGGGTTGAAACTCAAGAAGCTGGTGAGGGAGATTAGCTCTGTGGTTGGCCTGAGGTGGTTGCAGCTGAATATGCACCCCTCTCATTCCCTCTATGATGAGCTAGTGAGGACGAGGAACACATTCAGGCACAGACTCATTTTGGCACGCCACAGGCTCCACAGCCACAAAAACCATAGAGGCTCCTGAGGGCAAGGATCCAAAAGGATTGTTCTAAACCACAAACCCAGCCACCTGACCATGAACACATGTTGGCGTCAACAAGGTGGCTTCTCTCAAGGTAGTATATGCTAATGAAATACTGGCCAAATGGAGGTGGTCCAGCGCTACAGCTCACGTGCAAAATTCAACATCTGCTACAGCATTGCCCAGCTGCCTCCCAACATGCATTCAGTATAGCTGAGAAAGGGTGCAAATAATGCATTTATTGAGACATAAACACAATCACGTTGCAATTTCAATTTAAAACACATTGCAAAGGAAAACCGAATTCCATTAATTTCAGATGGAAATGTAAGATATGAACCTTCTCATGCAACAAAATCCAAACAATTGTCTTGACATAATGGTCATTTACAGTTATCTAGACATAATGTAGGGTGCATGTTAATTGTCCCTGGGACCTATAGGACACCAGGTGAATGCAGTTAACTCCTGAGTAGGATAGATATACTCGGGGTACCAAATATATAGTATGTGTTCAGCAAAACAAGCACAATCACAGCCGGCTATACATCACACAAACACACAGCCACCTGACAACACACGCAGACTCACTGACAGACAGACCCATTTATAGACAGTTCCCCTCCAACACAGCCCCAACGATAACACACAATACCACACGTCATGCTGTTGATATTGATAATGATCGCTCTCTCTTAATAACACGTCATTTCTCATAGAACTGCATTAGAAGTGTGAAAGACGGCCTTCCATTCTGCTCAGAGTTGCTCAACCAAATGAGCATCTTGGGGCAGCAGAAACCTGACCTGTGTCTCAGGTGGGCTGTGGACAGTTCATAAACCTGCCTACCAGTGACGTTTATTGATTGGGATTTAAAGTTAATGGAAACTAAAGACTTTCTCCTCCAGGAAAGCTAGCATGATGAAATAATTAGCCATTGCTCTTGCATTAAATACCAAACCTGCCTACCGTCATCGGTACGCAGGTTTATGAACTGTCCACACATGCCATCTTGTAATGAGCATGAGTGAGGACCAATTATAATGAAGATAAGATTGAAAGTGCAGGTGAAGTGCTCCTTTAAGTGATTTTAAAAAAAAAGTAAATGAGATCTTTTAATGAGAAAATGTTTTCACGACCTAAGAGCCGTGGTTTGCACTTACATGCACGATAATAACTTGATAATGACGATATTAAGGCATTACTCTGGATTTGGAAATTGTCATATGAACACTTAAATCTATGTAATTGTCATAATCATTTGTAAGCATAACCCGTTTAACACAGCTACATTTTTGCATTATGTCTGCAAACAGCACCATGGCCAGCAGATGTGTATGGGGGAAGAAATGACAACGGCAACGACAGCTTAACAGTTTTCATGCTTTAATTAACCACTTCAACCATCTATTCTTACTGACCTCGTGAGTTGCAACTGTGCTTGGACCGCTTTTTTCCCTCTTCACTAAATTTCACCTGGAGTGACACTTAGTGGACAGTAATGAAGTACATACTTGTATTGTCGGCTACTTAAGAACATTTTTCAGGTATCTTTACTTTACCTGAATATTATGCTTTTTTTTGTTTAACTTTCGACTATTACTCTACATTTCAAAGTCAAATATTGTACTTTTGATAGCTTTCAAGTCAGCCGTTTCATTTGTTTTCTTTTCTCTGTGTGTGGGATGTGTTTAATTACAATACATTGTGTATTGTGTGTAAGGTGCTCTGTGTGTTGGTCCTGCCCTAAGTGTGCATAATATGTGTATGTAGTTGTTTGCCTGTTTGTGTTTGATTGCATTATGCACAGCTGCATCTGAGTGTTTGTGTGTAACACACAGACAGACAGTCAACAGGCCGCTAGTGTCCATTGTTTGTAAGTCTGGTGGCTTGGTGGAAAAAGCTGCCCCGGAGCCAGTTGGTCCAGGCCTTGAGGCTGCAGTACCGCTCGCCCAGATGGTAGCAGCAGAAACAGTCCAGTAGGTGAGAAAGGGTACAAATAGTGGTGAAGATTTCTTTATAAGAAAAGCAGCCATCAGGCTTCACAACCACAAAGACTAAGGAGCCCCATCACAAGGATTGAAGAGGTTTGTTATAAACCACAAAACCTGGTAGTGGCCATGAAAATAATGTTGGTGTCAACAAGTAAGGCTTGAAAAACTGGTCAACTTGAGGTGTTGACCTGTTTCCGGGAACATTGTAGATGTCTTTGGCTATTGAAAAATAGCCGATATACAAGCTCATAGCGCGGCACCAAGTGCCGCACTATGAGCTTGTAGATCTGTAGAAAAATCGTGGAAATGTTTGCAAATCTTTGAAAATATATATTTTTAAAGCGAACATTTGTAAAACATTTTGTTCCAGGGACCTCCAGAAGCAAAGATTTGAGTTAAAAAGGTTGTTTCACAAAATATATGTATTCAAAGATTTGCACAAAGATTTTTCAAAAATAGCAGATCTACAAGATCTACTATTTTTGAGTAGCCAAAGTATATAATAATGGTTATAGCTCAAATCTTCCCGGATTGAATGTGTTAATGCAATGATTGTCTCATGTACTTAAGGCACCAGGTGAATGTAGTTCACTTCTGAGTAGGATAGAAAACTAGGGGTCCCAGAGGGCAAGGACCAATAGGTTGGTTCTAAACCACAAACACATGTTGGTCAACAAGTTGGCTACTCTCAAGGGAGTAATATAATACTGGTCAACTGGGACACAACACTTAACGCCTAACTGCTTCCCGGGCGCTGTTAAAAATAGTCGCCCGCTGCTAATAATAGTTAGGATGCGTAAATGCAACATTCAGCATCTGCTTAGCATTGCCGCCTCCCAACATGCGTTTACACTGTAAACACGAGAGTCAACGTTCAACATCCAAGAGAATCAACAATAACAGAGTAGACTTTTGGGGTTTCGGCGCGGAGACATTAACAAGATTAGCAATAAAATAACAATAGAAATAGCAGTAAAAGTGTCAGGTTGGGGGGGGGGGGGGGGGGGGTAACATCAACATAAGTGATACCATCAAACTGAACAAGCAGGTGAGAAAGGCTAGCTCTGTAGTTGGAGTTAAACTGGACAATCTGGAGGTGGTTGTGGAGGTGAGAATATAAGGAGGACGCTGGATGCTATCCTGGTGAAACCGTCCCCTCTATGATGGTCTCTGAGACGAGGAGGTATAGACTCATCTGTCCTCTATGATGGTCTCTGGGACGAGGACGTACTGTATATAGACTCATCTGTCCTCAGCACATCACAGAGAGACTATGATGGTCTCTGGGATGGGAGTTATAAACTCATCTGTCCTCAGCACATCACAGAGTGACTTGGACAGTCCTTTCTGTCAGCTTCGATCCATCAGGCTCCACAACCACAAGAACCAGGGGTTCCTGAGGGCAAGGTTTGAAGAGTTTCTAAACCACAAACCCAGCCGCCTGACCATGAACAACACATGTTGATGTCAACAAGGTGGCTGTACCGTCAAGGTAGCAGGCTAATGAGATATAGGTCAAATGGTTGACCTGTATTTCAGGTCAACCATTTGACACCACAACCCACATGGAATAAAACATGGAGTATATATCAGACTCAGTTGGAGCGAGCCCACCAGTTTGGTTATATATATATATATATATATATATATATATATATATATATATATATATATATATATATCTAACTATATAAATGGCGACCAACTTCCGCACCCTCGGTGTCCACACCCCACAGCTCTGTTATCGACTAAACAACGCACCGCCAGACCACATGTCGGCAACTGACTCGCCACGGCGGCCGCGCTGAATTTACGCCTCGCGTAGGGGACATCTCACTGCTAACTACACCTTTTCCACCGCGCAACATAATTAATTCTACTCACCAAATGTCGGACAAAACGGAAGGGGAGGCAGCTTCGTACCGTTTACCGTGCGCACGACCTCATCAGCACAACAGCACGCAGCCGCTGCGGGGGTTTTTTCCTTTTTTTCCAAACTTTTTTTTTGGTCACCATTTTCTCCAGGCACCATTTCTGGTGTAACGTCGGGTGTTTCTTTTCACCAGCCAATCACCTTTCACGTTGCCACGTCCGTTGCCACGTCGCGCTGACGTACGCTAAACAAGCGCTGCCGTGCGCACAATGCAAACGAGCCCAAAGGCGCGCAAAAATAAGCCGACCATTGCTTAGACACAAAGTCAGACCTGGCAACGCAGCCTACGCCAATCATGTGTGAGAGATCTACAAGCTATGGGGCAGAGACGCCACCGTATCTTAGCAACAACTACAGCGCTCACTCTCATTGGTCGTGTCACGCTAAGAGCAGTCTCCAGACAATGGCATCGCAGACAGCTTGCTGTTACTGCTGTAGCCATCACAGGCAGTTGCAGCACGACGGACAGGGCGCTGTGATAGCTGCCATGTCGCTAACGCTAACCTGGTTGTCATGCCTGCAGCGGCTGTGCAATCACTTTGTCAACAATGCACGTTCGTGTGGTGAATGTCTATATTGCTGCTCAGTTCGTCCATTGTAGATGGTGTATGTTTGTGTGTGTCTTCTGCAGAACTATGTAGCTCCACAGCAACTACAGTAACTAACGTAATGGCAGGACCGCCCCGTAGGCTGCATTATGGTCATGTAGTAATTTCTGATAATTTCGCTCCCATTAGAGCAGTGTTTATCAACCCTTTCACGCCCCCCCCCCCCCCCCCCCCCCCCCCCAAATACACGTACTTGATCTGGGACCCCCCCATTCTGTTTGACTCCGTTCCACAAGTAAATATTGTGAAAATAGCCGATCTACAAGCTCGAAACGCCTCACGTTGAGAGGCTTTGTAAGCTTGGAGATCGGCTATTTTCTACATGATCGCCTCTTTCTTACATTCTTTGCCAATGTGGCCCATGTTTTCATAGCATAGTTTATTGACTACTTCTGTTGCAGAAATGGCCATTTCCTTTACTTTCGGTTTTTTTATTGTCTCCGCCAGGCCGAAAGGCATGGCGCAAGACTATGTTTCACCCCCTGTCCGTCCGTCTGTGATAGCTAATCTCTCACATCGTTGACTTGATCGCAGCAAAATAACAGCCCCATGTGGAGAGTCAGTGAGAGCTGGATAAACGACGTAAAATGTGTCAAAAGGAGTCTGTACGGCTGTCGATAAATGAACACATGACGTCGGTGGGAGAGGAGATATTGTGTCTTTTGGACAAACAGCAGCGTGGTGCTGATGTTTGTTGTGTGAAGCAGCTTAATGTCAGAGTGTTTGTGTTGGAGCGCCTCAGTGCGGCTGCAGAGTTCATGTGCAACCTCTTCCAGAGAGACACAGACACACTAGAAACTCTGCTGGGGAAAAAAAACACTGCTGGGCATTGACTTTCCTATGGACATTGATCTACACACTGCAGGTATATCTGCTACACACACAACATCAAACTACACACTGCAGGTATGATGCAGCGTTTGCATTACAGCCAGCATGCCAGCGTAGTTCCCATATGGTTTCAAGGTGGGCTAAACCATATGGACCCCATGTCAGCAATGTCAGCGCCATCCACTTCAGTCCCAACTGCGATGCCCATGCAGGCTATAAGTAGCTTCTACCTGCCCCTTAGGTGGGCCCCAACTAGCCATGTTTATGTGGGACCAAGGCGGGTCCTAACTGCGTTTGCCCATGCAGGCTTTAACTGGGTTCTACCTGGGCCCTAGGTGTACCCTAACCAACCACAGTGCAGTGCCCATCGCTCCAATTGTTGTGACGTCAGGGCTCTCAATACTGCACATTGGTGGAGGAGGAGGGGCCGCAGGGCGACCGCACACATCGCTCAACCAATGGTAGCCCACGGATGTTTCCTCTGTGGATTTACAATCTGCCCCTCTATGCCACATATCATCCGCACTACAGGGTCTTCACTGACCGAGCCACGGCCCCACTGACCCTCATGACGCTACGCCACTTAAACGTGCGGCAGCATGCGCTGGGTTGCCAGGTTTGCACAGCCTGCGCCAGAAACAAGCAACCACCTTCATGAAAAAAAAAAAAACACCAAAATGGTCCGCAATGTTCCAGGGGTGTCCCCGCGCGTCCCAACACTCCACAGGGGGTCAGTGGACCATCAGGGGGTCCGCGGACCCCCTGTGGACCCCCTGAAACATAACAAATATTATTTCTTCAAATTTTTTCCTTTTTCAAAAAAACTTTTCCACAGTTTCACTCCGGCGATTTGGGTCCCCCAATATACACACGGCCACGCTGGGCCCCGTGCGCGGCTGGGGTTGAGGGGGGCGTAGCCCCCCGAAACTCTAGTATATATATATATATATATATCTCGTAAAACATCTTTGTGAGTGTTTAGATTACTCATATAGTTGTATGTTATGGGGAAGGTGTAGAAGACCCAATTAGTGCTAAATGATTTGGTGCCTTGTGGCAGGATCTACTCCATATAAAAAGGAGGCTGCAATTGGCAGTCAGTTTGTCTGGAAGTCTGGAATACAACTAATAGCTCTAGGTTGAGCTGCCAGTGCCCTTTGTGGAAGAGTATAGCCTGATTTGGTTCTTAACCGTTTGGGTTGTTTTGTTTCCTTAGTTTTTGCCTTTATTTTATTCAAATTTTTCTCAAGTCTTAATTTTTGTAAAGTTATTATTATTTTTGCATTGACCAGCACTACTCGGAAAATAAATAGGCTACTCCTAAAAATGCATTTCTGGACTGTTCGGTCAACTGTTACAGAAATATTGTGAGCTTGTAGATTGTCTATTTTTGTTGATTTTCTTTTTTTTACCTATACTTAGTTGACCCCAGTCAACAAATAGTTTAAGTGATTAAAGCGCACCTGTGTTTTCTGATAAATATCAGTCCTCCAGCAAAGCACGACCCCGTTTCACAAGTTTCCAGGTGTATTGATATATTGTAATATGCATCAGCACCGACAGTCTGTCCCTGGTAGGGCTTCGGAAGTAATCCAATAGCCAGGTTCCCTGAGGTTAGAGAAACAGTGAGTGCACCGAGGTTGCTCACCTGCCTCAGCCCGGGGGATGGGATGTTGATCACTACCACTCTCCATAAACATGTGGTCAAACGAGGATATGAAGGACAGTCTGGTGAATTATGTAGAATGAGTCATCGTGAGTCGAGCAACCCCTGGCCTCCGCTTGGGTTCAAGTGAGAGTGCAGGCAAAATAGTCTATACTGATGATCGCTGTCTGTGAAATGCATCTATTTCAATGTACCTTTCCATGTGTAATTTACACGTAATGAGTTATTAAGGCCTCCACACTAGCGTGTCTTCCCTATATCTTTGTAGTTTTGTTCTTCTTGGTCCTTTACTTATAAAAAGTGATTTTAAAGCGTTGATTGACACAGTAATGATTTTGAGCGGCTGTTTTGTGAGAGGGCATCGTTTACCTGTCGGCTAAATTACTCTGCTTCAATCTTGATGCTACCAGTGAGGACTTTACTTGACGTGTGTGCAATTTCCAACTGTCTATACTTTTACTTCTACTCCACTACATCTCAGGCAAATATTGTACTTTTACTCCACTACAATTATTTGAAAACTTTAGTTACTAGTTACTTTGTAGATATAAATGATTACATTATAAACCATACATTAACCACTTTAGCTATGTTTTATACCTAGGCTATTTGAAAATGGCCGATCTACAAGCTCACAACGCGCCGCATCGCGACGCGTTGTGAGCTTGTAGATCGGCTATTTTCAAACATTCTAGTACTTTTACTTTTCGTACTTTTAAGTACATTTTGATACCAATACTTTTATACTTTTACTCAAGTAAATTTTGAATTCCGGACTTTTACTTGTAACGGAGTACTTCATTGCAGTATTGATACTTTTACTTAAGTGAAAACATTTGAGTACTTTTCCCACCACTGTATATTTGTAGTTGTATTCTTCTTCAACCCCTTAGATCAGAATCTCATCTCCACTGTTTCTCTGTACTTGACTTATAAAAAGTGATTGCATTGTGTTGATCAACACTGTACACCGTATGTTTTCTGTTTTGTGAGAGGGCATCAGTAAAGAGTCTTCAACCTGTTGGCTAGATTACTTGGCTTCAATCTTGATGCTACCAGTGAGGACTGTACTTGACGTGTGTGCAAATGAATGTTCTTTCAGGATCAGAGAACATCAAAGTATCCTATGGCAAAAGACTTTAGGACTTGCTGCTGCATGTATGTCTCTGTACCTATCCATGTGTCATTTACACATAATGAGTTATTAATGCTTCTGCAACGACAAGCCCACAACAGCCTGAAAAAACAACTGCACACTGAAGAGAAACATTGTTTGAGTGACCTGGTAGCAAGGTGACCACGTGATTAGTAAAAGCAGCACCTTTTTCAACAAGTATTTTATTCCCCAAAGTTAAATACATTATTGTTTTAAAATATATGTGTGTACAAAAAGATATATATATTTTTTTAATTTACAAACATGTTCTCCCTCCCACCTCCAGGGGGGCTGCAACCCCTACAGCCCCATTGTTCCAGCGCCACTGGCTATACTATATGTCTTCCCTATATATTTGTAGTTTTATTCTTCTTCAACCCCTTAGATCAGAATCTCATCTCCACTGTTTCTCGGTACTTGACTTATATAAAAAGTGATTGCATGTGTTGATTCACACTGTATACACTGTATGATTTCTGTTTTGTGAGAGGGCATCAGTGAAGAGTCTTCAACCTGTTGGCTAGATTACTTGGCCTCAATCTTGATGCTACCTTAAGTGATGACTGTACTCATGTGTGTGTGCAATCAAATGTTCTCTCGGGGTTCAGAGAACATCAAAATGTCCTGTGCCAACAGACTTTAGCACTCTGAATAATTTAGTCATATTGTTGACGTACGTTGGGTGGAAGCCTTGTATATCCAAAACAGGAAATGGGGAAGAAGAAAGAACATGTGTTCCAATGGATCTTACGTACAAGTTATTATTAAGTCACAAGCCCCTGTTAATATTTTTCATTGGTTAAATATTTATTAAAAACACAGACAGACTTAACCACTCTCATGGCATTGTTTTTTTCCACCCAGTTATTTGCACATGTAAACCTGTGAAAATGTATTCTTATATTCACAGTAAGGGCATACTCCCACCGCACTTTTATTTTACCTCTGGGGCAGAATCTGCCAATGCTTTGTCAATGCAAATGCGTGGATTCTTGGAAAAAATCCGCAAGACCAGGAATCCACGCATTTGCATTGACAAAGCATTGTCAGATTCCGCCCCAGAGGTAAAATAAAAGTGCGGTGGGAGCGCGCCCTAAGGCTGCAATTAGTCTTGCCAACTACCTGATATTAAAATAAGACAGAAAAAAATAAAATCTCACTGTATATGTACAGTTTTAGGGCTGTCACGATTACAAATTTAAGTTGACAAAGAATTATCACTCAAATAATTGCGATTGACAATTTAATTGTGTTTCTGTCTTTGAAAATTAATGGAACATTATGAATAAAAAATACATATGTGTTTGGCTTTTAGCTTTCGGAAACAAAAGTTGCACAGGGCAGATATGACAAATAACACATATTTAATTACTTTATACTTAAAAATAAACATTAATAGTGGAAATAGCCGATCTAAGCTCAAAACGCATCGCATCACGATCTTATCTTATAGATCCGCTATTTCCACTATATGACATTTTTTAACATGGAATTGATTATGACGATTATGCCAAAATAATTGCGATTATATAAAATAATTGCGATTAGACGATTATGTAATAATTGTGACAGGCCTATACAGTTTATTTGTATATTATATTAAGCACTTGAATCCCAGCATCCATATCCATATTCTGGGGGGGGGGGGGGGGGGTAGCAGATCTACAAGCCAGGAACAATTGGAATCGGAAAAAGAATTGTCCCTTATCAGTTCAATAAGGGACACGTATTTTACTTTACAAATAAGGGATGATTCCGTATTTCAAGGGACAGCTGGTGGCAACCCTAGCTGCAGCTTGCATCACTTGCATCTGTTGTGCCGAACACAAAGGTCGTGAGACATGTAAAGCTGAGGTCAATCAAGGCTGTGCTAAGCTATACCTTATTTTGTGTTTACACATTCAGGAAGGCCAAAACCCACAAGCGACTTTCTACCTGGCCTTAGTGGCATTTGGCTAAGCAATTAAGCTAATGGGAAAAAGAGGCTCTCAGAAACTGAAGGGAAGAATATTTATAGCACAGGGAGCAGGTCTGCAGTCGATGTTAGGCTGATGAATAGTGTGCCCTGTGATTCTTTAAGAGATTGCTACACAGCAGGAACAAGTAAACGAGAATGAGGTAAAATTTCATGGTGTGTGAGGACCCTGATAACCGAATATTTGTTAGGATTTTTTTTTTATCAGGATTCAAGGCTCAGCTGATTAAATGCAGGACTCTCTGATTTATTGTTTTGATTATTATTTTAAAAACAAATAAATAAGTTAAAATAGACGGTCTACAAGCTCACAATGTGTCACATTGCAACGCGTTGTGAGCTTGTCGATCTGCTATTTTCCCTACTTTTGCGCAGCACTCTTATATGGAGAAGTATGGCATTATTTTACGAAAAACTGGAGATGCAAGGTTTCTGCCCGATATAGCGATATTCATGGTATGACATGTGTCATAGAGTACCACTTACATGTGAGATTTCCCTTATGTAAGTACTGTAAGAAAACAGAAGCATGACGTCTGTGTATTAAAAAGCACCAGAAGGACTTTGGAGTGCTGGCTATTCTTTTAATATTGTGAGTCTTCTTGAGCCGTGCATCTGGAAAATGGTATTGAAATGGACTGAGTGTGCTCGTTCAACTATCCTTGGACGTTTTTTTCCGTCTATACCAAATCCCAAGCTTTAACCGTAACACAAGACCTGAGGCCGCTTCTAAACATTTTTTAAATCCTAACATTTTTTCGGAAAAATATATTAAAAAAATATTTTCACGATTTTTCAAAAATAGCAGATCTACAAGCTCATAGCGCGGGACTCGGTGCCGCGCTATGAGCTTGTATATCTGCTATTTTTGAATAGCCAAAGAAATTTAAAGTGACACAGATGCGTTCCAGGTCTTAATGGGTTATTAAAACCATGTATCTTGTAAGGACGAGGGAATGGTCCTCACAGTGGCTACTTCTCAGATTCAACTATGATTGTGGGGTCATTTGGCCCTCACAAGAATAATACACACGCACACGCACGCGCACGCACACACACACACACACACACACACACACACACACACACACACACACACACACACACACACACACACACACACACACACACACACACACACACACCAATTGTACAGGGGGGAAAAACAGACACACATTAAAAAGAGACATTTGCCTATCTCAAGTGCATTGTTGAGTGTGTCCACAGCAGCTATACAGTGCACTGAGAAAATCAGCAGTCAGAGGAAAAGGAGGTAATCGCTGTTTCTCAATTATGTGTTCTTTGCGTACTTGATATTGAAAAACATCTAATTAATGAAAAAGGAGTTAAGACTAACATGTTGTTTTTCAGCCGGGAGACACATTGAAAGGGACACTTTCACCAAACACATTGAATGGCCGTGAGTTCAGCTGACCTCAAACACACACTGAGCTTGCTTTCTGCAGTCAAAGATAGCCCCTTGCTTTGAGTTTTGACTGCGGTGAGACCTGAGACCTCAACGTAAACACCTCTACAAACAACGTAGACATCTGCTATACAGTCCCATGTCTGTGGAATGCCCTGCCCTCCCCGAACATCTGAGAGCACCACAGTCCACTGATGCTTTTAAAAATGGACTAAAAACCTACCTTTTTAACAAAGCGTTTTCTTAATTGTTCCTGGGCCATTTTTTTGTCTTGGCCCTGTTTTTTACCTGTTTTAGTTTGACCCTTTAGTCTACTCTAGCCTATAGTTGTAATTGTTTGGTTGCCTATGCTGTTTTTATGCCATGCTTTTAAACCCTGTAGCACTTTGAGGTTCGCAAGAATGTAAAGTGCGTTATAAATATAATGCATTATTCTTATTCTTATTCTTATTATTGTCTCCGCCAGGAGAGTTTGTTTTCACTTTCCGTCAGCCAAGCAAACATTGGTCGAGCCTCACGTGACACTTGACAATACGGTGAAATAGTGTGATCTGATTGGCTAGTGACATATAACGGGCTATAAATACATGTGTCACTTTGAAAGAGTCTTTGCCTCTTTCAAAGTGAGGTAAGACAGGAATAATCACGAAATGGCTGAGAAATGGCAGTTCGACACAGTGAACCATCAGATCCTCCTCTCCACCCTCGAGGGGATGGGTGTCTCAGGCTCTGCACTCTCCCTGTTTGCATCCTACCTGACGGGTCGCTCCTACCAGGTGATGCTGGGAGGGTCTGTGTCAGAACCACACAGGCTCACTACTGGGGTTCCCCAAGGCTCGGTTCTGGGTCCTCTTCTCTTCTCTCTCTACACTACATCTCTTGGTGCTGTCATCCGCTCCCATGGCTTTTCCTACCACTGCTATGCCGATGACACCCAGCTGATCCTCTCATTCCCCCCCTCTGACACACAAGTGGAGGCACGCATTGCTGCTTGTCTGGCTGACATCTCGGAGTGGATGTCGACGAACCACCTGAAGCTCAACCTGGACAAGACCGAGCTGATGTTCATCCCGGGGAAGGGCTGTCCTCACCGAGACATGGCCATCACCATTGAGAACGCTGTGGTGACGTCAACTCGGACTGCGAAGAATCTGGGTGTGACCCTGGACGATCAACTGTCGTTCTCGGCTAACATCGCATCAGTGACACGGTCCTGCAGATTCCTCCTCTACAACATCAGGAGAATTCGGCCCTTCCTCACGGAGAAGGCAGCCCAGGTGCTCATCCAGGCTCTTGTCATCTCCCGCCTGGACTACTGCAACTCCCTCCTGGCTGGCGCTCCGGCATCTGCCATCAGACCCCTGGAGCTTGTTCAGAAAGCTGCGGCTCGTCTGGTGTTCAACCGCCCCAAGTTCTCTCACACAACTATCCTTCTCCGTTCCCTGCACTGGCTCCCCGTAGCGGCAGGGTTTAAAACCCTGGTGCTAGCCTATAGGGCAGTGAAAGGAACAGCTCCCTCTTACCTCCGGGTATTGGTCAATGCCCACAACCCTACCCGACCACTCCGGTCTGCCACCAAGGGGCGACTGACTCCCCCGCCACTCAATGGTCCTTCTGGTCGATCGACACGGTCACGACTTTTTTCCGTTCTGGCCCCACAGTGGTGGAATGTACTTCCCACTGATGTCAGGACAGCAGAGTCACTGCCCATCTTTCGCCGCAGGCTGAAAACCCACCTCTTCAGGAAACACTACCCTTCCTCTTTGCCTGGCCTACTTGTTGTTAACTAGTTGTACGAATGCTTGTTTTATTGTTGAATTGTTTATTGGATCTTGTTTAGTCAATACAATTATTTGTTTTTAGCTCCTGCTCATTTGACTTAGCTATTTTGTCTCATCTGTTTAAGGAAATAGGTAGCTGATATATTGCACTTTTACCTTAGCGCTAGGTATGCTCTTGGTTGCTTGTTATTGCAGAAAATGCACTTATAACCTCTGGTGATTAGTAGCTTTCGTTCCCTACCTTTGTTGATTGCACTTATTGTAAGTCGCTTTGGATAAAAGCGTCTGCTAAATGACTGTAATGTAATGTAATTGGATAGGACACTTACACAGACAGGACAGATAGGACACTTACACAGACAGGACGGATAGGACACTTACATAGACAGGACGGATAGGACACTTATACAGACAGGACGGATAGGACACTTATACAGACAGGACGGATAGGACACTTATACAGACAGGACG